>NC_135538.1:97303727-97617977 GCF_045843805.1 Urocitellus parryii
AAAATATGTGAGAACTAAACCCATCATAATTTTATTCTCTTTGTTAAATCACATTGGGAGCAGACATACTATTCTATTTCTGTGCTAATGAGTACTGGGATTAAGCAAAAATAATTTACTTACTTGCTCTTCAAAATATTTGCTTTTCAAAGATGCACCAACCTAAAAAAGTGAACTTATCAACACTGACAGCTTACCCATCAAAACTAACTTCAAGACCCTTTCCTCACTGTACTCACTGGTCTAATGCTATTATTTGATAAAAATCTGCTAAATCCTGATCAGCTCTTGCCTTGAAAACTGGCCTTTTAAACTTTCCAGATGAGGCCCTGATGCCTTATAAAGATGGTTCTTGAGCACCCCATCAACTTTCTGAGAAACTTCTGGGCTCTGTCAAGGATCTCTTCCCAATGACAGCAAAAATTTGGCTTTGATTTTTAGTGATTTAGAAATCATGGTTAAATTAGCTCACTCAATTGCATAAATTATGTTTATTAACAATTGTATTTTATAAAAAATTAAATAAAATTAGAGACCTAGTGAATTACATAAAGCACTTAGTTATGGGCATATATCTAGAAGTAATTTAGTATTTTTTTTCAAATGTTTATTTTGTTTTCCTATATTTTGTTCTCACATCAAATCTAGCTTTTTAATTTTGATATCCCAGAATTTTCTTCTTTAACCTTGTCACCTGAATCAACAATGAACAATTTCTAAATTGGGTTTTCTTTTGATTATTATGTGGTTATTATACCTACAAATTTATACTATTCAATTTTCTGACTACTCCCTGATATCTAAAGTCTAAGATTATTTTCCATATTTGAACTCATTCTATTGCTGCTCCAACCATTAATAATTAATGCATTTCAAAAATATAATAGAAAAATGGAATAGAACACTCCTTATGAGACCCTAGGTAACCAAGTCAAGAAAATATTACCTTTGGCAATTAGGCAATTTTGACATTTACTCCAGCCTTATCTTGTCCTTTTCTTTGAAATGGACTTTTCTTCGAAACAGACAGCAACAGCTCAATATTATTTCAATTCTAATAGCTTACTCAATTTTAGACATAGTTTTTAAAACCAAGAAAACACATCCTGAGGCTCTAAAATGGAAACAGTTCAAGAGGATTAAAATTTTCATGACCTGAGGCTCTAAAATGGAAACAGTTCAAGAGGATTAAAATTTTCTCCATCAGGGCTGTGGCTGTGGCTCAGTGGTAGCACACTTAACTAGCAGGTGTGAGGCACTGGATTCGATTCTCAGCACTGCATATAAAAATATAAAATATATATTTATATAATATATATATATATATATATATATATATATATATGAAAAAAATTAATTCAGTTAAAAAAATAATCCAATAAAAAATTTGGGGTGAAAACACAAAAGCATTAGGATATACAACATGACTGATGACCTTGGATTTTTAAAGGATACATGAAATAATTAGGACTGAAAGTGATGGAGTGGCATGGTGTGAGAATATAAAAAGAAAACAAAATAAGTTTGTCTATCCAAAAACAAAATAAAATTATTTTAAAGTTAAATTTCATGAAATACACTGAACTTGAATAACTGGACAGGCAGCTACAACTACTCTTGGGAACATGTGGCTAAAATTCAAAATCCTTAAAATCTTTTAAATTATCTTCACTAAACCTCAAAGCCTAAACAACTCATTCATAAAATTCCTACCATTCTCATCTTATGATAAAAGAAGACAAATTATAAAAATAAATTTCACTATCTGCATGTGTGATCCCATCTGAGGATTTGAAACAGGTCAAGTTAGAAGCAATGATAAAAAGAATTAGAGAAAGTGGCAGAGAGCTGAGCTTAGGTAGGTTATTTACTCCCACTGTGAGGACCTGGAGTGAAGATACAAGTTCAGGCACCAGTATGGTCATCCTGCGTGTCTGTGGTATTATTTTCAAGATCTCTGTAGGCAAAACAAAACAAAAATCCATAGATTCTCAAGATCTTCATATAAAAATGGAATAGTATTTGCAAATAGCCCTTCCACACCCTTCCACAGCTTTTTGTATACTTTAGATCACCTTTAGATTGTTTACATTGCTTAAAAAAACATAAATGCAGTGTAGATAGTTATTATACTATATTGTCTAGGCAATAATAACAAGGAATAAAATCTCTACATGTTCAGTAGAGACATGTTTTTCTGAATATTGTCAATCACAATTGGTTGAATTTGCAGACATGGAAACTGTGACCATGGAGGGCCAGTGTACAATACTTGCATAAGCTAAAACTCTATGGGCTGTTAAAAAAAACACTATTTTTATCCATTATAATTCATGTTTTTTTTATAACAATCTGGGAATCAACAGTAAAGGCAGCAAATGTGTGCAGTGCGTTTGGATATCATGATCAACATACCTCTGTAGACCTTTGAAAAGACACTCAGCAGGAATTGGATACAGCAGGATTGAGATATCAGGAGAATATTAGATTCCTATTGTGTACCTTCAAGGCCAAGAACTATCCTTTTGGAACTATAGAATGTAAAACACAAGCAAGAATCAACTGAAATTCAGAATAGGCAAATGGTCTATGAAAACTCGCCAGGGAACCTCTGGGTTTCAGCTCTGATTCTAACAAGAAAAAGCTGAAGTCTGAAAATCAATGCCTTTTCTTACAGCCATGAGGGTACTGAAGTGCAGGATAAACACCACCACAAAATCTAGAGACAAAGGCATACCCAGGGATGCACAGCAGGTTTCTGCTCTGTAGGAGCAGAAGCTACAGATGTTATTAACAGTTAGGAACACTTAAATGGTAATTTTCATGAATGGAGGCTGAGTGTAGCCTTGCATGAGAGTGAGGAACTCCTGGGGCCACAGACTTACAGAAGCCCCCACAGTTTCATGCATTTTACCTCTAGAAAACCTACCATGTCCTTGGAGCCAAGAGCAAGAGCTAAGAAAGATTACCTTATGTCTCTGGCAGGGAGAAAGGAAAAGTACCCTTAGTGAAGGCACTCAGAAAATAGTCTGTAACAAAGGTTTATTCTCTAGGAAAAAAAAAAAGACAATCTGAGCCTAATTCATCTGATGAAGGGCCATTTCTCTTCTTCCTACTTGTCTCTTTATAAGTGTATCTTTACACTTATAGGTCACAACTCATGGACAGAGATTCACTAGCAAACTCAGATTTAATTCTAAAATTATAGAATGCTTTCTCTCCCCCATATTTTGCTGTGGCATCAAATGGGCTCCAGTTTATTAACAATGGGTTACAACTGAAAATGTTGCAAGACACAGATCCTAAGAAGAGGTTTTAGAAATATCTTGAAGTCAAGAGGAGAGGGAGGAAAAGAAGGAAAACAAAGAAAAAAAAAAAAAACATAGATACTAGAGAAAGAATTAGTGAGCTTGAAGACGTGCTAATAGAAACATCCTAAATGGAAATGCAAAGACAGAAAAAAGAAAACATTTAAAAAATATAATATTCAAAAGTTAAGAGACATTTACAAAATATAAACACATAAAAAATTGGAATACCAGAAGGAGAAGAAAAAGAAGTAAATTCAAACAAATTTTAGAAGTAATATTGGCCAAGAATTTTTCAGAGATAACAAAGCACAGATTTAGGAAGTTTGGAGAACTCTAAGAATTATACATACTGAAAAATCTATACATAGGCATATTCTATTCAACTAAAGAAAACCAAAGGCAATGAGAAAAAATTTTAAAGTATCTAGACAGTGGCAGTGGTTTACCTAGAGGGGAACACAAAAGAATTACAGCAGATCCAGGAAGCTCAAAGGACAACAAGCAGGTTGAACATAAAGACCCAAGTTCCACCTAAGCTATCACATTAAATTTCAGAAATCCAAAGACACAAACAAAAAAAATATTGAAGGAAGCTGGCAGCAGGTGAGGTGGGCTGGACTAGGAGGTGGGAGGTATCTTATCTAGAGAAGAACAAAGGTAAAAATTTTAATACAGCCTCATCTAAAACCATGTAAACAAGAAAAAAACAGAATGAGATGTTTAATGTATTAAGGGAGCAACAGAGGAATGTGGTAATACCTCAGGGACCTAGGATTCTATATCCAGAGGAATGGTTCATGTGGTGGAGAAATAAAGATTTTCTCAAACAAAAACAAACAAACAGAGCAGAACTGTTTTGAAAGAAGTGTGAAAAGAAATCCTGAATCACAGATAAAGAAATAATGTAGATCAGAAACTTGAATCTACGTAAGGACAGCAAGAACATTGGTGAAGCAATTATGATAAGATAAGCTATTTAATTTTTCTTATTCTTAAAAGGTCCAAAGGATGATCATTTAAAGGAATAATAATATCAATGTATTGTGTGATTATGACAAATGGATAAATAAAATAAATGGCATCAAGGACATTAGTGACAGAAGGAAATTTGGGAATACTCTGTTAAAAGATAACAGTACTACTTGTGAAGCATGAATTATTTGAATGCAGATTAAGATTAGCTCAGAGTGTATACTGTAATTTCTAGGGTAACCAATATTAAAATAGTAGTATAATCGGCAATCTAAGGAAGGAGAGAAAATATAAGCATACAAAGCATCAATTAAAACCAGAGAAACGGAATGTGGTGGCATACATCTGTAATACCAGCAATCAGAAGACTGAGACGGGAATTGTAAGTTGAATATCATCCTCAGGAATTTAGTAAGACTCTGTCTCAAAATAAAAATTTAAAAATAGAAACTGGGGATGTAGGTCAGTGGTAAAGTTCCATGGGTTCAATCCCCAGTTCCACAAAAAATAAATATAAAAAGCACATAAAACCAGAGAAGGCAGAAAAAGGTGTAAACAACACAAAGAGTATAGAAACAAAAGCCAACAGAAATCAGTCATAATTATAGTAATCAATCCAACTATTTTAAAAACCATTTTAAATAGAAAAATCCAAACATACCAATTAAACAATCTAAATTGTCAAAATAGATTAAAAACAAACAAAAATATTCAATTGTTTATTGTCTTCAAGAAATCTACATTAAATGTGAAGACAGATAGATTAAAAGTAAGGGGATGGAGAAAGATGTACCATGCTGATATTGATCAAATAAAAGCTAGATTACTCATGCAAATTTCTCAGGGATCAAAAATGGCATTTCATAAGGACAAAGGGGTCAATTCTCTGACAAGACATAACAATTCTAAAAATATGTGCATCTAACAACAGAACATTGATATATGGGACAAAAAAGAAAGACTAAAGAATTAAAGAGAGTGGGGAAGAAAGATGGAAGAAAAGAATAAGGTAGAGGAAAGTAGAGGGGAAGAGAATGGAGAAAGGGAAGATAGGAAGGAGTAAGAAAGAGGAAGAAAGTAACAGCACAGTGAAGAAAAATAGGCAAATCCATTATGATACTTAGATGATAGTTGGATATTTCAAAAATTTCTCCTTCAGTAATGGATAGTTTAAGCAGGATGAAATCAGTATGGATGTATTCAAATCGAACAGAATTATTAATCAATTTGATTGAAACTGAGATGTACAGAATACTCTACCCAATAAGAGCACAATACAGAATTTTCTCATCTAGCAAGGAACAATAACCAAGATAAGCCAAAATTTGGGCCTCACAATCCATCTGCTAATATAGAAAAACAAAATTACAATGGATTTAAAATAGAAGTCAAAACTAAAGGAAATCTAGAATATTCCCCAAATACTGGGATATCAACAGATCCCCTGAGTAACACATGAGTCAAAGAATAGGCATCAAACAATTTAAAAATACTTTATCTAAATAAAAATAAAAATAAAATTATCATAATTTATGGTATTTAGCAAAATCAGTAATTACAGGAAATTTATAGAAGAAAATAAACAAATTAGGAAAAATTTAAAACCAATACTTAAGGATTCTGATACTTATAGATTTCTTGGGGAAAAAGAGAAAGAAGAATAGTCTAAGCCAAAAGCAAGCAGAAGAAAATAAATAATAGAAACTAGAGAAGAAACTATATGATCTACATGCATCTGTGTGTGTGTACACTCGTGCAATGGAGAAAAAAACAACAAAACCAAAAGCTGATTCTTTTGAAAGATCAGTAAAATAAATTAACTTCTGGGTGGAGTCTCAAAGAAAAATGAGAGAAGTTGCAAACTACTACTCTCAGATACAAAAGCAGTGTCATCAACAACAATAAAAGGAGGGAAAATTACACTGAGAATACTTTATGCTGACAAACTTGATAACTTAGGAAAACTTTCTGACAAATGAGAGATTTTATATAGAGATTTTTTTCATACAGAAATCACTTTTAAAAAATAGATTTATAAGATGCAGAAAAGCAAAATCAAGAAAATAAAATGTAGCTTATCTCAACATCAGAGAAAACACTTGTTAATGTTTAGTAAATTTATTTCCAAATTTTATGTATGTTGACATAGACAAAGATACACAACAAACTAATATAATAAAATATATAAAATTTTAATTGATATCTAATTAGTGTCAATTAAAATTTTATATATTTTATTGTACACATTTATGGGGTTCAGGGTAATATTTCAATATATGTGTACTGAACTAATCAGATTCGGGTAATAATTGGCATATCAAACACTTCAATTGTTTACCATTTCTTCATGATGGGAACCTCCAAAATTTTCTTTATCACCTGTTCTGAAAACATAATAATTGTTGCCAACCACAATTAGTATACTGTATTATAGAATATCAGAAATTATTCCCATCCAACACCATTCCTGTTCCCACTAACCAACCTCTCTCATCATTTCTTCCTCCCAAAACCTGCCCGTCATAAACACTGTTCTCCTCACTAACATGAGATTAACTTTTTAAAATTCCAAAAGTGAGATCATACAGTTTATGGTTTTGTGTCTTATTTAGTTCACTTAACATCACATCCACCAGTGCTTCATGTTTCTGAAAATGACAGGATTTCATTCATTTCTATGTATGTATACATTTTGTTTATATATATATAAACAATATATATATTATATATTATATTATATATATTATATTTTGTTTATATATATATAAACAAAATGTTATTCATGTATGTGTATACATGTATATCATATTTTCTTTATTCATTCATTTGTCAACCAACACCTACGTTGATTCCATATTGTGAATAATGCTACAAGTAAACATGGAATGCACATATCTCTTTGGCATGCCAATTTCATTTCCTTGGGATATATACCCAGGAGTGGGATTATAAGATTATACAATAGTTCTAGTTCTAGTTTTTTGAGGCAACTCCTTGCTGTTTTCCATAATGGCTGTAGTGATGTACTTTCCTGCCAGTAGCATGTGAGAATTCTCATTTCTCTGCATTCTTGCCAGTACTGGTTATTTTTCATCTTTTTGATAATAGCTACTCTTACTGGAATGAGTTAGTATCTCATTAGGGTTTTGATTTGCATTTCCTAGATGATTAGTGATACTGAACTTATTATTTTTTATCATATACCTATCCCTTTGTATATCTACCTTTGAGAAATATCTATTCAGATTACTTGCCCATTTTTAAGTTGGATTGTTTATTTTTATGCTATTGAGTTGTTTGAATTCTTCACTTATTCTGGTTTGTTAATTCATGATTGAATCGATAGCTTGCAAATATATTTTCCATTCTGTTGTTTTTCTCTTAACTCTATTAATTAAGTTGTAGTAAAATAGATCATAAAACTTACCATATTAACCATTTTTAAGTAGTTGTGTCCAGTACATTCACATTGTTGTACAACCAATCTGCAGATTTCTTTTTATCCCACAAGACTCAAACTATGTGCTTATTAAACAACTCTCCCTGTTAAATAATAACTAAATAAGTAAGCAAAATTACAAAAACTTCTATAAAATGAAGAAAACACAAATGTTGGTTAATTATTCCTCTAGAAAGACATAATCTATAGTTTCTCTTTCCACAGTTCAAAAACAATAGCACTTGTGAGACTCTCATGAGCTACCTAATTAATCAATCATGATTCATGACATCATGATTCATGACATTGAAAAATCCTTTCATAGCAGAGGCTGAGTCTGGTTCATCCTTATCTCTTTCATGGTGCCAAGATAACTACTTCATGCTTATTGACTCTTAAGAAGAGGATATTAAATACCTGAAAAAGTACCTAAGAAAAAATAATAGAATATTTTTACAATGAGAAGTAGCTTTTCTCTTTGTTGGGATCAGTGTCAATTTAGACTAAGATACGAGAGTTTATTGCACAGCTGATATTTTCAAGTGAAAAATGTAGTTTTCTTGGCTTTCCCCTGAATAAGAATGTTTTTTCTTGCTCTCTTAAAAAAACAGAAAACAAAAATATTTCATTAGAAATGTGAAATATGTACAACTGGAAAACATAAAAAATGGCATATTTTGAGTATGACACATTTGGTTAGCTAAAACTTTTAATTATGTGTGGGAGGTGTGTGGGAAAACATTTACCAATAGGAATCAAATTGCAGTCAGAAAGGAGTGATAAGTTCTAGGAAACTATTACATAGTATGTTTACTATAGCCAACCATTATGTAGTGTGAAATTTAAAAGTCTAGAAGATAGGACTTTGAAAGTTTTCATCACAAAGAAGTGATAAATGAGGAGAAAAATGTGTTTAATTTGATTTAACATTTAAACATAGTATACATGTATCAAACATTGCCTGGTGCACATTAATATATACAACTTTTAAGCTACACTTTTGCATATTTTTAAACAATTATATTGACTTGTGTATTAATAAAAAACCTATTACATTAAGAAATACAAATACAGATGAACAAAGAAACCAAGAAAGGTAAAGAAACTTAAAACCAAAATTCCAACAGTCAAAATTTGTTGTTGTTTTTATTTTGGTTCCAGATTTTTTTGTTTTTTTGTATAATATGCTTATTGTACTTTGAGAAAGGGATTGCATGATTTGGTCATTAAAATAATCAGAAATGAAACTAGTTTTCTCAAAGTGTTCACAAGTAAGCCTAGGTTTTAAAGGCTTGTCAAAATTATTATATGGCTAATCAAAATACATGCTTAATATCCATGCTCAACATAAGGGACCTGCAGTATAGACAAAGAGAATGATTGGCCAGTGGTCTTATAGTTTCCTTCAATTTCTTTTCTTCCACAACAATTTTCTTTGCAAAGCATACAACCAGATATAGATGAAAAATTAATGACTGTTCTTGGACCATCACTTGCACATATCTGAAACTCCTAATCATCATTTCATGTTAGAACAAATATCCAACCATGTAGGATTTTCAATCATTCTTAGCTGAAACCATCCTTGGTTTAATCCAAGAGCTGGCAAACTGTACCCTGAGGTCCAAATTCAGCTCAAAGTTTATTTGTGTGTGTGTGTGTGTGTGTGTGTGTGCACACACACAGGAGCACAAGTAGTAAATTTATTGGCCTACTTTCTTCATCTCCCTAGCTAGATTCCTAACCCCTCATGGGATCAAGCTGGTATTCACATCTGCAAGTATCCAGCATAGTGCTCTGACTCTGGCTTAGGCACTTAACACACACAAATGAATATCAGAGTCTATTTTTCTTATTGTCACTGAACTAAAATTGGTTTATAAATTTTTAAACGATTGGAAAAAATCAAAAGAGGAGTATTTTATAACAGGAAAAATATTTGAAATTCAAATTTCAGTTTTATAATGTTTTTGAAGTAGTTAAGGCCATTCATTTGTGTAATACCTGTGGTTGCTTTCATGTTATAACAGAGTTAAATAATTGAGACAGAAATCTAAACTTTTTACTATCTGGCTCTTTACAGAAAAGGTTTCTGACTTCTGGTTTAATACTTCCCTCCTATTCTGATATCAGCATCAGGTCCTGATCCACCCTGGCTCTCCTAAAATTAAATTTTAGAATGAGAAATTAGATCTTACATGGGTCATTTAAACTAAAACTAATTTATTAAGTTTTAATTTTGATTTTTTATTTTAATCCATTTAGTTTCTGTCTCTTGAAAAATAAATTAAAATTCAGCAAAAGTAAAGCAAGTGGGGAGGCCCTGGCAAATGAAGACAGCGTTATATCTACTGCCTTTATTCAAAACAGCATGCTACAGCTGTAAGAATTTTATACACTTTTTAAAATTTTTTTTAATATTTCTTTATTTTATTTATTTTTATTTTTTTAATTTTTATTGTTGGTTGTTCAAAACATTACATAGTTCTTGACAAATCATATTTCACACTTTGATTCTAGTGGGTTATGAACTCTCATTTTTACCCCGTATAGGAAAGAGAAGGGAAATTGCATGGAAATGGAAGGAGACCCTCATGGTTATACAAAATTACATACAAGAGGAAGTGAGGGGAAAGGGGGGAAAAAAAACAAGGGGAATTTATACACTTTTTAAATGATCTCTTTAAACAAAGATACGATAATCATTGAAATATCAGTTTTTAAAACTCCTATTTTTAATAAGTCTATTTAAAATAGACTCATTAAAGAACAGGAACTATTTCTCATTGTCTCCCTGACTTAACTCATTAAGTAAAAGTTGGAAGCCCTGGTTATTGCCAGCAATCATGTCACCGATGAGTTAGCTTTATTTATTTATTTACAATACTTCCTATACATATGCAAACTCAATGTTCATATTTTTTTTACCTCCCAAAGCAAGATCATCACAACAGATCTTTAATAAGCCTCTTTAAAATGTTCAAATATGAAGGAAGATTTTGATGTAATAAGGAAAGAATGAATAAAAATCAGCAGTCATTTTAAACCAGACTTAACATAATCAGAATACCTTCAGAATATCTTTATATAAATTTGGAAGGGAAAGTCACACTTGGTTTATCTTCAGAAATGGGATACTGTTACCAAGATACATACAATTTTCCTTTTTTGTTTTGGTACACTATAGTTTGTACATAATGGTGTGATTTTCTGTCACAATCACACAATAAAACAATATAGTTTTGCCAATATCATTACCCAGTATTTCCTCTTTCCCTTCCCTCCTTCCTCCCCCTGAACCCTTTCCTCTACTGTGATGATCTCTGTTTAATATTCATAAGATCTCATCTGTATTTCTTTTCCTTTTCCTTTCTACATTCCACATATGAGAGAAAATATACAACACTTTACTTTCCGAGTTTGGTTTATTTTTGCTTAACATAATATTCAAATCATTGAAATATCAGTGTGTCTGTTTTTATGCCAGTGCCATACATTTTATGCCAGTACCACTCATTTTCCTGCAAATGACATAATTTTGTTCTTCTTTATGGCTGAATAAAACTCCACTTTGGAGAGATATATATGTATCTCCTTTCAGCCACTGACAGACAGCTAGTCCCAGTGTTTGGCTATTGGGAATAGGTATGAATATATTGCTATAGTGTTCTAACTTTAATTCTTTAGCATAAATACAAGGGAGTGTTATACCTGGGTTATATAATGGTTTCCTTCTGAGTCTTTTGATACTAGTCTTCCATACTGATTTCCATAGTGGTTGTACTAATTTACAATGCCATCAATAGTGTAAAGGTGTTCCTTTTTCCATATACTCTTCAGAAATTATTATTTTGTTTTCTTGATGATTGTCATTCTACCTGGAGTGAGATGAAATCTCAGTGTAGTTTTGATTTGCCTTTCCTTAGTTGCTAATCATGTTGAATATTTTTTCATATATTTGTTTTCCATTTGTATTTCTTCTTTTAAGAAGTGTCTTTTTGGTTCATTTGTCCATTGATTAATTAGGGGTTTGGGAGTTTTTTTGTGTGTGTTATTTTTTTTTTTTTAGTTCTTCATATATTTTGGATATTAATCTTCTGTCAGAAGAGTAGCTAGCAAAGATTTTCTTCAGTTCTGTAAGTTCTCTATTCACATTCTTAATTGCTTCCTTTGCTGTGCTTTTATTTGATGCCATCCCTTTATTAACTCAGCACTGTTTCCAAAGCTTTAAGAGAGTTGTTCCTGTACCTATATGTTGGAGTGTTGCATTTCTAAGTGTTTTTATCTAGAATTTTCATTATCTCTGGTCTAATTCTTAGTTCTTCAATCCATTTGGGGTTGACTTTTGTGCAGAGTAAGATATAAGGATCTAATCTCATTCTTCTACATACAGTTAAACAGTTTTCCCAGCACCATTTTTTTCAAAAAGGTTGTCTTTTTCCAATGTATGCCTTTGGCACTTTTTTCCAAAGATCAAAAACTGTATCTGTGTTGATTTGTCTCTGAGTCTTATATTCTTTACCATTTGTCTATGTGTCTGTTTTTATGCCCAATGCCATGCAGTTTCTGTTATCATAGATATGTAGTATAATTAGAAGTCAGGTATTATGATGCCTTTGGCATTGCATTTTTGGCTTGGAAGTGATTGAGCTATTCTGGGTCTTTTTTTTTCTTCCAAATAAATTTTGGGACTGTTTTTATACTTCTTTGAATAATTCTACTGGTACTTTGTGGGGGATTGTATTGTGTCTATATATTAAAAATAATCCTGCCTATCCATGAGCACAGAAATTCATTCCATCTTCTTATATCTTCAGTTTCTTTATTCAGTGTTCTTTAGTTTTCATTGTAGAGGTCCTTCACCTCCTCACATAGGTATTTTCCTGGTTTAATGGGTTTTTGTTTGTTTTTTGAGACTATTGTGAAAGAGATTATTTTCCTGATTTCTTACCAGATTCATTATTGATATATGGGAAAGCTTTGATAATTTGTACATTGATTTTGTAACCTTATACTTTGCTGTACTTAGAGCTCTACAAGTCTTCTGGTGGATATTTTTGGATCTATGAAGTATAGGATCATATCATCTGCAAGCAGTGGTAATTTGAATTCTTCCTTCCTTTGTATTCATTCTCTTGCCTAATTGCTCTTGCTAGAATTTCTAGCACTATATTAAATAGGAATGGTGAGAGTGAATATTCTTATTCTTACCTTGTTCCAGACTTTTAAGAAAAAAATGCTTTCAGTTTTTCCTCATTTATTCTGAGGTTGGATTTGGGTTTTTCATATATAGCTTTTATGATGTTGAGGCTGAGGTAAGTTCCATCTATCCATGGTTTCTTTAGTGTTTTTATCATGAATTTGAGTGAAATGTTCTTGAAGGATCTCTCTGCATCTATTGAGATGACTATGTTATTTTTTGTTCTTAATTCAATTTATGTGATTAATTGCATTAATTGATTTGCATATGGTAAACAAAAAAACCAATGTGGTCAAGATATACAATCTTCTTTGTAGTTGTTGAATATGATTTGCTACTATTTTATTAAGAATTTTTGCATCTAATTTCATCAATAATATTGGTCTATAGATTTTTTTTTCTTGAGTTGTCCTTGTCTGGTTTTGGTATGTGTGATACTAACTTTGTGGAATGAGTTTGGAAGTGTTCCACTTCTTTTTGTTTCATGGAATAATTTAAGAACCATTGGAATGAGATTTTTTTTAAATGTTTGATAGAATACATCTGGCCCTGGAGTTTTTGTGGTTGTTGGAATGCTTTTTATTATTGCTTGTATCTCATTGCTAGTTAACAATTTAGGTTTTGTATGTTCTCTTATTTCAATTGTGGCAGGTTGTATGTATCGATAAATATATTAATTCTTGTAAGTTTTCCAATGTATTGAAGTATTAGTTTTCAAAAGAGCCCCTAGTAATCTTCTGGATTTCTGTGATGTCTGTGGTGATTTCTTTCCCCTAAATTTATTAAATTGGATCTTCCCTCTTTTTCTTCTGGTTAGTTTGACTAAGGGCTTATCTCTTTTGTTTATTTTCTAATGAAACAACAGTTTGTTTCATTGATCTTTTTTATTTTTTATTCTAAATTTTATTGACTTAAGTTCTTATCTTATTGCCTTCCTTCTACTGGCTTTAGAATAGTTTGTTTTTATTTTTCAAGGTACTTAGGGTACACCATTAGGTTGTTTATATGAAATATTTCTTATCTTCTTGTGTATAGCTATAAAATTTCCTTTTAGAACCACCTTTGTAGTACCCCAGAAATTCTGACATGTTATATCACTATTCTTATTAGATTCTAAGAATTTTAAAATTTCTTCTCTCATTTCTTTTATCACCCCATTCACCATTCAAAAATGTGTTGTTCTATATATTTATATAGTTTCCTTAGGGTATTTTTGTGTTAATTTCTCATTTCATTATGATCAAATAAAATGCAAAAAATGTATATGAATTATTTCGTATTTGATAAGAGGTATGATGTGGCCTTAAATATGGTCTATTTTGGAGAAAGTTCCATGAGGAGCTGAGAAGAAAATACTTGGCTGTTGCATAAAATATCCTATACATGTTCGTTGAGTCCATTGGATTTATAATTCTTTTCAAATCCAAAGAGTCTTTGCTGAGTTTATACCTATATGACCCATCAATTGGAGAGGGAAATTATGTTGAAATCACCCATGTTATTGTACTGGGGTTTAACTTTAGTTTGAGTCATGTCTGTTTTATGTAGTTAGGTGCACCAATGTTTGGGGTATAAATATTGACTATCATTATATCTTCCTGTAGGATTGTTCCCTTTACCAGTATGAAGTGACTTTTTGTTTATTTGTTTTTGGTACCAGGGATTAAATACAGGGACACTTAACAACTGAACCACATACCTACTCCTTTTTTATTTTTTATTTTGAGACATGGTCTTGCTAAATTGCTTAAAGCCTCACTAAACTGATGAAGCTAGCCTTGAACTTGTGATCCTCCTGACTCAGCTTCCCAAACTGCTGGGATTATAGGCATGTGTCACCATGCCCTTGGAAGTGACCTTCTTATGATTAATTTTGGCTTGAAGTCTGTTTTTTAGATATGATAGTAGTTACTCTGCTTGTGTTTGGACTCCATTTTCAGAGCTTCTCAATTTTCATTCATTCACTTTCAGCCTGTGGATGTCTTTGCCTGTCAGTCTTTTGCAAACAACATATACTTGGGCCTTGTTTTTTCATCTATTCTAGTCTATGTCTTTCAGTTTAGACCATTCATATTTAATGTTATTACAGAGAGATGTTTATTAAGTTCTTTCATTTTGTTTTCTAATTTTCTATTTGATATAGAAATTTTATTTTCTTTGCTTTTCTTCAATTTTTTCCATTTGTGGTTCTGGAGGGTTTTAAAAATTTCTTCCTTTGAAGAATTTGTTTAAATATTTTCTGTAGTGCTGGCTTAGTAGTCATGAATTCTTTTAGTTTCTGCTTATCTTGGAAGATTTGTATTTCTCTATTGATTCTGAAGGATAGCTTTGCTAAATATGGCAATATGGTTGACAAATTTGTTGTTGTTTGTTTCTTTCTTTCTTGACTTGGAAAGTATCAATACAAGCTTTCCTGGACTTAAGTTTATGATGAGAAATTGGAAGTACTTCTGATTGGCATACCTCTATATGTAACCTGATTTTTTTTTTCTAATGATGATATAGTTGAGTCCATTGGATTTATAATGTGTGGTGGAAAGTTTTGTTGTTGTTGTTTTGTTTTGTTTTTGTTTTTAATCTTGTCTATTTAATATTCTGTTGGATCCTGTAACTGGATGTCAATCTCATTCTCAAGATTTGAATTTTTTTGTATTATTATTTCCCTGAATAGTTTATTCATGACATTCACCTACCTATCACAACCCTCTTCAATTCCAGTGATTCTTAACATCAGTCTCTTTATTACTGTCTCTATAACACTGTATATTCTGGTAATGGTTTATTATTTTCTTTTCTTTAAAATGGTTTGAATGTTCATGGCAGGCTACTTTGTCTTCCAGCTTGGATATTTTATTTTCCACATGGTTTACTCTATTAGAGAGACTTTCAACTGAATATTTGATCATTTATCTTTCATTTCCAAGATTTCTGTTTTGCCCTTTTTTAATATCTCTAACTCCATATTAAATTTCTCATTCATATCCTATATTGACTTCATTTATTCATTCAGTTGTTTTTCTGTGTTGTTTTCCCAGTGTCTACTATGATATTTTCAACAAAACAGGAATGGTGGGTACAGAAATTGCCAACAGCAAAATCAAATAAATAGCCATGAACTATATCTGGCATTAAAGTAAAGAGCAGATGTCAACTATATCATCTACACTACTCATAACAACAACAACATTGATCGTGGTAGCAGAAGTTCTATAAATCAAGTAGTTCTAAAATGTAAAAATACATTATTAAGAGAAAAGAAAATTTGATAGAAGGTAGAATAAAGTTTAGATTGTTTAAATTGGGAATAGAGAGAATTCAGAAAAAAATGTGACAAGTGATGATTTTTTTTTAAAAAGGCAGAAAAATATAAAAAAACCAAAAAATTTAAAGGAGAGAAAACAAGAGAATTTTGCTGTTAGCAGGAGGAAAAAAGAAGCAAGAGAAAAACAAAAATAAGTAATCCCTCAAACTTTAACCCTCAAAATACCAGATAAGAGAATGCTAAAGATGAGAAAAGCAAGAAGCAAATTATATATATATAATTTTCTTTATATATATATATATATATATATATATATATATATCTCACAACCCAATCAGTAAAGCAAGAAAACATACATACACACACACACAAACACACACACACACACACTTGGAGAGAGACACAGAGGGAGTGTGGATAGAGGAGAGGTACTTAATAAAAATAATTGTATTCATTGATCTGATCAAAATAGTCAATAAGAATGGATGGTCACTGGGTATGATTTCCTTCAATCAATATTCATGGCGAGTATGATTGCTGTCCAGATCCTTAGCATCCTAAAAAAAAGAATTGAGTAAGCCACACAGAACAGGCTGAGCATAATATTTTTTTGAAAGTGAAAGAGAAAGTAGTTCAGCAGAGCAGATTCAGAGAAGTGGAAAGAGAGAGAAAAGCTCAAGACCCTAAACTCTAGACCAAGTATTGTCTTGTATGCTGAGCTATGCACTGTTCCCCTTGCTAAGACCTGATTGAAAATCTTGCCCTATTTGCTCACATTGGTTACTTTATTTGTGCATAATTAGAATACAGACCATGCCAAGAGTTGCCACAGTAATGGAACCATACAGATCTTATGGCAGGAATTGCTATGGTGATAAATCCTCTGTGGCAGGAGTTGCCATGGTAATGGGACTTCTTGTAAACAGGGATGTGATGATTCATCTCCCCATTTTGTACTCCACCCAGCATTTTTCTTGTACCCTGCTCCCATCATCTTGATATTCCTAGATTCTACTTCATCCCTTTTCATTTCTTTTTAGGATATCTATATCTATATTTATCTCTATCTATATATATATTATATATATATGATATATATAAAAGATATTATATATATATATATATATATATATATAGAGAGAGAGAGAGAGAGAGAGAGAGAACAAATACAAGAGATAGGTGTTGTTAACCCCTTCCTCTTTTTGTGTAACTCAACAAGCTGCCAACTAAAGCTGGTTGAAATAGCTCTCAGCTTCCCTTCTTATGGGTATAAGGTATAATGAAATGGGAAGCTCTATAGATTGGAGTTCTATATGGACAGACCAATTCAATGTAGTACTGGGGTGGGGCAGCTGCAGAGTTCTAAGAGGGGAGCTCCAGCAGCTGGGGATAAGTGTAATCAGGCCTTAGTGACTTTATTGGGTGGTAACCACTCTAGAGAAGTGACATCAACACAACCTTTGGACCCAGCAGATGCTTATCTCTGGATCTCTGGAGGCTCCCAAGAATTCTGTTCACAGGGCAGGGCAGACAATCCTTCACACACTCTGGTGCACACAAATATGGCCTTCTAGAGCTTACTTCCTGTGAATATTCACACCTGCCATTTAGTTTCTTGACCCTCCTCAGTTGGTTAAATGCACCTCCAGATTCAAAGGGAAAGCTAGTTATCCTCTCTTCCATTTTTATGACTTGAATCCCCCAGGGTACAGTCTTCTCTCTGACTGTTTCACTTATGTTATTCTGGGTATACCCTTGGCCATACAGTGGATGTTTATCAGGACAGTATGGCCATATTTGCTGTGATCTCCCAGGGTTTTCACAGCAGCAAGCTGCAGCATGGCCTCTTCAAGAGGGCTATTTACTCCTGGCCTCAGGTCTGTGACTACCAGTAAAGGAACACAGAGCACTTCATATATCAGTTCATTGTGTAGATCAGCTAAATTCAGTGTGTTTTTCTGATCTGTACATTTTTCCATGGCTGTTTTTTTCCACTGTATTTCTCTGCGTGTTTTTATTCCTACCCCCTGTGGTAAACCTCTCCACTGTGCCTGCTGCAATTGGCTTGGATCCAATGTACTCTGTCTTGTTCTTTGTTTGGTGGATCCAAATATCTGAGTGTCTAAAAGACTCTTACTGTCCAATATTGAATGTTAGTGAAATCTGTCTTTCACCCACCATGCTGAGAAGCACTAAGTAATCTACTTGCTCAAATCCTGAGCTATGGAGCAACTAGAATTACAGGCTTCCCCTAATCTGCCATTTTGAATTCTCAAAATACATATGTAATACAGTGAAGTACATATTTTTATTGTTTTACACTCGTGTTGTTATCCTAGACTTAGTGATCCTAAGGCATACAAGTTCCACAGAAATTTAAAACATAAGAAATAACTAAAAACTTAGTTTATAACCAGAGATATTCTGTTTTTTGTTTGTTTGTTTGTTGTTATTGCTGTTGTTCATCTACTATATTTACTTTATGGAAACTAATTTCATTGGGCCAGTTTTTCACCATCCAATTTAGCATGTCAATTTTGGATAATGTTTCATTTAAGCCATCTTCAAGATAACTGATCTACAAAGATCACACAAGTAATTGGTCATACATTATCCCTTGTTTGAACATAATTATTTCCCTTTGTATAGTAACAAAACTCCAGGGATTTGGTTTGGTTAAAGCTGGCCCTACCATTCATTTGTCAGAAGTTATCATTTAATTCATGCTGTACAATATTCTAGGCCTTTGCTTAGTTCAGAAATGACCATGTGGCTATATCTTTGGAATTAATTCCCAGGGACTTTACTATCAAAAAAGGCAAACCATTTTTTTTTTGGACTCCATGCTTTTCATTTGTTCATTCATTCATTTACTCTTTCAACAAATATATATGTGCCAGGCTCTTATCTAATCTGTAGAAATCAGTCAGAGAATCAAACAGAAAAAATATCATGCCGTATGGAGTTTATTTTGTAATCATCAAGTGAGATTGTTGTAAAAAATAAATAAAATTCACAAGTGATATTTGATACCTTGAAAAGGAATTAGTCATGGAATAAAGGAAAAATAGAGCACGGAAAGCATAACTGGGGGATACTAGGGCTGAAGAGGCATAATGTCAAATAAGGTTGTTAGGAGATAGTTTTTATTATGAAGATGATATTTAAGCCACACCTTTAAAAGAGTGGATGAGTTAACCATGCATATCACCTTGGATACATGCAGTCTATAACAATAATTTATCAGTGTTCAAGGACTGATGAGATGTCCAAGGTAATTGTTACAAAATATACAATGAGTACATAAGACAAATGTGAAGTCTGAGGGCCAATATAGAAATATCAGGCTGTACTTTAAAGATTATTTAAGCACTTTAGCTTTCACTATGTGTAAAATAGGAAGAACTGCATGGTATTGAGTGGAAGAGGGATGTGATCTAACTTGTACTTTAGGATTACCCTGACTTCTGTAGTCAGGACAAACTGTGAGATAAAAACTATAGCTCTTATGAGGGTAGCAGCAATGGAGATGGTTGAAGTTGTTACATAAGGGTAGGTTTTGAAGGTAGAGCCAATGAGACTTTCTGATGTGCTGAATGAGATATATGAGAGAAAGGAGTCAAGAATGATCCTAAACTTTTTGACCTGAGTAACTGAAAAAATATAGTAGTCATTGAATAAAGTGGAAAAGGGAGGCCTGAAGTGAGAGAATCATCAATTTGGGCATGAAGAGTTTGAGATTTTTATTAGACACCTGAATGGAGAGGGCAAGTCAGCAGATGGACACATACGTTTGCAGTTTGTGGCAGCACAGATGAATTTGGAAGTTGTTGGACTATAGTTGGTCTTTAAACTATGATATTGGATGATATTATGAAAGGTATAAGAAAGGAAAAGATGAAACGAACTTTAGAATCTCAACAATGAAATTTTGGGAGACTTGGAAGAACAAGAACAAAGGACAGGGAGGAGCAAACAGCAAGGTAGAAGAAAACTCAGGACAGTGTAGGATCATGGAGTAATCTATGCTCGACTTCCAGCTGCATTGTTGTTGGGTGAAGATAACCTGGATTGAAGCCAAGGCAATACAACAACATTGGATTGAATCAAATTTTGTTTGTCTTTCACTCACACACCCATCCCCTCTAAATCATGTTTGGCTAAGTCAATGAATTTAGATTTCACAGTCAAACCCCACTGTGAAAAGAATCGCAGCTGCTCAAACAAAATACTCCATTTAGAAATTTTCCTAAAAAGGGAACAATGCAACTGGAAGGTATTTCTATTGTCTTCTACAGCAGAGATATCATTTCTAGACTTAGCTTCTTTCTTTCTAGGTCTATAACTCCAAAGATGACACCTATATTACAATATAGCCGGTTCATGCCAACTAAAATCATATCCATTCTTTTCCAGCTGAGTAGCAACCAGAATTATGACTAACTTCTGCAACTACAGATTACATATTTGAAGCATTTTTGAAGAAAATTTATAATATTAAAAACTACTTTCAAATGTATACAATAACAATTATTTCTACTATAGTATGCAAATTTTCCAAAAGATCTTTTATTCTTCTCTTCTTTTCCCCTTTATCTAGTCCCTTAATTGACTTGGGACCCTTGCTCCATGGACTAATATAGAATGCAATTTCTAAGAGAATTAGACATTTTATATTTTGTTCTTGACATCCAAAAAGAAAGAAAAGGAAGTACCCAAGGAGCCCCTCGTTCATCCACAAATTTTCCAAGCTCTAAGTTAGGGTATTTGACCTATTACATCTTTTACTATGATAATGATCCCTTTTACTTTTATCATAACATGAGAAGTTCAGGATTTTCAGATAATAACCACGGTTTACAATTTAGGGATCTCTTTTAATATTTTACATAAAATATAGGTGTGCCTTCCTTGTATAGTATCACTTTCATGTCTGTGGTCTGAGAATGCAGATTAGAAGAAAATTATTTTGACAGAAAGCTAGCAGGTAAGACTTTGAAAGACACTACTACTATCACACTTTAATTCCTACATCTATGGCTTTCATGATGAAAGAGGCAGAACTATATATTAAATTTAGTCATCTCAAACAAATTACCACACGATGTTAGAAAATACATAATTTCTGCCCATCAGGGTAGTTTAAAGGAAATAAGGTTATCATTATTTAGGGTCAGTCACTTTTCCATGGTGTAAAAAGCAGTAGTTTCCTTTGTGGGCTTCAGATCATAACTTTACTTCTACTTCTATGAAATGAGTTGGAACTCATTACATGTTTACTCACGTACAGGATTAGCACTAATAGAAGAAATTGGTGGTACATGAAATAGTCAGTCGTCATCTTGGGAGAAATCAAGATGGCCACAGACAGCAAATTTAGATTCCCAAATACTATTTTCCAGTAAAGGTAAATAAATGTTGTTCTAATGCAGTAAAAGACTTGGCATAATGAACACACCATCAGAGGTTAGCTATTTTTGAAAAGAATAGTGCACTCTCAGAAATTCCAAGGTTTTTGTTAGCAAATTTTGGCCCTTAGTAATGGCTTTAGATAGAATCACCACTGTAATAAGAGAACAAATCATTAAACACAAACATACCCTCAATTCTGAGATCTTTGCATTCATAAGAAGAGTCATCATTGTATATAAATTGTTGTCTCAAACACAATGTTAGACAAACAGTCCTCATTTGTTTCATCATTATCACTGCATTCTTTGTCTCATTGTAAAGAAATTAATAGACTAGGAAGGAAAATACCAACTGTCCAAATGTATATTTTCTGAATGTTAACATCATTGCTGGTGAGATAATAAGGCTCTGGCACCTCTCTTAAAAGTCTTTTTCCATATACTTCTTATCTAAAGTCCTAGGGCACAAATCCTCCAACAACACTTCCAAATGTTTGATTAAATTTTCAAATGTCTACCAGATAAGGGTAAATGTTTATCTGGATATAGATTTTGCTCTAGGTACAGCCAACTGCAAAATATTCTACTTCAAGTTCTGAATAGAAGGACTTCCTTGCTCCTTTAATTTTTTTTTTAGACTCACTCTTATAGGGCCCTATTGCTCCTGCAATATCCTTAAGGGTCATGTGATCATACCCTGAAGGATTTCCTGGAGCTGAGCTTTTTAAGACTTTTATCCTCTGTAAGTTAGATAAAGAATATTTCTATGATGCCATAGCATAGGTTGAGAAAGGCAGAATGGTAGTGTGACCTGCAATGATTCAATGAATAAAGGGAGAATGTGTTCACTTAATGTATGCAGAGGCTTGATCCCAGACAATTTACATTTAATGATGAACTTCATGGACTGGTGGATCATATAATATCCAAGTCACACTGGTCAGTTCAGTTCTCAGGGTTCTTTATATCTGATAATCAGGCATTTATTCTCTAGAGGTTTGTGGTAAAGCAGATACTCTTTATCAAAAAAGAAGTTGTAATATATATATTACTTTGTGCCTAAATTTCAATAAATACAAGTAAAAGTTCTCCTTTGGGGTTTTGCCATTTGGAAATTTTGCTGTGTGTATCAGCATTATTATATGGAAGGGCAGCTCATACTGCAGCCTGGCCTGGCTCCAAGTTCTCAAATGTCCCATAAAATACACAAAGCGAAGTATAACAGAACATTCAAAATAAATTATTAGACAATGAAGGACATGTAGGAAGAAAAATAGATGACTTCAAAGTAAGAGGTTAACTAAATGTTCTGCCTCTTCTTAAATTAAAAGGAGCAATAACTATCTTCAACCTTGGAGCAGATTACAACTTACTCCATATCTTTAGATATGCACTTTGCTATGTTATATATGCCTATGAGCTTTATTTCTAATTTCTATCACTCATTTTTACACTTGTTTTTAAAATTCTGAACTCTTACCACTTCCTGTTCCAGAGGGCCAAACATTGATGTAGAGATGAAGAAACATAATGCCCTGGGGTACAGAGAAGTTTCGTGTTCTCAGTGATTAATTTACGAAGAAAATCTCCTGCCATATAAAAGTGCAGTATTTAATTTGATCCCCAAGAAGCCTTTAAAACATCTGTAAAAAGAAATAACATTTTTTTGAGTTTTTGGTAACCTGAGGTAAAATTTCAGGACTCAATAAATTTTGCTAAGACCAAACTTAAAAAGAGATAAAAGGATCATCCTACCTGGGGAATCTTTGTGATTGAAATATTGAGGATTGTTCTGGTAAGGAAAGCTGTTTTGGCCTATACATTTAGTACACAGGAGCTCCAGGGGCTTTCTGCTGGCCAATACATCACAGCTCCATCAGCACCAGCTACTCCATGGTTTAGAGTAGTAGAAGCTTGATTTTATTTTCAATTACTAAACCCACTTTCGAAGAATACACTACTGAAATGGGGACATGATGAATGGATACACCAAGCTTTGCCTGATGTGAGATAACCTGTTTCAATTCTATATCATTTGATACTACAAACCCCCAGTATCAGTAGACTGCTGAGTCAATGTCTGAAAAATTGTAATTACGTGGCTTCTTAATTTTTTGGCTTTTTATAACAAAGAATAAACTGCCCACAGTATGTAGAAAAGCAATTGTAGCTGCCTTTTCCTGCTGTTCTTTATTTTCTGTTTTTTTTATAGTCTTCAGTCTCATTTTAACCAAGGAGATGGAGTATCCGTGTCTCAATACACAATATAGTATTTACAGTTTCCAAAATTTTTCCTGAGTGCTTTATGTACATTGTTTTAGTTTCATAGCAAATTTCTTTGAGTATATTCTTATCTCCCTTTTACAATTGAAGAGACTGACACTCAAAATCACATAAGTAGAAGGTGGGGTGAGAATCTGAACTCAGGCTATTTGTGCCACACTGTTGATATATGTTTTCTGGGTATGAAAACAGCACTGCTCACACTTTCAAAAGTCTGGTGCAATTTTGGTTTGTACACATTCAACAGAATCTTAGGGAACACTTTAAAATTTTATACCATGGTCCCTAAGGCATAACCAAATATTGACAGTGTTGCCATTCTCTAATGCTGGATTCTCAGACCTGCTTCTTGATTTTATCAGTCATCACTCCCTGTGCCAACAGCTCTTGTTGATCATTGCCATTGTATTTATCAGCTCTGCTGTGGTTCCAGCCTTCCCCATCAATGGAGAGCAGATGAACCCTTCCAGAGTTTCCTTAATCAGCCTCTTTTTCCAGACTTTAACAAGAAGGAAGCCTTGTACAGGAAGCACAGTGTGGGTTCCAGTAGGCAGAGAGGTGATAGATCTACCATATAAATGCTTTCTCCCCAAGCTACTGAATTTTTTTGCCTGAGTTATGCCAAATGCTGACACTTCACAGTCCTCATGTGAAACATAGCTTAATATAATTGTGTATCACTTTAAACAGGAATGCTGTCAAAATTCTTGAGAACTGTTGGCTATGTTTTATTTTATTTTATTTTATTTTATGATTAGATCTTGATAATTACACACAGTAGTTGGATTCATCTCAACAAGTTCATACATGCATGGAAATCAATTTCAGTTCATGATCCTCCCTTTTTCCCTCCCACTTTTCCGTCCTGTCCTCCTTCTCCTCTCCCATTCTCTTTTCTCTAACAGACTAGCATTTGCTCATCCATTAATTTATATATGATTGGTTCTTTAAGTTATCCTATCCTTCACTCCTCCTTTCCTTTATTTTACTCTAGTTTCTGCATATCAGAGAAAACATTCAACCTTTGAGTTTCTGAATTTGGCTTATTTCACTTAGCATGATATTCTCCATTTCCATCCATTTACCAGCAAATGCTATAATTTCATTATTTTCTATTGCTGAGTAGAATTCCATTGTGTGATGTGTGTGTGTGTGTGTGTGTGTGTGTGTACATCCAGTAATATTTTTAATCGATTCACCCATTGATGGGCATCTGGTTTGAATCTATAACTTAGCTACTGTGAATTGTGTTGCTATAAACATTGATGTGGCTGTGTTGCTGTAGTGTGCCAATTGTAGATCTTTAGGGAAAACAGCAAGAAGTGGGATAACTGAGTCAAATGGTGGTATCATCCCTAGTTTTTAGAGGAATCTCCATACTGATTTACAAAGTGTTTGTACTAGTCTGTGGTCCCACCAAAAATGTACAGTGTACCTTTTATTCTACACAACCTTACCAGCATTTATTGTGGTTCAAATTCTTGATCATTGTCATTCTGAGTGAAGTGAGATAAAATCTTGGTGTATTTTTATTTGAATTCCCCTGATTTCTAGAGATGTTGAACATTTTTTCCATATATTTGTTGGTCATTTGTGTTTTTTTTCCTTTGAGAAGATTCTTTTTAGTTCTTTTGTCTTTTTATTGACTGAGTTATTAGTTTTTTTGGGTGTTAAATTTTTTGAGTTCTTTGTATATTCTTAATATTAATCCCCTATTAGAGGGATAGCTGGTCAAGATTTTCACCCATTCTGTAGGCTTTCTCTTCACATTCTTAATCATTTCTCTTACTAGGCAGAAGTATTGCTCTTCCTATTCTGGGTCTCATTCTTCCAACTGAATACAAGAGTATTTTTCTTCTAATTCTGTGAAGAACACCATTGGTATTTTGATGTGTATTGCATTGAATTTGTATATTGCTTTTGGTAATGTGGCCCTTTTGACAATATTAATTATACCTATCTAAGAACAAGGGATGTTTTTCCATCTCCTAAGGTGTTCTTAAACTTATTTCCACAGTGTTCTATAATTTTCATTGTGGATCTCTTTTACCTCCTTGGTTAGATTAATTCCCAGGTATTTCATTTTATTTTTGAGGCTATTGTGAACGTGATTGTTTTCCTGATTTTTTTCCTCAGCTGAGTCATTGTGGGAGTATAGGAAACCTGTTGATTTATGGGTGTTGCTCTTGTGAATTGCTACTTTGCTAAACTCATTTATAAGACCTAGAAGTCTTCTGGTGGAGATTTTTGGGGTATTATAGCATCATATTGTTGGCAAACAGACATTATTTGGCTTCTTCTTTTTCCATTTGGGTTCATTCAATATGCTTTTCTTGTCTGATCAATCTGGCTAATATTTTGAGGACTATATTGAATAGGAGTAGTGAGAATAAACAGCCTTGTCTTGCTCCTGAGTTTAAAGAAAATGCTTTTAGTTTTTCTCCATATATTATGATGTTGGCTTTGGGTTTGTCATAAATGGTCTTTACGGTTGAGGTAAGTTCCTTTGATCTGTAACTTCTCCAGCATTTTTAACATGAATGGGTGTTGGATTTTATCCAAGGCTTTTTATGTGTATATAGAGATGATCATGTGATTTTTGCCCTCAATTCTATTTAAGCAATGAATCACATTTATTGATTTGCATATGTTGAACCAACTTTGCATCCCTGGAATTCAACCCACTTGGTCATGCTGCATTATCTTTGTTGTATTTTTAAATGCAGAATTTTTGCATCTATATTCTTCAGGGATATTGATTTATAGTTTTCTTTCCTTGGTGTGTCTTTGTCTGTTTTGAGTATCAAGGTTATTCTGGTTTCATCAAAATTATTTGACTGTGTTTCCTTACTTTTAATTACATGGAGTGTTGAGAAAGACTGGTACTAGTTCTGTAAAGTTCTGGTGGCACTAAGATGAGAATCCATCATATTCTGGTTTTTATTTTTTGGAAGGCTTTTAATTGTTGTTTCAATTTCATTACTTGGTAATAATCTCTTTAGGTTTTCTATGTCTTATTAATTAATTTTGGTAGGTAATATGTGTCTATAAATTTGTCAATGCCGTCCAGATTTTCCAGTTTATTTAAGTGTAAATTTTCAAAAACAGGTTTTGAGAATTCTCTGGATTTCAGAAGGGTCTGTGGATATCTCCTTTTTCATCTCTGATCTTTGTGATCTGCATCTTCTCACTCATTCTTTTGTTAGTTTGACCAAGAGTTTGTCAACTTTATTAATCTTTTTATTATCCAACACTTCATTGAAATGATCCTGTGTATTATTTTCTTATGCTCAATTTCAATGATGTAAACTTTGATCTATAATTATTTCCTGTATTCTAGATATTTGGGAGTTAGTTTTTTCTTCTTTTTCTAAGGCCTTAAGGTATAGCATAAGCTTTTCATTTTGGATCTCCAATTTTAAATTTAGGCACTCAGAGCTATAAATTTTCCTATTAAAACTGCTTTTATACTGTCCCAGGATTTTAATATGTTGTGTCTATGTTCTCATTCTTTTCTAAGAATTTATTGATTTTGATTCTCATTGATTCATTCTTCATTTAAGAGAGTATTTTTCAATCTCCATGTGTTGATATGGTTCCTATTTTTTTCTGTTCATTCCAGCTTAATTCCATTATGATCTGATAGGATACATAGGATTATATCATTTTTTTTTGTATTTGCAAAGATTTCCTTTGTGGCCTAGAATATGATCTATTTTAGATAAAGTTCCATGAGCAGCTGAGAAGGTAAATTCAGCCATTTGGGGGTGGAATATTCTGTAGATGTCAGTTAGGTCCTTTTGATTAATATATTTTTTAGATTGGAGATATCTTTATTGATTTTATATTTTGATGAACTGTCTGTTGGTGATAGGATATATTTATTTTCCCTCAGTATTACTGTGTCAGAGTCTATGTGGGATTTAATGACGTGGAGTATTTTCTCCATGTACTTGGTTTCATTGATGTTTGGGGCATAAATATTTACTATAACTTCTTGTTGGATTGCTTCCTTTACTAGAATGTAGTGGCTTGCTTTGTCTCTTCTGACTAACTTTTGTTTGAAATCTGCTTTGTCAGATATGAGAATAGCTACTCCTGTTTGTTTCTTTGGATGATATTCCTGGAAGATTTTTTTGCCATTCTTTCACCTTCATATAAAATAAGTCTCTTGTAAACAGCATATAGTTGGGTTTTGTTTTTTGATCCATTCAGTAATCTGTGTCTTCTAATTGGGGAGTTCAGACAATTAACATGCAGTGATAGTAAAGATAAGTGTTTAATGGTTTTCTGCTATTTTGGAGTTTTGCTGTATTGTATCCTGTCTTTATTTTCATTTAGTGGATTGTTCTTCTATTGAACTTTCTCTGTTTGTGAGTTTGTAGTTTATTCTTGGATATTCTTTGTAGTGCTGGTTCAGTGCTCATGAATTCTATTAGTTTATCTTGTCATGCAAAGATTTATTTCCCTCTTGAATTTGAAACTGAGTTTTGTTGGGTATAGTAACCTCAGCTGACCATTGTTTTCTTCTAGGGCTTGAAATATCTCATTCCAGGCACCTCTTGATTTTAGGTTCCGAGCTGAGTAATCAGAAAAAAAGTCTTACTGATTTGCCTTTAAGTGTAACCTGAAGTTCCTCTCTCATGACTTTTAATATTTTTTCCTTATTTTTCATGTTAGATATTTTGATTACGGTATGTCTCAGCAAGCTTTTTAATTGACTGGGTCTATTTAGTGTCCTGTAAGCCTACCTTCTATATGTGGATATCTATCTCATTTCTGACATGAGACAAGTTTCTGTAACTATCTCATTGAAAATGTTCTTTATGTCTTTAGTTTGTGTCTCCATGTTCTCTACTCTTTCAATGATTCTTGGGTTTGTTCTTTTAAAGTCATCTCATAGTTCTTGTACATTTCATAATATTTCCCCATACTGCCTTCGTGTACTAAAGATCATGTAGCCTGTCTTCAATGCCTATTTTCTGTCTTCATGGACTAAAGTTCTTTTTTCTGCAAGTCTAATCTGTTCTTGATGCCTTCAAGTGGGTTTTAATTTGTTGACTATGTCTTTCATTTTTAGGAGCTCTACTTGTATTATTTTCACTATTTCTATTTCTTTTTTTTTTTAAAGAGAGAGTGAGAGAGAGAGAGAGGGAGAGAGAGAGAATTTTAATATTTATTTTTTAGTTATCGGTGGACACAACATCTTTGTTTGTATGTGGTGCTGAGGATTGAACCCGGGCCGCAAGCATGCCAGGCGAGCGCACTACCGCTTGAGCCACATCCCCAGCCCTCTATTTCTCCCATGATTGCCCTCTTAATTCCTTCCTTAGATCTCTTTTTAGTTCATTGAACATTTTGATAATCAGATGATTATAATCTTTCTCTAGGTTTTTGTACGCCTCACTATCAGTGGGACCCTTATTGGGGAGATTGAATATTTGGCAGAGATTTGTTTGCCTGTTTTCTCATGTGTTCATAGGTCTTATGCATCAATTGAGGTGAATTCCTCCAATTTTTTTCTTTTTCTTTTTCTTTTGTTTTTGCACTTGTCCTTTTGTGTGTAATTATCTTATTTGTTGTGTGACTTCTTTCTGTTTTTCATGTATGTATAGATGCCAAGGGTTGGATCTAAGTTTCCTCTTTGATTATTCCTCCTTAGGTCTTTCTGGTTGGTTTGGGACTTTTGTACCCTCCACTTCTTTGAGTTGGAGTAATGTCAGGGAATATTTAGTTCAGAAGCAGAGTCTCTAACCTGTGAACTTTTAGTGTCCTTGTAGGTTCCTAGCACCTTACAGAATGTAGGTGAAATAAGCAATAGTAACAATCATTGCAAACAATACACAATTAACAGTTAAAGTAAATACCCTACTATGACTTCTTCAACATTAATTGCCACTAACAGAGGAGTGGTAAATTCAGCAATTTGAACAGTGAAAATAAAAATCATGAACTAGCTCTGGCTTTAAAACAAATAACATATGTCATCTATATATCCATAGCACTAATGATTATATTAGCATTAATAGTGAGGGCAAGAGTTATATAAATCAATAGTTCTTAATGATAGTTAAAATACAGCTCATTAGGAGGAAAGAAAATGCTAGGAAGTTATAAAAGAGTTTACAATTTTGGAAAGCAAATAGAATATAGAAGAGATGTATCAAGTGATGTTTAAACAGAAGAAGAGAAAAATTGAAGAAGCAATATGTTGGGAAAGAAGGAGGTGAGAACAATATAATTTGTCTGCTAGCAGGAGAATGAAGAAAGAGAAAACAAGAGAAATAGTCAAATGAAAATAATACAAAACTAAACCAAGATATACAATCCCAAAACAACTGAGCCTTCACATGATGATGTTAGGGAAAAAATAATCACATTTTTAAAATGTTTAAAATAAGAGAAGGGATCATTACGTGTATGTTTACATGTACCTGAACCAACCAGCACAATCAGAATACACACACACACACACACACACACACACACACAAATAAAATACAATAATTTAAAAAATTTAAATCCAAAATCTTAGTGAAGACCAAAGGAACCTTCATCTTCCTGAAGAGTTGGTCCAAATAGTTGACCAGAATGGGTGATAGTTGTCTATGTCTAATAGGTCTTTCTATCAAATTCTTCTTGAGTTATGTACAGATAGAGCAAAGGGTGAGGGTTGTTAACCTCTTTCTATCTTTTTTCTTTTTTCTTTTTTTTTGCTCTTTGAGCTACTAGTTGGAACTATTTGATATAAGATTCAGCTTCTCACCAGTATGAGGTGAGATGGTTTAGGATATAATGTCAGTTGGCATGTTGTCCATTTGGACCAGTTTGGAGCATTTCTAGGGTTCCACTTCTGTAGACTCTTGTGAGGGTGGTTCCTATTGGTGATGGAGGAGGTCTAGTCAGGCCTTATGTCTAATCAGGCTTAGTTGAGGGTGTTCTTCTTTGAAGAGACTAGATTGACTAACCCACAGGGCTAGATATCAACTCATCACTTACATGGATCCAGTTTTCAGGAGTCTCTCAAGAAATCCAGTCAGGGGATGGGAGGAGTTGATCCTCCACTCACTGCTGCCCTGGAACACAGCCTCCCTGTCTTAGTCCCTGAGTGTATTCACAGGCACCTGCTCATACTCTTGGCCTGCTTTAGCTGGTCATATGCACCCTTAGACTTAAAGTGAGTCAAGCTCCCCTTTGCTCTTCAGACATTAATTGCCCTGGATTCAGTCTATTCCACATTCATTTCTCTCCCATTCCATTGTGCTTAGCCTGAGTTCCTTAACAGATGCCTGCCAGGATATTGTGGCTGTGTGTATGATTTTTTTTCCTGATATCTTGTGTATCCAGACACCATAGTGGTTTGCTTACCCTGAGTTGGTTCCCACCTCAGCCCTGAACTTACAGTGGAGATACAGAGTACCGTTTTTAAGCACCTTAGAACACTTTTCAAGCACCAGTATATAGTGCACCCTTTGGACTGGGTAACCTTAGGCAGCAGTTTTTATTTCAGATTTCTCAGTACCAAGACTATGTTCTGCCTCCCCTTGTCTGTGGTAAATGCACACCTGCAGTTGCCAAGTGGGCTATGATGTTTTCTTTCTTTTTTGTTTATCCTATCCAAATTTTTTTTTCAATATATCTGTCATTTATTTAGTAACCACAATCTGGAAGATATAACAGTAGATCGGGAAGCTGTTACTATTTTTTTTTATTTATTTTTTTTTTAAATTTTTATTGGTTGTTCACAACATTACAAAGCTCTTGATATATCATATTTCATACATTAGATTGAAGTGGGTTATGAACTCCCAATTTTACCCCAAATGCAGATTGCAGAATCACGTAGGTTACACATCCACAATTTTACATAATGCCCAATTAGTAATTGTTGTATTCTGCTACTTTTCCTATCCCCTACTATCCCCCCTCCCCTCCCCTCCCATCTTCTCTCTCTACCCCATCTACTGTAATTCATTTCTCTCCTTGTTTATTTTCCCATTCCCCTCTCAACCTCTTATATGTAATTTTGTATAGCAATGAGGGTCTCCCTTCATTTCCATGCAATTTCCCTTTTCTCTCCCTTTCCCTCCCATCTCATGTCTCTGTTTAATGTTAATCTTTTCTTCCTGCTCTTCCTCCCTCTCTGTTCATAGTTGCTCTCATTATATCAAAGAAGACATTTGGTATTTGTTTTTTAGGGATTGACTAGCTTCACTAAGCATAATCTGCTCTAGTGACATCCATTTCCCTGCAAATTCTATGATTTTGTCATTTTTTATTGCTGCATAGTACTCCATTGTGTATAGATGCCACATTTTTTTTATCCATTCATCTATTGAAGGGCATCTGGGTTGGTTCCACAGTCTAGCTATTGTGAATTGTGCTAGGATGAACATCGATGTGGCAGCATCCCTGTAGCATGCTCTTTTAAGGTCTTCAGGGAATAGTCCGAGAAGGGCAATAGCAGGGTCAAATGGTGGTTCCATTCCCAGCTTTCCCAGGAATCTCCTAACTGCTTTCCAAATTGGCCGCACCAATTTGCAGTCCCACCAGCAATGTACAAGAGTACCCTTTTCTCCACATCCTCGCCAGCACTTGTTGTTGTTTGACTTCATAGTGGCTGCCAATCTTACTGGAGTGAGATGGTATCTTAGGGTGGTTTTGATTTGCATTTCTCTGACTGCTAGAGATGGTGAGCATTTTTTCATGTACTTGTTGATTGATTGTATATCCTCCTCTGAGAAGTGTCTGTTCAGGTCCTTGGCCCATTTGTTGATTGGGTTATTTGTTATCTTATTGTCTAATTTTTTGAGTTCTTTGTATACTCTGGATATTAGGGCTCTATCTGAAGTGTGAGGAGTAAAAATCTGTTCCCAGGATGTAGGCTCCCTATTTACCTCTCTTATTGTTTCTCTTGCTGAGAAAAAACTTTTTAGTTTAAGTAAGTCCCATTTGTTGATTCTTGTTGTTAACTCTTGTGCTATGGGTGTCCTATTAAGGAATTTGGAGCCTGACCTCACAATATGTAGATCGGAGCCAACTTTTTCTTCTATCAGACACAGTGTCTCTGGTTTGATATCTACCTCCTTGATCCATTTTGAGTTAACTTTTGTGCATGGCAAGAGAAAGGGATTCAGTTTCATTTTGTTGCATATGGATTTCCAGTTTTCCCAGCACCATTTGTTGAAGATGCTATCCTTCCTCCATTGCATGCTTGTAGCCCCTTTATCAAATATAAGATAGTTGTAACTTTGTGGATTAGTCTCTGTGTCCTCTATTCTATACCATTGGTCCACCCGCCTGTTTTGGTACCAGTACCATGCTGTTTTTGTCACTATTGCTCTGTAATATAGTTTGAAATCTGGTATCGCTATACCGCCTGATTCACACTTCCTGCTTAGAATTGCTTTTGCTATTCTGGGTCTTTTAGTTTTCCATATGAATTTCATGATTGCTTTATCTATTTCTACAAGAAATGCCGTTGGGATTTTGATTGGCATTGCATTAAACCTATAGAGAACTTTTGGTAATATCGCCATTTTGATAATGTTAGTTCTGCCTATCCATGAACAGGGTATATTTTTCCATCTTCTAAGATCTTCTTCTACTTCTCTCTTTAGGGCTCTGTAGTTTTCATTGTATAAATCTTTCACCTCTTTTGTTAGGTTGATTCCCAAGTATTTTATTTTTTTGGAGGATATTGTGAATGGAGTGTTTTTCCTCATTTCCATTTCAGAAGTTTTGTCGCTGATATACAGAAATGCCTTTGATTTATGCGTGTTGATTTTATATCCTGCCACTTTGCTAAATTCATTTATTAGTTCTAGTAGTTTCTTTGTAGACCCTTTTGGGTTTTCTAGGTATAGAATCATGTCATCTGCAAATAGTGATAATTTAAGTTCTTCTTTTCCTATTTTTATGCCTTTAATTTCTTTCGTCTGTCTAATTGCTCTGGCCAGTATTTCGAGAACTATATTGAATAGAAGTCGTGAGAGAGGGCATCCCTGTCTTGTTCCAGATTTTAGAGGGAATGCCTTCAATTTTTCTCCATTCAGAACGATGCTAGCCTGAGGCTTAGCATAGATAGCTTTTACAATGTCAAGGTAAGTTCCTGTTATCCCTAGTTTTTCTAATGTTTTGAACATAAAGGGATGCTGTACTTTGTCGAATGCTTTCTCTGCATCTATCGAGATGATCATATGGTTCTTATCTTTAAGTCTATTGATGTGGTGAATAGCATTTATTGATTTCCGTATATTGAACCATCCTTGCATCCCAGGGATGAATCCTACTTGATCATGGTGCACAATTTTTTTGATGTGTTTTTGTATTTGATTTGCCAGAATTTTATTGAGGATTTTTGCATCTAGGTTCATTAGAGATATTGGTCTGTAGTTTTCTTTCTTTGAGGTGTCTTTGTCTGGTTTCGGAATCAGGGTGATGTTGGCCTCATAGAATGAATTTGGAAGAGCTCCCTCTTTTTCTATTTCCTGAAATAACTTGAAAAGTATGGGTATTAATTATTCTTTAAAGGTTTTGTAAAATTCCGCTGTATACCCATCCGGTCCTGGGCTTTTCTTGGTTGGTAGTCTTTTGATGGCTTCTTCAATTTCATCCATTGATATTGGTGTGTTCAAATTGTGTGTATCCTCCTGACTCAGTCTGGGCAAATCATAAGACTTAAGAAATTTACCGATGTCTTCACTATCTTCTATTTTATTGGAATATAGGTTTTCAAAATAATTTCTAATTGTCTTCTTATTTCTGTAGCATCTGTTGTGATATTGCCTTTTTCATCCCGTATGTTAGTAATTTGAGTTCTCTGTCTTCTTCTCTTCGTTAGCATGGCTAAAGGTCTGTCGATCTTATTTATTTTTTCGAAGAACCAACTTTTAGTTTTGTTAATTTTTTCAATAGTTTCTTTTGTTTCAATTTCATTGATTTCTGCTCTGATTTTAATTATTTCTTGCCTTCTGCTACATTTGCTGTTGTTTTGCTCTTCCTTTTCTAGGGCTTTGAGATGAAGTGTGAGCTCATTTATTTGTTGGTTTTTTTCTTTTTTTGAGGAATGACCACCAGGCGATGAATTTTCCTCTTAAAACTGCTTTCATTGTGTCCCATAGATTCCGATATGTTGTGTCTGTAGTTTCATTTATCTCTAAGAATTTTTTGATTTCCTCCTTTATGTCTTCTGTAACCCATTGATCATTCAGTAACATATTGTTCATTTTCCATGTGACGTAGGATTTTTCCTTCCTTCTTTTATCATTGATTTCCAGTTTCATTCCATTATGATCAGATAAAATGCATGGTATTATCTCCACCCCTTTATATTTACTGAGGGTTGCCCTATGGCATAATATATGGTCTATTTTTGAGAAGGATCCATGTGCTGCCAAGAAAAAAGTATATCCATTTGATGATGGTTGATATATTCTATATATGTCAGTTAAGTCTAGGTTATTGATTGTGGTATTGAGTTCTATAGTTTCTTTATTCAACTTTTGTTTGGAGGATCTGTCCATTGGTGAGAGAGGTGTGTTGAAGTCACCCATAATTATTGTGTTGTGGTCTATTTGATTCTTGAACTTGAGGAGTATTTGTTTTATGAATGTTGCAGCGCCATTATTTGGTGCATAGATATTGATAATTGTTATGTCTTGTTGGTGAATGGTTCCTTTTAACAGTATATAATGTCCTTCTTTATCCCTTTTGATTAACTTAGTCTTGAAGTCGATTTTATTCGATATGAGGATGGCCATCCCTGCTTGCTTACGAGGACCGTGTGCGTGGTATATTTTTTCCCATCCTTTCACCTTCAGCCTGTGTATGTCTTTTCCAATCAGATGTGTCTCCTGGAGGCAGCATATTGTTGGATTTGTTTTTTTTAATCCATGATACCAGCCTATGTCGCTTTATTGGAGAGTTTAAGCCATTAACATTCAGAGTTACTATTGATATATGGTTTGTACTTCCAACCATGTTTGATTATTTATCCTTTTAAAAAAAAAATTAGTTTGTTTCTCCATGATTATCTTTCCCCTCACCCTCTGTCTTTACCGAGGCACTTCCCTCTGATGGTTTTGGTTATTGTTTTTCATTTCTTCCTCGTGTAGTGTTTTGCTCAAAATGCTTTGCAATGCTGGTTTTCTGGCTGCAAATTCTTTTAACTTTTGTTTATCATGAAAGATTTTTATTTCGTTGTCATACCTGAAGCTTAATTTTGCTGGATACAGAATTCCTGGTTGGCATCCATTGTCTTTCAGTGTTTGAAAAACATTGTTCCATGACCTTCTTGCTTTCAGCGTCTGTGATAAAAATCCATTGTTAACCTAATTGGTTTACCCCTGAGTGTAATCTGCCTCCTTTCTCTTGTAGCTTTTAATATTTTCTCTTTGTTCTGTATATTGGATATCTTCATAACAATGTGTCTTGGCATTGGTCTACTGTGATTTTGTGTGCTCGGTGTCCTGTATGCATCTTCAATTTGTATATCTGTTTCCTTTTTTATTTCTGGAAAGTTTTCAGTAATTATTTCATTCAGCAGGTTTCTCATTCCCTTGGTTTGAATCTCTGTACCTTCTTCTATCCCGATGACTCGTAAGTTTGGTTTTTTTATGTTATCCCATAACTCTTGGATGTTTTTCTCGTGATTTTTTACCAGCCTTTCTGAGTTGGCTAGACTCTTTTCAAGATGATATATTTTGTCTTCTTTATCTGACGTTCTGGCTTCTACTTGATCCACTCTGTTAGTGATACTCTCAATTGAGATTTTAATTTGGTTTATCGTTTCCTTCATTTCTAGAATTACTGTTTGATTATTTTTTATAATCTCTATCTCCTGATAAAGATGCTTAACTTCTTCTTTTATCTGTTTATGTAACTCATTCTCAATGTGTTCTTTCGCTGCTTGAATTTGCTGTCTCGTATCCTCTTTAAGGTTCCATTCCATCTGTCTAAGGTGTTCCATGAGTTCTTTATATGACCATTTTTCTGATGACTCTAGGTACTCCTGAATATTTAGGTTGTCCTGCATTGTTTGTACTCCTTTTCTTCCTTGCTTTTTGAAGCTGCTCATGTTACTTCTTATTCTGTTTGACTGCTGAGTTACTGTTTACTCCTATAAATTTATTTGATGCTTGGGAGGAAAGGTATTAGAAGGGAAGGGAAGAAGTCACTAAAGAGAATGAGAGTAAGCAGGTAGAATTCAAGGAAGGGGGGATAAGATAATTGAAAAGAAATGAAAAGACAAAAGAAGAAAATAAATAGGAAATAAAAAAAGAAAAAAAATTAAAAAAAAATTTTAAAAAATTAAAATTAAACTTGGAAGAAAAAAATTTTAAAAAAAATTAAAAAAAAATAAAAAACAAGAAAGAGAAATGAAAATGAAAGAAAAACCCAAATCAAAATAAAAAAAATTTAAAAATTTAAAAAAAGAGAAAAGAAAAAAGAAAAAAAAAACTAATAAATGCAGTCTTAGAGTTTGATTAACTTCTCTTCCAGTAGGTGGCGCTGTGCCCACCAGGCCAAGTTTCTCCTGTCAATACGCGGGAACCAATCACTGTGCAGCAGCTCCTCCTCCCAGACTGGGCGAGTCTCCAATCCTGAGTGCCTAGGGCCTCCTCTTGTGTCTAGTCACTTCCCCACTTTTCCTCTAGCCAGGCCCCTCTCACGGGTGCCGCTCACCACAATACTGGGTACACGCCAGGTCTGCTGCTCCCGGGAGCCCTGTTGTCATGAATGACTGGGCACACTCTCCCTGTTTGCCATTCCCTCAGACCCTAAGTTTGTGGAGCTTGGGGCTGAGAATCCTCAGCGAATTTTACTGCCCCTCCGGTAGCCAAGCCCCCGGTAGCTGGTGCAAGAGACCTCAGCTGTCAGCTCTAGTGGGAGCGGTAGTTCCCACGGGTCCCGCGCCACCTCTAATTCCCTCGGTCTGGCTTCCGTGCTCACGGGAGAGCTGGGAGGGGCCCTTAAGGTTTCCCAGATGTGTGGAGAGGGAAGGCTAGGGGATTACTCACCTAGCCGCAGGATTCAATGAAGTTATCTCCTCCGCTGCAGTCTGATGACGTCAGTTCTCTGCCATGGTGGTATCTCTCGCAAATGGCGACAGTTCGTTTCCCTTTGCCGGGTGACCAATGCAACGGGTGGGTCCTTACTTTCTCTGCCAAGCCCCGTTTCAAACCTGTGGCCGCTACCTATGAAGGCTTGGTAGGCATTTACCTCCGTAGGATCAGAAGGGCCGACCAGTTGTTTCAGCCGGATGGATCAGTGCTGAGTCGCAGCTGTTTGTCTGCGGGAAGCAGGCGAACGGGAGCTTGAATTCAGCCAATCTGGGCTCGGTGTGTGTTCTGAGAGGCCCAGACTGTTCGCCCCAGATCCACGTCAGCTCAGCATTGCCTAGTGATCCTGAGCAAACAGATTTAGGCTGTTTACGACTCCCTATGCCTGCACAGCTGAAGAGGTCAGAGACTTGATCTCTCCGCGCCCGCCGCCATGTTCCAGGCCTGCTTATGTCAGGAAGCTGTTACACTCCTATCCAAATTTCTGAGTCCCAAAGCTACTTTGAGTGTCCAATATTACATTTTAGTGAAATCCCTCTTTCACCAACTTTTCTAAGAAGCTGTACACCTGCTACACTGCTTTGGTCTTAAGCCAGGGTACAGCTTGGAACATAGTTTCCTCTACTCTGCCATCTTGGCCAGTCTAAAAAAGTACATGATCTTATCACCTGAAGAAACATCTTTAAAATCCAAATCTATTTCATCTCTTCCAGCTTTTGTCACTATTCTGATGACTTTTACAAGTCCTCCTAGGTACATTTCCACTGCTGCAGAGAACATCTTTGCATACTGATGCTGATGTCAGAAATGAATTCCAGCTATAGTTACCTCATATGGTCATGATCAGGAAGATGCTCCTAATTGTAAAAAAAAAAAAAAAAAAAAAAAAATAGGGCAGGGATGAGGTGCAGCAGGGGGAATTAAGTTTTAGGAAAGTGATTAGAAACATCCTGGTATATTACGTAACCCAACCCTGAAGGCTCACTTAACTCTTCCTAGAGTTTGTACTTCCATGAACAAAATTCTGATTTTTTTATCAACCATGAAAAGTTAATTCCACAGGAGCACAACCATTGCACTGCCTGGATGGAGCACCGCAATACAAGTCCTGAATTTGAGCTGAAATAGTTTCCATTGACAGAGTCATAAGGTTTTACCAGCAAGGATACTTTTGGGTGCCAAGGACTCAATTGCAACTAACTGAGCCTCACTAATAAAACTTCTATAATATTAGAGGAAAATATCTCCAATAAGCCAAGCAACCTACCATTTGGATCCCTAGCATAACTCTAGTCAAAAGGAATACCTAGATACCTTGCCATTACCTAGCCAAACCTGAAGCAGAGAAACGGTGTATCCTTCATTTTGTGTTTGGACAAAAATGGCCTTCAAGTGAAGAAAGGGAGAGGTATAGGTTGGGTAAGCAAGCAAGCATAGTTGATGCATCTGTGGTTCTCAATTTTCTGAGGTATATATTATCAGAATATTTTGCTGCAGATAACATAGGGGTCACCATAAACTTGCAGTTCATCTTGCTATTCTTTCTCATAATAGTTTATCCAAACCACTTTAATAAGTATACTTACTCTGTGGCCCAAAATATTGATTTTTTTTTTTAGGATCTCATTTTGAGACAGTATTACTGGGTAATAAATTAGTTTATGATTTATTCTCAAGGCTCAAATCATTTATTTCCCATTATTAATCACCCCATGCTCTCCGTTTTGCTTCATTTGTCCAACTCCATTTCAAGTCTTAGGTCTGTCCTTAAAACCTTTCTGCCAGGTACCAATATAGGATAAAAAGCAATAAGAAAGAGAAGGCATTGAGATATATTTGGTATAGGAGTTTTATTACTAGAGTAAACAAAAATGTTGGTATGTTTCTTTAGCCATGATGTTTTTCTAGACTTAGGTCACATTTTTAATGCATGAGATATGTTCCAGACTATTCAGAGAGAGACCAAGTGGCTTGTCTTCTCTTTGTTTATTTAATAGTTATGCATCCTGGGAATGATCATTTTTTACCATTTAATATAAAGCATGTTACTTGGCAAACTTTTACCTTCCCCACCTTATCAAGGATTGACCTTTATAGGATAAGATATTGATGGTCATTCCTGGGCCCATCCTTTGTGGCTGGCCCAGCAGAATAGTTTTCATTCAATGTGGAGGGCATAATCTCAATAGGTTTTTTGTCTTTTTTTTTTTTTTCTTAAAGAAGTATTTATTCGAAGAATACAGTAAATTTCAAATGTACTTCAGATTTATTTCTGAATCAATCCAAGGCACTAAAAGTACCTATTTAGAAAATGGTTGTTTCATGCAGGTCAACAGGCCAAGTGTGCTGGTATTTAATGAACCTAGAGGCAATAATATTGCTACTGTACAGTTGGAGAAACAAAATTAGGAAAAAAAAATGACTTCCCCAGTGTCACACAACAGATAAGCCCATTGATAGTCACTGAATGCTTTGACTTTGAATAGCTTGAAAGAAGATAGTGAAGAGTTAAAGCCATTTATACTCAGCCACACTTCAAAATAGGGGTATGTAAAAACGAGTAAACATAAGGAGACAGCAAGAACTTAAATGTTTAGAGTTAATGTTCTTCAATTGTTTTCAAATATTAAGTAAAAAAAATTGAGAATGTATTAGAACATTATGTAATTATCTCCATTCATAGAATTCAATTTTTGTCCTCTTGTTTCTTAAACACATTCTGTGGTTGCTTTTGTTGCAGATGATTTTTAAAATGCCGACTTTCCCATTTGCTATCCCAGAGGGAAACCAACTCCACTGTGGTTATTGCATGTCAGGCATGAGCTCAGATGTTGTACCACTGGGTCACTAAGTTGCATGTCTCTTATTTGAAATGTGCACATCTTCACTGATTGAAGAAGTAAATGCAGAAGCCTCTACCTTGTGAGTCTTTCTTAATGCACACAATTAAATATTACATCATTTGCCTGAGAACTTTAAAAAAATTATCTCTGTAATATCTTCTAATTGTAAGTAACGATTTTCCAAGGTGATATAGGTATTTGTCATTGTTATCAAGGTACATGTAATTTTCCCCCTGATTATAACCATGCTTAAATGGAACATTACAAATTAACCTGGGTAGTGATTTTGATCTGCATTCTGATGTTGTATACATGCCTCTCATTTTTAATTTGTATTCAGATATTCACATCAAGAGGCAGGAGTCTAATTGATTGTTCTGAAGACAAAATGCATACCATATCAAAATAATTGGAAATTTGGGATACAGCCATGTATACATAATGCATTTTTGCCTCCTTAAGATTTCTTTTGAACTTGAGGTTGTTCAGTTAAGATGCAAATATTGTAAAAATTATTAAATTGACAATTTATTATTATGGACATGCTGAAGTTTATTGGCCTGTGCATTTAAAACAACACAAAAGTCAAATATTAGGGTCTTGATTATGCAATTAGTCTAAATTAAACCTTGTTCAAAATTTACATGTTTTCTTTTTAAACAGGCAAATATGAATGACCTGTGTTCAAATTCTGGTTTTGGACTAGTATAAAATAAAGCTATGTGCTAGTGTACCTGAAGCTAAAGGTCCTAGACCTCTTTTCTAATCTAGAAATTTCCATAATAATTCAGAGTATATTTGTGAGGATTGGATTGTATAACATCTGTGAAAGTTCCTACCCAAGGTAGGCTTTTGGTAAATGTTTCTATGTTTAGTTTTAACAAATTACTATTCTATTTAAATGCTACAAAGGGAAAGGGAAATTAAAATTTGTGACAAAAAAAAAAACCCTTAACCTTTTTTTTCCACACTGAACACATAAAACTGGTGGGTTTTGAGTTTAAATGAGGATTTGTGTGGCTGTTTTTTCCACTCTCTTCTTACTTAATCAAATGTCCACAACTTTAAGGAGTGAGAAGGGTGCACCCTTTCTGCAGTAACTAAAGAAAACTTCCTCTGTAGAAAGGCCATTCCTGCTTATTCCCCATCTCTGCCTCTAATATAGCATCCATCTTGCAGCCCAAACTTTCTTTCTGAACTGTAAAAGTGTCACGTTTTCTCTGTCACTTTTTAAATCCTTTTATCTTTGCTTTGAATCTGTTCTGTTATCCAAATCTTCCACCTCATACTTCAATCTAGATAACACCTGCTCTAGAAATCTGTGCCTGAACATGATACCTGTCCCAAACAATCCTACAATTCGCTTCTTTACTCTCTTATTATTGGGAAAATAGGTGCTCAAGGGATTACATATGAAGAATTCAGTGCTTTCTAATTAAATTTATTGCCATAGCGCTGTGGCCCTGTATTCCAGTCATCTTTGTAGATTAGCAATGAAGGGAAGGTCCTGAGTCAGCAACTCAGTTTGAAGATTTATCCAAAATAATCAATGAATTTTATTGGATCACCTTCATATTTTATGGTCTAACATTCTTGTCCATTCCATGGGCACAAATAAGTTCATAGTGGCAAAAGGAAAAGTTGGATTAAAAACTTGGTCTTATGAATTTAACCCAACCTGATCATGTGTTTGGAAAGACAGAGAAATGACAGACACTGTTTCAAAGGACAATGAAATATTAGAATTTCTGTACTTGGAACTTTATAGACCAATTTTCCATCATACTTCTGATGTGTTATTGAATACTAGCCCTTGGAAACTACATTAGAATGATATTAAGCAATTCTGACTGAGCAATTTAAAGCCTTGGGTCAGGCATTATATAATGTTTCTGTTGATGACAAACTGCAAATACGATGGTAGTCCCATAAGATTATAATGAAAGCTGAAAAATTCCTATTACCTAGAGGCTTTATAACAATCGCAATGTCATGATGCCATCTATTATTCCCATATTTTTGGTGATGCTAGTCAACAAACCTGCATTGCCAGTCTTATAAAAGTATAGCAACACAATTATGTACAGTAAATAATACTTGATAATGATAAAACACAACTATATTATTGGTGTAAACGTTTATATTTTACTGTTTTGTTGCTGTTGTTTATTTGTTTTTGCAAAACTAGATATTGAACCCAGGGCCTCATATGTGCTAGGCAAGCATTCTGCCACTAGCTACTTTCCCATCCCTATCATTATTTTAGAGAGTACTCCTATGCTGAGAGCCACAGCTGAGTCAGAATGGCCCCTGGCATTTTGCCAATAGTATTGATTGACAGGCGAGGCATTACTATCCGCCTAGGCCATTACTTTGCAGTTCTCATGCTACTTTGGAGTTCTCCTGGGGTTTCCCGGGGATTCCCAGAGAGTTCCCATTGGTTGGGGAAGTGCAGGAGGAGGGATTTCCGGCTGCTGGTTCCTGGACCAGCCACGTGGCATTCAGGAGAATTCCCTGGGAGCGTGTGTGAAGTGTTTTGGTGGAGTTCAAAAATAAAGTTTGATCCTGCTTCAGTGGCTCCTCGTTTGTGCCCAGCCAGACTGTGGCACTCCTGCTTATAAATGCAAGTTCCCTGTGTTGAATTACACCAGCAATAGCTGTGTTTATCTCATCTCCAGACTGTATCAAGAGTCCACATGGAGTGACTGGCCTATACCTACCACCAAGGTTTGTGGAGTTGCACTCCATGAAGCTCCAACAACAAGAAAATCATTTAATCACACATTTCTCATAATATATCCCTGATTTTAAGTGACACACAACGAATCAACTTATAAATCAAACACAAGGGTGCCCCATAGTTCTTTATTATATATATGGATGTATTGGCTTGATTCCAGGTCACTTAACCACATCACCACATTAAGCCACATCCCCAGCCCTTTTTATATTTTATTTAGAGACAAGTTCTTACTGAGTTGTTTAGGGACTTTCTAATTTGCTGAAATTATCTTTGAACTTGTGATCCTCCTACCTCAGCCTTCCAAACCACTAGGATTACAGGAGGGAGCCACCATGCCTGGATTTTAGTATTATACATAGAAACATAAAGGAAATATATCTTTTTTTAAAAATTTTACTTATGTGATGTTTACATAGGCTCCCATTTCCTGGATAGCTAGGAGGTGGGCAGTGTGGAGCCAAATGGAGAATAGCACATTTATTCTAATTTGAAAACATTGGTCTATTAGAATAAGTTGAAAATATTTTAAACTTAGATATTCTTATTTTCCATCATTCATTTTTCTTCAATCTCCCTGTTTTCCTGCTCTTTTTCAAATTTTGAGACTTCTTTCCAAACCAGATCTGGAATAACTGTGAAAGTCCCACTGCTAAAACTTCAGTCACACTGGTTCATTTCATGGCTCTTGAATCTGTTCACAAGGAGATACATTTATATAAATTTTACAAAATTTATATATATATATATATATATATATATATATATATATATATATAGAGAGAGAGAGAGAGAGAGAGAGAGAGAGAGAGAGAGAGTAAAACTGTTTCCACTCTGTTTTACTCTATGTCATCATAGTCAAATCTTCTTGCTAATATTAGAGTGGCCATGAGAAGTTTCTTGATCAGCCTAGATGAACATTTATTATAAAAAAAGATATGTTTTAAGTTTTGATACATAGATTTTTGTGCCTTGCAGTCACTGCTGTGTAAGTCAAATTATTGCTGGCAGTCTCGAAAGGCTTCCAGAAACACTGTAGTCAATTTAAAGAGTATTTAAGGAGACTTGAAATGTCCTGCAATTTTAAAGCTCACATATGATAGAAGCTTCACACAGGGCTTTCCTGATTTGACAGCAACAGTAAAAGTGTGGATGGCATTGCTAATTAGAAATTGTAAAGCTGAAAGGAACTTTTCTTCCACTGATACTACTTTTTAAGAAATTAATTTTAAATTTTTGCTTTTTTGAAAGCAAATTTCGATTAATAATGCCAGAGGGAGAGACAGTCATTTTTCTAATCTCTCTTTAGATCGGTATTGCCAAATCATCACATGAAGAGGCAGAGTGAGTGCAGTTGACAATGGAGAGAGAATGTGTATCACAGGGGACAGCCAGGTGATCAGTGACAATAATTAGCAGCATCCTTTTCCCTTTGTATTTCCTGGAGCACTTGACAGCTTTTGAAAATTAATATTTTGTTAGTTCTTTTTCCATTCTAAATATACATGTTAATTTTTATACCTAACTTTTAATGTGAATTTTTTTTCGTTCCAAAAAGCTACAACAAGCCTAAATTTCCCTTAGGCATGACTAATGTGAATTGGATCCTGTAGTTCAGTCAGAGTCCTCAAATGTTTGTGGTGCTTTGGGATGCCCCACTTTAGGGATCCTGAGGTACATTCATGAGAATGGCTTTTTGAGCAACTTGCCCCCCCGATAAAAGTATTTGTCCCCTAATCTGTCTTGTGGCAACCCCAGGACTCTTCTGCTCCACTAAACCTACATCCAGTGCTCCTATCAAGGGGGTATCCAGGTGCTTTGGGACTACCTTTGCACATATCACACCAGCCATGGAGATTCAGGAGCAGCACTTCAGACTCTTTGATACATCCAACTTTTTCTAATACCGAAAGTTTCCACACAGAGATGGAAGGGACTCCCCACAGTGGCTTCCCCTGAAGGTTGTGGCACTGCATGGAAAACACAGAAATACTTTCAAGTCATCCTTGCCATTTTGCCCATTTCTAGAGACCTTTATCCCAAAGTTAGTCCAAAAGGTGATAATCTCAACATTTAACCTACTTTTCTATTTCCTCTATCCTTTGGGATGGTGATTTTGTTTTCTCTCAGACCATAACCTCCCTTACAGAAAATTCTATATTTCACATTTGTTTCTTGATATAATAGATGAGAAAGTATCCTTACACAATCATGGAATTAAGCCAATTTTCTTGCTAAAGTTTTGGAGATTCTATTTTGAGTGTCTGAAACTGAATATGAATTATTTCATTCTCCTTTCATTTTGGCTACAATAAATCCTGATTCCTACCTCCAATCCACCAGTCATAAAAATGATAGATCTCAGGCTGACTAAGATAAAGGTCATGTACACAGAGAAACAAAGGAGAAAAAGACACAGGTATTCCTTAATTTTTTTGGACTTCTCCTCCCCCTTGCTTTGTGTGGATAGATGAAAACTGAGAAAAGAAGTTTCAGAAATAATATATCAGAGATAATTGAAAAAGAAATTGGGAAAGAAGAAAGCTTAATAAATTATAAGCACCAAACATTCTTCATTGGATCATCTTTACTCTATTTTAAGGCTTTCCAAAGTAGTCACCCTTGTTTTAAAAAATACTTTTTAGTTATAGATGGATGCAATATCTTTATTTTATTTATTTTTATGTAGTGCTGAGTGTATATGTGAGGCAGGTGCTTTGCCAGTGAGCCACAACCCCAGCCCCTAGTCAACCCATTCTATGAGAGGAAAAGGAGAGAGAAGAGTACAGAGTTGGCTCTATAACAGGACCTGACTTGCTCTAACTGCACAGATAGCATAGGAATCCTGAAATTTCCTTCTTAGGAGAGCACAGAAGTTGCTCTTCAACATTGAGATTCCCTCCCTCACTTCTCCTCTTACTCTCTCTTTCTCTTTCTTCCTGTTTTCCTGACTTTCTTCCTTTTGGAGATGGGGTCCCATTATTTTGCCCTGGCTGCTTTCAAACTCATGGGCTCCATCAATCTTCCCACCTCAGCGTTCTGAGTAGCTAAGACTACAGGTGTATGCCACCACAACAGGCTCAGAATTCTATTTTCAATAGTGAGCAGGCAAAAAATAGAATTGACATCAAATTATATAACTTATCTTCTTTGAATTTGCATTTTTTCCCTTGAATAAATAAAGGAAACCCAAATATTATGGATTTTTAATTTCATAATTGATAATATATATTTTTTTTCTGACGGACATGGCATAACCACACCACTGGGTTTCATTTATCCTTTCTCACATTTGGCCAATTATGCAAATAGCAGGGAGATATGTTTGGATAAAAATGCCAGCCTAAAGAAAATATAATACTAATTGACAATCTGTCCAGTGAAAAATGTACAAACCCTTAAAATGGTGAAGGCTGTCTTCCCTGTCTATTGTCCATCTGTTTATTTTTTTTCATCAACCATTCCATAGAAATCACTGAAGCACTTAGTGTTGCGAACATCTTGTTTCCCTGCATTTTCTGGTAACATTTCTAATCGGTTTAGTTAACACTTTTTTAAACAATTCCTTTTAATTTAAATTGAAAGAAACGAAGGCTCTAAAAGAATACACATATTTTCTGAAATGTTACAAACAATATAACTGGAGTTGCATAACCTACCTATTGACTTAGTCTCTTACCCTTTATATTATGCAATACCCGCTTTTTATATTTGACTACAAACAATTGCACTATACATATTTCATAAAACACCAATAAGATATAATCATATTTTTTTATCTTAAGAGCTATTTCAATGAAAATCATGTTTATTTTCTTTACAAATAATTAAACCAAAATCCTCAAAATGTCTAACTCAAAGACATACATGTAAATGGTGACAGATCCAGGACTCCCATATTGTACATCATATAGTAAGCTTGGTTGAAATATGATCTAAAAATATGTTTTAAAATAATGGAAAGAAGCTTGTATTTGTATTTGTAAGGAAAACAAAAATACTAACTTTAGGGCAGTAATAATTTTTATTTAAATTTATTTTTAACTGATACAAAAAATATAAAAATTACGCATCTTAAAGAAATACCATGTAATTTCAAAACATGTAGATATTGTATATTATTTAAATCCCTATACCTATATCCTCACATACTTCATTAAGATTTTGTTCAACATGGCATGGTTGTGCATGCCTGTAACCCCAGTGGCTCATGAAGCTGGGACAGGAGAATCACAATTTCAAAGCTAGCCTCGGCACTTAGTGACACACTTTCTCAAAATAAAACATAAAATAGGGCTGGGATATGGCTCAATGCCCCCGGGTTTAATTTCCAATACCAAAAAGAAAAATAAAAGAGAGAGAAAATAAAAATTATTTAAATACAGTACATGGAGAAAAATATTTCCTTGTATAAGTTTTTATCCATAAGCATATAGTGCTTAATGACAGGGGTACAGTCTGAGAGATCATTTTTAGCTGATGGCATCATTGTGCAAATATTATAGGATGAACACAAACTAAAATGGCTCCAACATTCCTAGGTGATATAATCTTATGGGACTCCCATCATATATGTGGTCTTTTGTTGTCCAAAATGTCATTAGGAGGCACTTAGCTGAATTAACATATGCTCAGGAAATTTATCTTTAAAAAAGAACTCCAAATACATTCTATTTGTACAGAAAAGTAAATTTTAAATGTAAAAAAAGATTAAAATTCTATTAAAAGAGGGGGATGCAAAAACATAAAAAGGACTAAGGATGTGACTCAGTAGTTAAGCACCTCTCAGTTCAATTCCCAGTACCAAAAAGAAGGGAAAAAATGAAAGAAAGAGAGGAGAAAGGCAAGAAGACAAATAATTTCTAAATCTCTGTATGGAGTAGAATATTTTAAATTTAAGATAATTTGAAATGACAATAAAGAAGACAAATTAATTTTATTTCTTCTTTGCAGAGATAGTAAAGTTAAAATCAGATTGTTCAAACATGCCCTAATACCACGTCTCTGGCATAATTAAGAAATGGGAAGTTCATACACAGATGCACAGAAGGAGGATACCATGTAAATATTTAGGTACAAATGGGGTAGGTAGGTGGGTGGGTGGTGATGCATGTTCAAGAAACACCAAAACTGCCAGCAAATCACCAGAAGCCAGGGTTAAAGGTCTTCTCTTCACATCTCTTAAGAGGACCATTACTACCTGCAGTCTGGTCTCCTATTTCTATTCTCCAGAGCTGCGAGACAGCAGAGCTCTCCTGTTTAAGCCATACATACTCAATTATAATTAAAATTGAAGTGTTATCTACATTATTTGTGAAGTAATTTACCATGTAAAAACTAAAACCATTAATACTCCCATTTAAATAATATTCAATATTTCCTTGCTATTTTATTATATAAATTTGTATATGTGTGTATATTTTATATGTAGTTATATAACTTATAGTTTTAAAACATATATATGTTTTAAATATATATATATATATATATATATATATATATATGTGTGTGTGTGTGTTTTATACACACACACACACATACACACACATATGTATATGTAGGGAGAGTTTTTATAGTTTTTACAAAGATGTGGCAGAGTTTTTAAACTGTTAAGTTTCCTGCAATAAATAACTCCAAGTAAAAATACAGATTTTTAAAAAATAACCCAAAATAGTCATGGAAAATATCCTAAATAATCTTAGATATACACACATTTCACTAAAGACTGTGAGAACTTGTTCCAATAAGAAATGTTAGAATCTTTGCGCCCCCAAAAGTATACAGGTGTTTTGAATAAACACATTTCTCTGGATCAGTTACAATTATATCTATACACAATGTCAATTTTTTATAACCAGGGCAGGGTGACATGTATCAGTTGTTCCTTAGGCACTTAGACATCAAGTATGATTCCCAAGTAGATATTCAGAAAAAAAACAAAACATATTTCACATAAACCCATTATAAAATATGCCCAGCATATCCTAAAACTTCCACTTAAATCCACTGAAATAGTAATTGATGTCTTCCTCCAGCCGGGGACTTCAATGGATTCTTTGGGAGAAACAGAAGCTATGCTCACTTTCACAACTCTCTGGTTCCCCTACTGAAAAATTCCCTTGGCCTGAGAGCACTGCCAGTTACAATATCTTCTCTGTAAACCAACTGGAAATTTGTTTGTTTATAATCTGAGAGACTTACTGGTATGCTCAGATCAGGACATCATCAAGATTGACATCAAAATAGCAAGGACAAAACACATTCATCTATTTGACAAATAATTGTAGAGTGCCCGTGAGGCACCATGTGCTGTTATGCAATTGAGGCCAATCCCATTGAGTCCTCTACTTCAAGATGCTTGCTCTGCTACCAGACATAAAAAAATCTACTTGTGAAACAATTTGAAAACAATAAAAGCTAGAATGTAATCAAGTACTTAAACAAGGTTAGAATGTTTATCTAGATCTAAAACATTAGAACAATCCTTGACATATATCTTTCTCCCATTTATGCTTCCAATCAGGTGGAATATCCAAACCTGTCTGAACCACAATTATTGGTAGAGCAGGTACAGCATAAGGCACCTGTCTAGTCACCCAACACCATCCTTGCCTCTTCTCAACATAGCTTTGAGAAAGATCTGATTAAATTAAGAATTTAATTCAGATAGTATGCAGGCTAGGTAAGTGCTCTGTCACTGAGCTATACCTTCAGCCCGTTATTTATTTATTTATTTATTTATAAATTTTAAGACAGAATCTCACTAAGTAGTCCATGTTGGGCTTGAACTTGTGTCTTCCTGCTCAGTCTCCAGCGCTGGAATTATAAGTGTGCTCCACCACACCCAGATCCAGCCAAAATCTGTAAAATGTCCTCGATGTCCTATGTGATCTGGCTCTCTGGTCACTTCTCTGATGTGTTTTCTGCAGTTCTTACTCCCATAACTGGGTCATCAAACATGACAAACCAATTCTCATCTCGGTGCTTTAACACTTCTTATCTCAGCCTAGAATAACATTCAATGAATGGACCTGAGTGTCTCTATTTCACTTATCTCCAGTTCACTATTTAAACACCAGCTTACTAGGGACTTCCTCACTTAATGAAGAAATGGTGTATAAAATAATAACCCATCTCTGACTGTTTTCATCTTGCTTATTTTTTTTTCTTTTTAGAGGTCAATTGCCATTGGTCACAGTAGATAAGTACTTCTCGACACTTGGTAAAAGAGAATGGTTTACAAAAATTCTGAGGAAAGACTATTCTGGAAAAAAGAAAGAGCCAATGCAAAGACTTTAGATTACCACAGAGTTCTTAATGTTCTGGGCTGGTAGAGCTGAGAAGCAGCGCGCGCGCGCGCGCGTGTGTGTGTGTGTGTGTGTGTGTGTGTGTGTGTGTTTGTGTGTGTGTGTGTAGAGAGAGAGAGAGAGAGAGAGAGAGGAAGGAGGGAGGGGTTTAAATGAAAAGACAAGCAGGAGGAAGCATGATAAAATGCTTCTATTTCATTCTAACTACAACAGGTGTTTTAAGTATTTGGTTCACAAGGTCTGATTGGTGTGTTTGAAAGGAAAAATCACCATTTTGTTGTTGTTGTTGTCAATATGAAGAAAAAGCATTGTGGTAGAATAGGTCAGATATTCCTAGCCTTCCCTGTTCCCTTTCCCCACCTTGTGTGTTCTGGAGAACTGATCCTTAAGGATTCTAGCTTTCTGGATTTTCACTGGATTGGATAAATGGAAGAATTCAGAGGGTGAAAGAGGAGAAAAATGGAGACATCCTCCCACCCCAATAACATACCTTCTAAGCTAAGATTTGACAAATCTAATATTCTACCAAAGGCCTCAGATTATATCAGGGATGGAATCTGTCAGGGACTCCTATTGCCACTGCTCAGGCCAGGTTCCAGTAACCATGCCTCTCTCTTGCTCTGTGTGGCCACGGGCCAGCTCAGACATGCATTTTCATTGAATACATCTTGCAAGGTGCCGCTTGTTTCCTGCTTGGACCTCTCAGCAAGTAAGTAGACGAGTTAGTAAGAAATTGTAGTAGTTTAGAAGAGAGGAGTCTCAAAGGAGCCTGGTGTCCTTTAGTGGATACGAGATATATGTTAGAGAAGAATTAAAGGACTTTGCTAGTAGACCACCACTAAGAGATAACAGCAAGGCTAAATAAGAATGGCTTCTACATTTATGTGCTGGAGCTTCTCACTAGATGGACTTTGAAGTCACATAGTGGTGGAGAAAAACAAGGATGGTAGAAAAAGTACCAAGGAGTATACAGAAGGAGTAAATGGCAAATATGACTGAGAAATATGGAATGCGGCATGTGTGAAGGGATGGAGGAAAGAATCAGAGTACAGTGTTTCAGAGGTAGGAAGGAGTGAGAGTGATTGCATTGAGAGCAATTTTGGTTGAAGCCTGGACAGAAAGTGGAAGTTAAACTAGCAAAGAGATCTTCATGAAGAGTCCAGTCTTTCTCATTAGAGCTATCTTCTCAGGATAAAAGACAGAACATCAGGTAGTAATAAAGTGTTCCTTTGTCTTTATTTTCTACAGCTGAGGATGTATTTTTCTTGCCACATTTTAAAATTCTGTGCTACTCCCTGGCAGGATTCAGTTGATCATTGCCTTCCCCAGTCCCTATAAGTTTTTATATATATAGATAATTATATATATATATATATATATATAATTAAAGAAATAGATAATTATATATAATTATCTATTTCTTTCCCCATTTTGGGAATTATAAATTGTAATTTATAACCAGAAAAACAATTATAAAACAAAAATGGTATAACAAAGTACTATTATCCAAAATCTTGCTCACAGAGTTTTAAGTATATTTAGAGGTTTTGGTATATTTTTTGATTAACAGAGACTTCCAATTTTTAATTTATAAGATGAAACCATGATAATTATGTGATTTCTTTTATTGATGAATACTATGAAATATATTAATTAGCAAAGGAATTCTAAATCGGGCATGATGGTGGAAAACCTGTAATCCTGGCTGCTCAAGACACTGAGGCGGGAGGATCACAAGTTCAAGGCCAACCTGGGCAATTTAGTGAGACTCTAATAAATAAAATGGGAAGGGGATGCAACTCAGTGGTAGAGTGCTTGCCAAGTAGGTGCAAGGTTCTGGGTTCAAACCCCAGTGTGGAGAAAAAAATAATTTTAATGCCATAATTTAAATAGGTAAATATGCAGATAATTTTTTTTTGGGGGGGGGAATGGCACATTTATTATTTGCAAACTCTTTTCCATTCCTTATTGAAATTATTCCAAATATTTTTTTCCAAAAATTAACATTTCTTGCTGTTTTCTGTTGTAAATATAACATGCACTAATAAATACCATAATCTATTTTAATATAAAAGATAGAATTTCAGCAATGCTCCCAAGAAAGGCCTGATAAAATTTTTACAGATTTAAGGGGTAGAATTTACTTTAATTTGAAAATATCTTTCTTACTAGTTGCAGTGTTTTTCATATGCAATTTTTAAAATGAGTTTCCACATAATAGTATAAATAGGAACATAGATAAGTAAAGTCAGTAGTAGACTGGCCCCTAATTTTTCCATTCCATATTTTAATTTTTTTAATGTGCCAACTGCTGCAGTTTTTAAAAAATCAAACAAAATTAGAATACAAAGTAACTGATTAAGGTTGTTTATTTCATATAAAAAATGAATGCTTCCAGTCAAGATATGGACAGATGCTTAATGTAACAATTAATTGGAACATGGATATTTGTTTCACATTTAGATGAACAAAAAATCCAAAAAATAAACACCTTTATTACCTAAAGATACTTGCATATTTTAAATTTATTTGCTAACTTCAACAATTGTTTTTAAATAAACAATTATGCAAATAGATTAAAAGTAGAGGTCTCTAACTACAATATAATTTATTATATTAAAATACAACATCCAGATGGAATAAACCCAACTTCCAGAACAAGAATAAAGGAACACGAGACTTGATGTAACACCAGACATTACCCACTTTCTCTTAGGAAAGTCAATTTCTCTTTTGTTAGTTTGTTTATGAATAAAACAAAGAGGGAACTGATTCTCTCTCTCTTTTATTTTTTCCAGAGAATGTTTTTGAGAAAAATTGTGGCTTCTTTCTTTCTTTTTATTTTTTATTTATTTATTTTTTTTGGCAGACCTTCTGTAGAAATGAAAGATACAAGTACAACTTAAAGTAAGATAAGTGATTACATAGTTTTGAATAAAAGCCTCTGAAGAGATCCATCCTGATGAAATCTTATATAGTCTTCATTAAATTTCTTTAGTATGAATTTGTTTTGTTATTAAATTTCTTTAGTATGGATTTGTTTTTTCTGTGAGAGTAAAAAAGGTCAATGAATTGTTATTATCTGTGCAAATATAAACTGTGATAACTATTATAGTGGCAATTATTATTTTTGAAGACTTCATTAATTATACACAGTTTAGAAAGAATTTCTAATATGAAATCATTCTAGTGACAGAACTTTGGAATGGCATATGCTGATACTTTTGTTGTTGTTGTTATCCAAATATAGCTTTGTTTTTGACTTCCACTGTGATTAAAATTTATTCAATAGAAAAAGTTTTTCACTGGTTTGGGATAAAGTCTGGTAGGATCTGTGTATTTCTGGTGATTTGGAGGTTATAGAAAGTCCTGTGGTCACTTTGAGTTGCAAACAATCTTGACTCATAGATTAAATTGTCAAGACTAATATATTAAACAATATTTCAATCTGTTTTCAAAGGATGGACTGTTGCCGACCTGCCCGCTAGAACATAGGAAGCAGGACATTGCTTTCACGGGAGCGCTTTGGAGGAAGCTCTTCTCTCTCCTCTATTACCATTTTATGACATATATAAAATTTTTGAAAATGTTGCAAGAATAGTCCAAATTTCCCTTTTCCCTTCTTTCACGTATCACAGATGTTAAAAGTAAATATGTTACCATATCTGTTTTACTCTGCTTTCTCTGGCTGTTTCTCTATAATTTTGTATACTTTCTTCCTGGATTATTTAAGAGTAACATAGAGTCATGATGTCTTTTTAAAATTCTAAGTGTCTTGATCCTAAAAACAAGCCACAGAATTATTTTTAATATTGAGACAAAATTTTTGATATAATACTATCATTTGATCTGCAAGTTTTTGCTTTCCCCTAATTGTCTCAATAAGATTCTTTACAGCAAAAGAAACTACCAGGTCACACATTGATTGCATTCACTTGTTCTAGTTCTTTAATCTTCTAAATTAATCTTGAACAGTTCTGCTGTCATACAGTGTGTTTCAAGACACAGACCAATAATTTTGTAGAATGTACTTCAATTTCAATTTGTCTAATGTTTCCTCATGAATAGAATTAGGCATTTGGCAGATGTCCTGCAAAAATGATCTTGTGTTTTCAGTGCATCCTATCAAGTGGGACATGGTGCTGATAAGTCCCATTGACTCCTCACTTGATTAATCTGGTGCTTGTCAGTTTTCGTCACTGTAGTGCTAATATTCTTTTTGTAACTATCTTGTGGGAAGTTGCTTTGAGAGTAGGTAAATAACATTGATGCCTCCAACTTTCAAACTAGTTTTGCTATCTCTTATTTGCCTTAGGAGATTATTATGATGTTTGTTAAATGTGATGTTTAATTACATAATTTCTCCCATGTTTACCATTCTGTGTGGGTTTTCTTCTTTCATCCTTCCTGTCTGCTTGCCTTTTTTCATATCTATGTGGGCTCATGAATTCTTATTTTATTTGGTGGGTTATATTTCTTTAGTGTCATTATTTATTTTGATGTTCAAATTATTCCAGATTTGACAAATGAGAATCCCCTAAAATTGGATTCTAAATCTTTTTAACATCTCTTCATAATTCTTTAAACATTTTCTTACATCCTGGGAAATTTAAATAATTCCAGGCTACTCATGAACTTCCCCTTATCCAGAACTGACATGATCCTTTCTCCTTAAGAGATCTAGTTGTCTTTAAAGGAAAATGGTGCTTAGAAACATAGGTCTGAGGTCTAGGTAAGAGATGCTTATTGCTGCAGTGTTACTCTTTTTAGATTCCCTCCACAGAGCATCTAGGAAACATGCACTATGAACAGAATACAAACACCCATACACACACATAGACACTCACATAGATACATATTTATGTGTCTATTACAAACCATGAGTGAATTCTGATATTTTAGTCCACTATCACTGGTTTCCCTCTGTCTTCCTTTTTCAATATTTATTTGTCCTTTTGCCAATAATGAGATATGGTCTCCTACTATCCACAAGGTACCCACTTATATGCTCAGTCCTAAAATAAAATAGTTCCAGTATTGCTAATTCATGCCTATGTAAAAATGAAGTAAGTTCATTAATTAGAGTTTAATATGTCTTAGGGTTCTTTCACCTGAGAATATAATCTAATTTTTTTTCAACTTTGAATATAACATTTATTAAAAATGATAATTCACAGTGGAAATAAACATCACAAGGACACTATATCTTAATTATGCCATGCTCCTCTGTGACTGAGCTGCCCTTCCATTTCTTGTAAGAAATAAAGGGCATATTTTTAAAAAGGTACACATTAGCCAGGCACAGTGGTGCATGTCTGTAATCCCAATGATGCAGAGGCCAGGAAAACCACAAGTTCGAAGTCAGCTTCAGCAACTTAGTGAGGCCCTGGGTTTAATTCCCGAGTATAAAAAACAAAAACAAAAACAAAACAACAACCACCACAACAACAACAAAACAAAACAAAACAAAAAGAACCCACCAAAATGCAAGTATCAGATAATATCAGATAATTCTGTACTATGCATTATGAAAATACAGGCAAAACAGTATTTGGGAGTTTTTATTTTTATACATGTGACAAGATTTTACACCAAGAATAGTCAGTTAAATAGTACAAATTTACATCCATTCAACTAAAAAAAACCCACTTCTTCCTGTGACCCAAATCTCAACATTTTTCAGTGCAGGGGAGAAGGGGGTTGGGGAACATCCAAAACAAGTCTCTCCCCCGCAAAAATAACTTAAATTTCACATTCCCTCTCCACGTAGGATCCAATGGTGAGAGTATAATTTACAATTCATTTTTTTCAACTGTTGATTTCTTTGCTGTTTCTTGTTCTTCTTCTGTTCCTGTGTCCAATTCTTCCTCAACTTTGTCCTGCTCTTTGTCCTGCTCTGTGTCTTTGGCTGTGTCTTCAGCTGTGTCTTCAGGCTCTTCTTCTGGTTCTTCTTCCATTTGCTTCAGGGTCAATGTTTAAACTGTTTAAACTGAAGCGAAGCATTCTTTCTATTCTATCCCTGTATGCTTTAGTGTCTGGCAGAAGATATCCTGACCAAAGAGTTGCCATTTCAAACAAAACCACAGCGAGATCCCAAACTGTTTTGGCATCTTCTTCATCTTTAACTCACTGAAGCATGTCTCTGATCATTGGATGCCTGGGATTAATTTCAAATGTTATCTTCTGACTGGCATGGTAATTGGTGGAGATGTCCTTGCCCGTTTGGTATGCCTGGGCTTTCATGATCCTCTCCATGTTGCCAGACCACTAGTACAAGGCTGGCAACAAGAGCGCACGGAGGCTGTCAGGTACTGTGATACCACAGCCTTTTCAATCTTGTCTTTAAGGGCTTTATCTTTCATCCAGTTAAGAAAGGCAAACTTTTCAGATTTCTAAGTTCTCTTATTTGTGATGCATTTAATCTATCCAACTCCATAGCTTCTTCCTTTCTCTGTACTACTTCATCATCTGTCCTTCATTCCCACAATGAAATCTAAATGAAGCCCCATAGTAAGCTTATTTGCGATAAGTAAAAACTGAAAAGAATCCCATTGCACATATAATGAGTCAATAAAAAATGTGATTTGGCCATATAAAGAAATGTTAATCAAAAATAAAAAGAAATGGACTACACATACATGCAACAATATGGGAGAAATTATAAACATCCTTAAATGAAAGAATCCAGGAACAAATATAAATCTGGTATGATTCCATTTGTATAAAGTGTCCAAAAAACAAAATTAGAGAAAGAAGAGAAAGCAGAACAATGATTGCCAAGGAATAGGGGGTATAAACAGTAATTAATAGCAAGTTGGTACAAAGGATCTTTTTGACCCAATGTAGGTGTTCTGAAACTGTATTGTGGTCATGTTTGCATATTAAGAATTCACAAAATGTCATCATACTCTGCATCTGGATAAATAAATCTCATATAATTATACCTCAAGCCCACTTATAAAGAATGACTGCTCAAAATAAAAAGGCAAGCAACAAACTGAAAGAAAATACTTGCCAAAAAAATCATCTAACAAATGACTTATATCCAGAATATTTATTTTAAAAAGTCTTAAAACATAAGGAGAGGACAACTCAAGAAAAAATTTGGAAAAACAATGCATCAGAGACAATATATGATGATCAATAAGAAGATACTTTTGACACCATTAATTCTCACAGAAAAGCATATTAAAACCACAAAGAAATATCACTTCATAGCCTCTAGAATGGCTAAAATAAATAATGGATAATGCTAAGTGTTGGAGAGATTGTGGAAAAACTTGAATTTTGATTCATTATTCATTGGATGGAAAAATTCTACCATTGCTTTAAAAATAATTTGGCTAGGTTTTACAATTTTGTTTTGTTTTACTGGGTATTGAACCCACGGTTTACTTAACCACTGAGCCACATCCCCAGTCTCCAACTGCTGCCTTTCCTTTTTGTATTTTGTTTAGAGACAGGGTCTCACTGAGTTTCTTAGAGCCTCTATAAGTTGCTAAGGCTGGCTTTGGAACTTGTGATCCTCCTGCCTCAGCTTCCTGAGCCACTGGGATTATAAGCATGTGCTACCATGCCCATCAATTTGGCAGTTTTATATGGTTAAAATTATAACTATCACTTGATGTAGCAAATTATTCCTATGTTTTACCCAAAAGAAAGGAAGAAATATAGTCTTATACAGCAAAATACTTAGACAAGAAATTTTATTCATAATAACCCAAACTATTAATAACTCAAAACTATTAATAACTCAAAACTGTTAATAACTCAAATGACCAATACATAAATCTGTATAATGGTGTAGTATTCAGTTAAATATAAACTACTTATATAGAGAACAATTATGTTAAACAAAAGAAAAGAAACCATGAGCACGTGCGCATGCACATACACACACACACACACACACACACACACCCATACACACGCCACACCACACACACACACACACACCCCAAAAATTATATACAGAATGAAACCCAATTCTAGAAAATTCAGAAGTATAGATAACAGAAAAGGAATGAGTGATTACAAGGCCTGGAGTCCAGATACAGAATTAACAGCAAAGGAGCACAAGGGAATTTTTGATGTGTTGGAAATATGTTGTTGCGAATAGGGTGGTGTTTCTTGACTATATATGCTCTTCATATTATGTCCACTGGGTTGGTGAATTTTATTGAACACTATGCTTCTGAAAACATTGCTTCACTTTGGTGTGCTCTTTTCCAGAAATCTGACGTCAGTGTAATTCTCTTGTCCCTATAATTTATATCTTTTTACTCCCTGGTGTCCTCAAGATTTTATCTTTAAACCATTAAGGTGTAATATTTTGCCAGAATAGGTCTCAGAGTAGATCACTCTGGGTCAACTGTCACTAACACTCAGTGATTTCCTTCAATATTCAAGTTAAGATTTTCTTTTTTAAATGAACTTTTTGTTTCAACAATTAGTTCAGCTCCATTACTTTGTTATTCTTCTTAAGAGACCAAATATAAGTAAACAGGATTTTCTTTGCTGTCTTCTTTTTCACTAACTTTCTCTCTGATCTTTTTACTTACTTCTTTCCCTTTTTGAAATTTCATTCTCTTGAATGTCTCCTGCTTTCCTCCTACAGGTTTCTGTTCATAGCATTGAGATACAGTTCATAGACCACAGAAATCACCTATTGAATGGCTTTTATATATTCAGGGTTGCATATTTATGACAACAATCAATTTTTGACCATTTTAACCACCACCAAAAAAACCTTCCATATACTTTACCCATCCCCCAAAGACTGCAATCCATGATGATCACTAATCTACTTTCTTGTAGATTTGTCTGGTTAGGGTATTTTGTATAAATGCTGTCATACAATATGTGCTCCTTTACAACTGGCTTCTTTTGTCATATTTTCAGGGTTCATCTCTGTCATCTATTTATTGCTGAGTGACATCTATATTAGTTCATTTTCTATTGCTAATAACATAGACAGGGTAGATTATAAAGAAAGGAAGTTTTTTAAGCTCATGATCTGGAGGTACAAGGTTGGAGGCCACATCTCATGATGGCCTTCTTAGTAGCAGAGTTCTCAGCTGTGCAGGAAATCATATGGCCAAAGAGAGGGAGAGTACATATGTGTATACATATATCTGCTCCCTCTCCCTTTTACGAAGAAGCCACCAGGATTCAATCATGGAAACTGTTCCCAAATGATCTCACCAAGTCCTAACCACTTCTCACAATGCAAATCAAACTTTAACACCTAAAGTCTTGAGGAACATTCAAACCACTTCAAAATCGTAGAACATCACATTTTACTTGTATACACATTTAATTCACTTATTTATTTACTTAACAGTTGATCAGAATTTGGGTCTTTTACAATTTGGGGCTATATGGCTATGCTCCTATAAACATTTATGTGCAAATTTTTGCATGGACATATACTTTCATTTACCTTGGGCTTATATCTAACGTGAAGTTGCTGGATTGCATCATAACACTGTGTGTAATATTTTGGGGTGCTGTCAGATGGTTTTCTAAACTTGTGCACCATTTTATATTTCTAACAGCATTTGGTATTATCCATATTTTTTCTTGTGTGTCTGAACTCACATCTCATTGTCATTTGATTCTCCGAATGATTAGTGATGCTGAGTATTTTTATGTGTTTCTTGGTCATGCTTATATCTTCTTTAGAGAAATTTCTGTTCAAGTCCTTTGCTTACTTTTTGATTTATCTTGTCAGTACTATTGTTTGTAATAGTAAGACTATATTCTAGATATGAAGACTTTATCAGATATATGATTTGAAAATATATTCTTCCCCTTTGGATTTGATTTTATTCTCTTGATAGTGTTCTTGAATGAGTAAAAGTTTTCAATTTTCCTGAAGTTCATTTATTTTTTTCCTACATTATCTTGTGTGTGTGTATGTGTGTGTGTGTGTGTGTGTGTGTGTGTGTGTGTGTGCTGTACCTACAGAATCCATTCTCTAATCCAAGGCTACAAATATTTACATTTTAAATTCTCTTCTAATATTTTTCTAGTTTAGCTTCAACATTTAATACTGACCTATTTTGAGTTAAGTTTTTTCCCCCCTTTGGTGACAAGGTCTCTCTGTGTCACCCAGGCTGCTGATGAACTCATGAATTTAAGTGTTACTTGCTCCTCAGCCTCCCAAGTACTTGAGACTACATTTGTATTTCACTGTGCCTGGTTTTCTTTTCTATTAACTTTTATGTAGGGTGCAAGGCAGGTATCCGAATCCATTCATTCATAATGAACATCCAAATCCCAGTACTGTTTGTTGAAAAAAACTATTGTGTGTGTGTGTGTGTGTGTGTGTGTGTCCATGTGCAAATGTGCGGGTGAGGATAGGGATTGAACCCACATCCTCATACATGCTAGGCAAGCACCTTACCACTGAACTTCATTCTCAGCCTGAAAAAAAAAATTATCCCTTTATTCATTTAAGTTTCTTAACCTTAAATAACTTTTTAGGTTTACACTTAAATCTTTTCCTTTGGCACAAAATATTTTATTTAGCCTATATAATGTTTTTCTCTTCAATTTTCTCCTGAATTTGAATAATTCTCAATTTACCCTTCCCTGTTCCTGTCCACTTCTCTCCATATTTTTAAATTGTTGATTCAATGCATGTTTTAAAATATACATTTGTCAATCTGAAATGTTTTTTTGTTAACAATTTTATTAGATTATACCACTCTTTTTCCATAGAGTGCTCATCAGCTAAATCAATTGTCTTCTCATTTTCTGTTTTCTTATTAAAGAAATTGCATAGGCAATGTATGCCTGTATAAAGACTATACACAAGATTCAATATTTGGTATGACTTGTAAGATTATTAGTTTGAAAGTGTCCCCTTTTCTAGGTGTGAAGCATTCTGTTTCTTTATGGGGTGGCTATATTTTGGAGTACCGTAATTGAAGGAAAAGTTTTGTGTTCTTTGATTTGTTATTATTTTCTCTGGTAGCATTCTAAATTCCTTTCTTTTAATTATTCTTTCCCCTCATTAGAGTCTTGAAAAGGCATGTCTCTCCTTCTTTTAACTAATTCTCTCAAAAACTTGGTAAATGTCTTATTTCTGTCTGTCTTGTCCTTCTAAAACATCTCCTTACATCCTGTGAATATTTTCAAACCTTTTCCATAGTGCTCTGACCTACCAGGACAGTTTTTCTGTGGTATTACAGCCATCCCAGTCCCAACACTAGCTCTCTACTTTTCCCTCTGATGCAGGATTTTTTTCTTTTTGTTCTTTTTTTAATAGACTGCTTTTCTGCATGAAGTGTTATCTAGGAAGATGAGGAAATAGTTCACTGAGGTTTTTATTTTCTATAGCAGGCAATTTAAAGTTTGTCCTTCATCTCCTGGATTTGACGAACATATGGGTTTTGAAAAGTATTGTTTGTGCTTTTATTTTTCAGTATTTTTAGAAGCTTTGGGATTTTCAAATTTATTCCCACATTACCTTTTATTCTTGTACTTATATGCATTTGCAAGACTCCAAAAGCCCTTGCAAAATACTTTCTTGAAAAGCTGTGAGATAAGTAGAAATTCCAGAGTTCACATAATACTCAGAGACCAGCCATGATAGAGACATCACCCAGAGCACACTGGGCATTTGCTTGACAGCCCCTCTGCTCAACTCCCTGATGAAATCCCACACCATAGGACTAGGCTTCTCTAGCCCTAAAGTAATGGCTACTTTAGATGCATCCTAGCAAAACTTCAAACAACCTTCAAAAAGATCAGGCTTACTTATAAGGAAAATAACAGTATGTTGCTTCAAACTGCAAAAAGCTGTTCTTCAAACCTCTGGAATCCTCTTCACAAGAAGGAAAATCATAGAGGCAGCCAATACCTACACCCAGTTCAAATCCTCAAGTCCAGATCTGGTGATCTGTGAACTAAAAGTAAGTTATCAAATTGTCTCTGCTTTATATCAAAGATAAACCTTCCCTATTTTAGAGAATGACAGGGACAAAATCTTTTCAATAAAAGTTCACACTAGAATAAAAGAAAACACAATCATAAGTCAACTTCAAATAGCTTTAGTGAAGTCCAATCAGAAAAGTCCTTTTTCTTTTCCCTGTGATTCTTAGCTCTACCATCTGGAAAGATCTTTCTTGTTTCATTTCTGCTGTGACTACAACTTTGATTGTCAAGTATATAACATTTGGGGGCTTCTGAAATTTTCACAGCATTATATCTTCTTGTCCATATGTGGAAGTCTATGGGCTGTTTTCATGTTAAGAACTTAAAAGATTTTCCTTTATTTTAGCCTAGTCTTCTGATTTTTTTAACAAACTAATTCTCTAAAAATTTGGTAAACGTTTCTTGTATTTGCTTCCATTCAGTTCTAGTGCCAGTAGGTAACACTGAAAGCATTTTTCTTACATAAGATATACACATCTGATTTATTTCTTTGCCTCCTTGCTCCATACCTCTTTTCCTCAACTTCATTGTGGCTGCTCCGGGATGGCCATTACAAATCAAGTATCTGTCTATTCCACTGGAATTTTCAACTAAATCACACTGACTCCAATTCTTTTGGCTTGACCAATAACAAGTTCTCCATTCCTATACCAGGGGGTTTTATTAACTAGACTTCTATCTTCTTCCTGTTTTGTTAATAAAATACTGGGAGTGTTAGTTAAATGTTATTTCATAAGAGCGTTTTTCTAAAATGAGGCCTTTACACTGAACTTGTAGTAGTCTTATTAGCACTTATCCTCTTTGGACTTTTGGTTATTCATTTTTATCTATGCAAGTTTCCTGCCTCCCCTCTAGAATGTAAATGGCCTGCAGGAAGGTGCAGCATGGTGTCCAGCACATAGTCAGCTCTCCATGTACTGAACTGACTGCTGGATAACTGAGCGAGTGTGTATGTACTTCAGTTAAAACATGTGCTACTAAATTTCAGAATTACAGTTTTTAATGTCTCTTGATCCATTACTTTTTAATGGTTTGTAAGCACAGGAAGTACCAAAAAAAAAAAAAAGATGGGAAGACAATTCTAACCAGACTCAAAATTCTATATTTGCTTTGTAAGTTGCACTGGAGCACTTGACCTGGAACAGATCACCCTTTCCCTAAAGGTAAGGCATTAAGCAGATGAGCGCCTTGCCCCACCCTCTGCTTGGTAAACCAGTTCCAAATGGAATTCAAGAGTCTTTTAACCTGCCCATTCTAGTTCACCACTCCTTTCTTGGTACTGTGTGGAATCTGACATAGTAGTGCTTCACTATATTTTACTCACTGTCAACAATGTAAGGAAGCCAGGACTTGCTTTCCTCCAAATAGAGGATTGATTAAAAAAATGTGCTTTTTAATGATAGCCTTATAGTTTTGTATGGTGTTGTCAAAATTAGTAATAGAGCAACATTCCTAGAAACCCAAAGACACAAAATAAAAAACATAGCAATTCTTTGAGGATAAAATTACATATTAAAGCATGTTATACTTTCACTAAATTAAACACAACAGAAAGGTTGATGCAACAGTATTAAAATGTGAAGTATCAGCACCATTGATTATCTGAGACATTGGTCTAATGTTTCTGCTCAACCTTGAAACTAAGATGTTTAATTTAAATTATTACAAAAGCAATAAAAGCAAAAGATCCTACAGGTCTCTACTTTGGTTTTACACAGTTTCCAAGCCAACCCACTTCCACTACAGACATGACTCTCCAATCTCATCTAGAATCAGTGAATCTAAAGCTAGTTCAAGGTAAGGGAAAGCTGCTTTCTTCAAAGCAATGCCAATCCTGGGTGTGGAATCAATTTCTATATATTAAGTTGTCATGGAGAGTTACCTGGAATGAAGAATTAGAACCTAAAAGCCTCCTAATTTTGTATATGCCTTTATCTATATGTATATAATTAATATTCTTATTTGTATGAAATATTATTTATAAACTAAAAGTTATATATAATCATAACTATATATTCTCATATACTTCAATTAGAAATACACATATGGATAGTAATATATAAGTTCTATTATATTACTATATATGCATACATATATTCAGATGATCTAAAAGGATAATGTTTATGTATCATTTGCTTTTATTAATTATAACATCATCACTAAATTTTCCACAAATCATAGTCTAGAAATAAATGGGTTTGTGAAGGTCTATAGATTTGTACACATTCTTTTTCTCAGAAAAGAGCTACTCTCCTCTTCATCCATAAGAGATACTTCCTGCTTTTATTTAACATTTATATTTTCCCTAATTCCTTGCTTATCAAAAAATGTGTCTACATGTCCCAATAATCCAATTAAGAACCCCATCAGAATCAGATTTAGTACCAGAATTCTTAAGAGAACTTATAACAACATTCAATGAAAGATATATTTTCCCCAGCAAAAAAACCAACCTGTATTCAGACAACACATGAGGTCAGGGATGAAACCAAAACCTAGCTCTGAAAACTTCATAAACCTGACCAATCCAATTAAGAAAATGCTCACTCTGAGAAGGAACTACACGTAAGTTCAAGGCTCTGATAATGACAGCAAAAATGATATAAATTGAAATGAGAAATATATCAATATATTAAAATTACTCATACATATAAAAATTCTTTTTTGTATGATTTGTACTTTGAAAGCTTTGTTTTTCCATTCTTCTGCCTAGATATTGAGCTCCCTCTGGGTCTTTGAAATAGAAAGAGCTCATCTCCTGGAGGACTTTGTGGATCAGAGCTAATATGCCTACTTTGGAATGGTTACCAATAGACTTTTACTTAGTACCAGAATTCCCAAGAAAACTTACATGAGAGAAAACATGAATTTTTAACTGAGTCAGAAATACTTATATTAGCATCACACACAGCAAAATCCAATTTCAATAGAAACATCCGTTAAAATCCAAAGCCTTATATGACCCTGGTGATCTGATTCCTTGACAGTCTCTCACCCCGACCCAAGAGAGTTCCACAACCCTTTTGCTCCCTTTATTGAGGCTTTAGTTCAAATCATTTGTTAGAATGGCCTTCCCTAATCTTTGTGATACTAATTTTTACTGGATCCTCCCCTTATTCTTTCCTGCTTTTTCTGAGTTGTTCTCCTTAGTCCTTGTCGGAATCTGAAACATTTATTTGTGTATTTGTTCATTCCCTGTCTCCTTCCACTAGGATGTAAGTTCCATGAATTCAAGAGGTCTTTGTACCCAGTTCTGTATCTCTACTGCCTTGAATAGTGCCTCGCTTACTGGAGTTGAATGAATACATGAATGAATGAATGTGGGTGCACAGCATATAAAGCATGATGAACAACAGTTAATTGGTATCACCCCAGGAATGACAGCCTAAAATTATTGTGGGGACTATGGTTTTCAGCAATTAGAAAGCCTATATAGAGGAAAGAAAGTTAAAACCGCTCTTTCCTGCCAAATAGCCACGGATGTTTAATCATTTCCTTCTAAACAATGCAGCCAACATGGGGGAAAATTGATGAATATCAGAAATCTCACAGAGTAAAAATGTCCTTGCTAAGAAGTAATAGCTTCAGCTGGCAGTAGTCAAAAACATTTTCTTGGAAAACAAACTATTTAGAAATTCAGTATATATTTAGAAGACAAACAGTTTGGAAATTCATATAAATGTAGAATTTATCGTTGCTATAAATATTTCTCTGAAATCAATTTTCCTGAAATCAAGGTCAAAATATTTGTTCATTATCATCATGCTTGATTCTACTGTCACAAGGAATGAAAACAAATTACATATAACCATTAGAGAAAAGGGAACCAAATTATTATATGTAGGTTATGTTGTTTCATATAAAGTCTAAAGTAATAAATTAAAAAAATATTGAAGTTGATAAATGTTTAGTAAAGTAACTGGGAACAAAATAAATATTAAAAAATCAAGAGGGATGAAGAATAGCTGGAGACTATAATACAGCATTGAATGTTCTTTTTTTTTTCCTTGACTAGAGTTGAAATTATTTTTAATAAGTTATTTATATTAAAGACTAAGATAAAGTGAACACTCAAGCCAAAATTTAAGAAATATATGGATGCAATGAAAAAAAATCAATTATAAAATGTCTTCTGAAGCCACAGAAGATGAATTAAAATATGACACTAAATTTCTGGAGGAAATATTAGTATCACCTAAGTATTCTAAATATTTTAAAAAAGATATTCCACCATATAACATATTAAATAAAAATAAATTACTGAGTTAAGAGTTTACTGATTTAAAAGTAGGATATTAACATTATAGAAAAAAATCTAGAAAAAATATGCTTTGGAATGCATAGTTAATAAATATATATGAAGTTTGCATCAGAAGAGTAATAAAAGAAAAAATATTATCAAGACAACCCTGCAATAACCAATTACCATTTGGATGGATGGAAAGATAGGTGATAGATAAATAATGTATGATACATCCATCAATTATGCTCTGTCTTCTTTTACGAACCCATAATATTCACTTGTGTAACACATTCAACTCATTAATGTCTCCATATCTTCTCCTATGATTCATTTCAAGAGAGACATGATCAAATTAAAATATGATAGACATGGGAAAGGCTAATGCAGTTTTTAAAACTTATGCTCCCCTACCTCCAACCCATTGGTGATTATAATATACTCACTGTCTTTCTGTGGGAGAAAGGAGGAATACTTCTTTATAGATCTCTACTACTGTCCTAAATTTAAAACAAGATATAGATAAGGAAGGAATTATATATTTCAAATATCTAATATCTTAGCTTTCTATCACTGTGACAAAGTACCTTAGTACCTTCTTTCCCAATATAAGAAAGAAAGGTTTTCTTTGGCTCACTGCTTCAGGGGTTTCAGCCCATGACCATTCAACCCTCTTACTTTGATACTATGGCAACACAGTATATCAGGACAGGAGCATGTGGTAAGGAAGTTGCTCACCTCATGGAAGCCAGCATATGAAAGAGAGAGAGGAAGAGGAGAAGCTGAATCCTAATATTGCCTTCAAGGACACACTCTCCAATGACCTAATTGCTTTCAATAAGGCCTCACCTCCAAAGGTCCAAACTCCCATCCCAATGACTTGGGCACATAGGTCTTTGGGATCATTAAAGATCCTTATTATAAGCATCTAGCTTGAACAAAATTTTAAGTTTAGAAGAAAGAATAATCATAAAAGGGAATGACAACATGAACTAAAAGCTACTATAATCTAAAAGACTATGGGCAAAAAAAAGACTTAAAAGGCACAAAAATAACTTGAAAGATCTATAAAGTCTGCCATATAGTTGATACATAGAAGATTTAAGTAATAAAACAAGGGAAATAAATCCCTCAGAAGAAAACAATCAGATATGAGTGGACAATTTAAGGGAACAAAATTCAACAGAATAATCTTTATTTGAAAAACTTTTCAGCAATCATCAAAGAAATAAAATTTTTAAATTGAATTACTGGATTTACATTTCCAGAGCATGTTGACAAAGATCAATTTATCCTTGCTTCTCCCTTCTAACTAAGCAACCTGAAAAGTATTCAACATATAACAGTAAAAGCCCTCCTAAAGTGAAACAGAAGAAGGTGGACTGGCTAGAAACCCCAGAACCTGAAAATTGACAATGTGGGGATTTCCAGGGCAGGAGATTCCTTCTTTTAATATGAATATATACTAAGGCTCTGTGATACAAAGTTCCATGTGTTTAATGAATGCATAACTTCAGTGAAACACAATAAAATTTCATATGTAATCGATTGACCCTAAAAATCCCTCTTCATCTCCTATTAAGCCTTTTCCCCACCCCTTCTTCCAGCTTTTGGCAATCATTCTTTTTTTTCTGACTGTATAGCTTTGTATTTACTAGAATGCCATGCAAATAGAATCCTATCTCGTAGCCTTTTAGATAGGCTTCTTTCACTTAGTAAGATACATTTAAGGCTCATCCATTTATTTTCATGACTTTAAGTTCTTTCTTTTTATTGCTGGGGAATATTCCATTTTATGAACATATGGCAGGCTTTATTTATTTATTTTTCAGAGCTTTTAAGGCATTATTGACAAAGAAGTATATGTATTCAAGGTGTAGAAAGTAGTGATTATATATATATTGTGCAAAATTATTACCACAATCAAATTAACTAATATATATATATATATATATATATATATATATATATATATATATATCTCACTACATAATTGCCATTGTGTGTGCGTGTTTGTGTGTGTATGGTAAGGTTACTTAAAATCTAATCTTTTGGAAATTTTTTAGTGTATAATATAGTACTATTGACCATAGTCACTATGCTGTACATTAGATTTCCAGAACTTTCTCATCTGATAACACTGAAAATTTGTGTTCTTTGACCAACATCATCCTATTCCCCCACCCCCTAGCTCCTGGAAACCATCATTTTCTTATCTTCTCTTAGGAGATCTACTTTTTCAGATTATTCAAAAAGATGAGATCATATAATTTTTGTCTTTCTGGGTTTGATTTATTACACTAAGCAAAATGTCCCCTACTTTTATCCTTGCTACCCCAAATGACAGAATATCCCTATTCAGAGTGAATCATGTTCTGGTTGTGTGTGTGTGTGTGTGTGTGTGTGTGTACATCACCACATTTTTATCCATTTGTTCAGCAACAGATACTTAGTTTGTTTCCATATCTTGACTGTTGTTACAATGAATATGTGGATGCAATTATCTCCTCAGGATACTGAATTCCTCTCCATTGGATATATATGCAGAAGTGGAATGGCTGGATCCTCTATAGCTCTATTTTTGATATCATTAATGAGCTCTGTACTGTTTTTCACAATGACTGCACAATTTACCTTCCCACAATACTACACAAGGGATCCTTTTACTTCTTCACACCCTCACCCATACTTATACTATGTTCTTTTGCTTTTTATTTCATTTTTTAAAAATAATAGCCAACTTACAGGTGTAAGATAATGTCTCATTGAAATTTTGATTTGTATTTACCTGATGGTTGGTAGTATGGACATGTTTTCATGTGTCTGTTGGTCATTGTATGCCTTCTTTTTAAAAAAGTGGCTATTCAGATCTTTTCCCCATTTTTTAAGAAATCTGGTTGGTTTGGAAAGAGATAGATAACTCTTTTATCATAATTAATTCTAAGAAGCTATGTAAATATTGGCAGAGATTAATGCTAGGGTGCGAGATGCTTTAATATTTTTAATTAAATTATGCAAGATCCTCCTGAGAAGAAGGTAAACTGCCATGTAGAGTCAAGTCGAACTTCTTTTCCTTCATTCTGTCTGCTCTGTAGACACTATAAACATGCTTGTGCCAGAAGCTGCAAGACTTCTAGTTTAAGGAATGCATTAGTGGAAAGCCTCCAGTCAGGGAATTAGACAGAGGTGATATGAGAGTAGTGAAAGAGGGAAGGCCAGAGAATGGGAGAAATAAATAAGGTCTTAGCATCTAGAAAAAGATTTTCACTGGAGGGTGGGGGTGATCTCTTCTAATTTAAGAAATCTTCAGGAAATATCTGAATAGCCTTGCTTTTTATGGATTAACTGCACATGATGTACTACACCAGAATTTTACCCATGATACAATTTGTCTTTGTATGGAGGGGATGTGGGGAGGCAGCTTTGCATAGTTATCAGGACTTGTATTAGTGTTCTAGGACTGTCATAACAATATACCACAAATTTGAATGATTAAAACAATGTTTATCCTCTCTCAATTCCAGAGGTTGGAAATTAAAAAAAAAAAAAAAGGTATTAGCAAAGCAATTCTCCTAATGAAGACTCTAAGGAAGAATTGTTCCATTCCTCTTCCAAGCTTCTAGTGGCTCCCCACAATCTTTCTTGTTCCTTGGTCTATAACTGCATGACTCCAGTCTCTAAACTCTGTGGTCCCATGGCTTTCTTCCCTGTGTCTCACTTCTTTTTTTTTTTTTTTTTTTTGTAAAGGTACCATCAGTCTCTGAACTTAGGTTCTACTCTAATCTAACATGACATCTTCCTAACCTGATTATGTCTAAGAAGCTCCTGTTTCCAAATGTCATATTCACACATATTAGGGATTAGAAATTGAATATATCTTTTTTAGGGACATAGTTTAACCTAATACAGGCACAAATAATGATTAGGGTTTGTGCCTTCATCTAACATTGGATCACTACAAGCACAGAGATAAAATCAGATAGTCCTGGCTGACCCACTGTGCTTAGTTTCCATGACAACATTTTTCCTAGTTCCCTGATGAAAGACTGATGAGGGAACAGATACTCCAACGTCCTCTAATATGCTGACTCGTTGCCCACCTGAACATATGATCAGAAAATCCATAGTCTCCCTTCAGAGAATTTCTCAGATCACTGGTTCTCGCACTTGAACATACATTAGCATCACCAGGAGGGCTTATTAAAATACAGATTGCTGGGCTCCACCCCATAGTTCTGAGCCAGTAGGCCTATAGTGAAGACCTAGAATTTGCATCCTTAACAATTCCTTGGTGATAGTGCTGCTGATTAGCACATTTTGGGAGCCAGTGCTTTAGATCAGTGTTCTCAGGTTCTGAAGTGTACTTTTACCAACTGTAAATCACATAAAAATAAGTAATAATTTTTAAGACCACAACTATCAGTGATTAATACTGATTAATTGACACCCACATTTAATCATGTGGTGGAAAAATATAGAATCAACATTATATGAGAAAAATTGGCATCATAAAAGATAGAAATATGCTGAGAGAATGAAAAAAATTATACCTCCAAGAAAATAGAGGCAATATAGAGGAAAGGGGGTAATTTATACCTCTTTCTATTAGTTATCCACAGAGAGATAGAAGAAATTATTATTTTTTTTAGTTTTTTTATTAGTTTTTCAAAACATTACAAAGTTCTTGACATATCATATTTCATACATTTGATTCAAGCGGATTATGAGCTCCCATTTTTACCCTACATACATAATGCAGATTCACATCAGTTACACATCCACTTTTTTACCTACTGCCATACTAGTGTATGTAGTATTCTGCTGCCTTTCCTAACCTCTACTATCCCCCCTCCCCTCCCCTTCCCTCCCCTCCCATCCCCTCCCTTCCCATCTTCTCTCCTACCTCATCTACTGTAATTCATTTCTCTCTCTTGATAGAAGAAATTATATCCATGAATTAACAATAATATTCTAGGAAGAAAAATATCAGAGAAAAAATATTAAAAATTAACATGCTTGCCAAAATTAAAACCTCAATAGAGTGGCAAAATAAAAATAGAAATTGTGTTAAAACTAATTAATTATTTCAAAGACCAAATTTATTAATTCTTTCTGAATGTAATACAAAAGATAAAGAGTGCGTGAAAATGTGGCATAGAGGTGCATACCAAGGAAAATTCTATTTTTAAAATTGGAAATGCAAAGGAGAAAATGTAAAAGAGGTAGAAGCAATCATTGAGGAAATAATGAAGTATTTTCCTTGAGGTGAATAAAGTCAAGTTTTTAGACTATAAGAGGGCAAAACTCTGGAAGAAATATGCAGAGAAAATACGATCTTCAGAAAAAGCTAATAACTTTTCTTAAATTTGGGGAAAAAACAAGAATTATGTAAGTTTCCATAGAGAATAAACAGGTTACTAACAAACAAGAGAATAAAATTAGGTTATTACTTTCAAGCCAAATATTAGTCTATAATATTAAAATTCCTACTTTAATTGAGAAACAGGGATTTTGATGCAATAATTTTATATTCAAGCAAAGAAAAATCACTGAAGCATGAGAACCAGTTAATGGAATTATAAAATGAGGAAAATCAGAATATATAGCATTCAAATGCTCTTTTAAAGAAAAATATTATTTGAAAGAATTTCAGGACAATTTTTAAAAAGAAATCAGAATATTCTTCAAATCGAAAATGTCATAAAAAAGGAGAATAAGAAGTCAATAATTCTGTGTATACATAATTGCTAAGGTAAAATATATATTAACAAGCGTAATTATTTTAAAGAGAATTATAAAATGGGAAAATCATGATAAAATAACAGTTATCTGAAATAAAATTCCAATTATTTCAAGAAATAATAGGACAAGAAAAATAAAGATAGGGTAAGAAACCATGTAAAAATTGCCACTAATTTCAGAGGGATGAAAATATATATTATTATTATATATCTTATAGAAATAGACATTTTTATATCCATATATTGATAGAAAATAGGTTAAACTGTTTGTTAATAATTAAAGAAACTAGTTGTAAAATTAAAATGTTATGGATAATTGAACCCACCAAGTGAAGAAGCAACAACAATGTGTTAGTGATCTATTGCAGCTAAACTAAGTACCTCAAAACTCCACTGCTTAAAATAAACATATCATCCCACAGTTTCCATGGGTCCAAAATCCAAGAGGGGTTTAGTTGGGTAGTTCTGTCTCAGTAATGCTGAGGTTGTAGTCAGGTTGTCAATCAGGGCTGCCTGCCATTATGCTGTGCTGTGGGATCCATTTCCAGTCTGTTCTCTGGCTGTTGGTCAGATACTTCAGTTTTTTTACCATGTCTCCATCTGTGTTGACTGCCTGTACGACATCTTGGTTCTCCCAGTGAGTGATAAGAGAGAGACAGAGAAAGAAGCAAGTGTGGTGGGAGATGGGTGGAGATTAAGAGAGAGGAGTGCTGAGGGGAGCCTCTTATAGAGGGAATATATAATCTTGAGGAGCATAACAATTTGTATGGCAACCGTGGACTGCATTTTGACAGTGGACTTCTAAGATTATAATAAAGCTGAAAAATTTATATCCCCTAATGACATCATAGCCATCATCATGTCACAGCACAATACTTATGTTCATGGTGATGCTGGTGTAAACAAGCCTACCGTCCTACCAGTCACATGAAGGCGTAGCATATATAATGATGTGCAGTGTATAATACATGATAATAAAAAAACTGTGTTATTGATTTATGTATGTGCTCTACATGACTTTTGTGATTATTTTAGTTATATTCTTTTAAATTATAAAATAAAATTACTGTAAAGCAGTATTGCTATATTACACCAGCAACCGTTTCATATATCTGGTGTTTACTACATCCCTTGATGGCATCAGGAGGTCATGTAGAGTGATGAACTTTTACCATCTGGGTTCGTGTAGGCACACTCCATAATGTTCACACAGCAGCAAAATCACCTTATGATGCATTACTCAGAATGTTCACCCTTGTTAAGCCATGCATGACTGTACTATCACTTCTGGCTTTTGGTCACACAAACTGATTCTAGTTCATTGTGGAAAGGACGAAACAAAGTTGTAAATACAAGGAGGAATCTTTGGAGGCATCGTAAATGTGAACAACAGAAAAACAGCCAAAACTTTTGGTAAAATGAAAAACTGCTCTAACTACTGAAAATATGAATAAGTGAATTTTTCATTAACAGAAAAAAGACTCTCACATTAATTTTGAATATATAGCTATAGGCAGCTTATAAATTGAAAATGAAATGACACAGTAAAGTTACACATGAGAGGACAGATCTATATATATATATATATATATATATATATATATATATATATATATATATATACACATACCAGGCAAATGTCTGGCATACAAAGTATTAAACTGTAAACATTAAACATTTAGGCATAATTGAATGTAAAGAAGCATTAAAGCAGATAAAGAGAAACATTGATATTGATAAAGGTTTGATTCCTCAACATATACCAATGGTAATATTCATCTTGGTACATAGAATTCACATATATGCAGGAAATACTTTTAAAATATGCAGATAATTAGATGAAGTTGTAATGAGTGAGATATTAACATATTCTTCCAATACATTAATACAAATTAATATAAGCTGATTATAATAACTGCCAACATCGAAACCTTCAAATACTCATCCAAATTGAAAATACTTAAAATAATTGGTGATATACAAAAATGCACTTACATACTATGGCTAAAACAGTATTCTTTAGAAAAATTATAGTCTTAAAAATTTTACTAGAAGGGGAATGGAGAGAGTGAATTACTTACACTATTTCAACATAATCTTGAGTTTTTAAAAAAGTGTAAAAAACTAAAATAAAGCAAAAACGTAGATCACAAATATAAGATAGATCTATTTTTATACATCTATGAGAATAGGGACTTACTCTTTATATTTTATAGATCTATGAGACTTACTCTTTATATTTGTAGTTGCCTACAATAGCTACTACATTCGGCGATAACAATACTCTCAAAAACAGATGGAATAAATATTGAAACATATATTGAAATTGATCATCAGTGTTTAAAAAGTTACAATAATATTAGATAAAAACCAATAAAATAAATTATTCTCTGGGCAAGAACAAAGAGAAGCAATGTCATCTGTATAAATAAGAAGTGAAAACATAGATGTAGACACAGTTGCACAGTAGATTTTTCAATTTTGAAAAACATGTAAAGCATTAGATACATGCACAAGAAAAAGATCTAGTTTATTTCACATGTCATTTGTCCGATATCTTTGTCAGAATTATTAGGAGCTCATAAATCTCAATTTAAAGGTTTTTATTCTTTGGATATGTCATAACAAAACATTCAAATTAAAACCACACTGCAATTCTGCTACACGCCAACCAGATGGCTAAAATTGACAAAACCAAGAGTTGGTAAAGAGGCAAAGTAATTGGAATGTTCATATGGATGGGAGTATAAGTTATTTACAACCACTTTAGAAAACTGGCAGCATAAAACAAAGCTAAATATATGTAACTAAAAATATCTCTGAATTCTGGAGATGCACCAAAGAAAAATAAATACATATGTTCATAAAAGACATACAAAAAGATTCAAAATTTTTTCATAATATCCCCAAACCGGAAACAACCATCTAGAAAAAAATATATGAAAAGGTGGCATATTTATACACTTGAAAACTACAAAGAAATTACACACACACACACACACACACACACAGAATGAACTACTGTTGCAGGTAATGACATGGAAAATTCCACAGTCCTAGTTTTGAACAACAACAACAACAACAACAAAAAACCCAGAAATATGAGCATTATATGATGTTCCAACAAAACTAGTCTAGGGTGATAGGGGTTGAAGTCTTGGAGATAATATTGATTGAGAAGGTAAAAAGAAGTATTCCAGATATACTATTCTATATCAATGTGGGTGCAAAACCCATAGATCTGCACACTTAAATATCTTGCACATTGGTATAGATATGATGTACTTCAATGAAAGTTATATATAATCCACAGTCAATAGAGTATGTGTTAATCTAAACTTTCCTGTGAGGTACTCAGTATGTGTTACCATTAGTAAATTCTATTTATATTTCACAAACTGTACTGATTGCTCATCTTTCTACACAGTTGAGTGTAAAAATTATATTTCTTACTTGCCTGCCATTCTGCTATTTTATTACCCAATCTGTTTTCTCTGGGAACTTCTTTCCCATTCTAAAGAGCCTACAGTACTTAAGAGTTTTAAATAGCCTAAATAAATTGGCCCAAACCAATGCATAATTTTGAACTCAAAATCCATTTGAATTACCAAACATTTCTATGTCAACCAAAGAATCTGATTTAAACACAGCAGAAATGGCAATAAAATTCATAGTCAAGTAATGTGATAGTAAGTTTCCTTCACTTTTTCTAGCAGTGTCAAATTAAAGTGATCTCTAATTCCTCACCACAGACACTGCCACACCTTCAGTAGTATGGAAATCTAGGGATGTTGGCACAGCCTTTGTCATAAATGACAGTAATATGCCATTTGCCTGTACATTACTGCAGAAAAATATGAACTATAAATAGACAAATGGGCATTTAAGAAAATTGCCAAAATATAACTTCGCAGGATAGGTTAATTAAAATCCAAATTTTAGGGCAAGACAATTGTTTTAGTCTCCTTACTTTGCTTCATAACAAAATACTATATATATGGAATGGCTTAAGCAATAGAAATTTATTTTTTTCTCATTTCTGGAGTCTGGGAGTCCAAGATCATCAGAGAACCAACATGGTGGGGTTCTCTGCCTTCTTGCTGTGTGCTACATGGTATTTCCTGGTTGTAGAAAAAGACAGGTGAAAGATTTTCTGCCTCTTCTAAAGCCAGAAGTCCTGTCAGGTTAGCACCCACACTTATGACTTCATTTAATCTTACTCACTGCCCCCAAAACCCTGTCTCCAAATACATTCACATTAGGCATATGGTTTCATCATATAAATGAATTTTTAGATGACATACTTCATTCCATAGTAACAGTAGAATAGTTAAAATGGAATCTTTGGACTCAAAAACCAAATTCAAATTTCCAATCTACCATCACCTAGCTGTGTGACCTTGAACTTTTTATGACACACTTTTCTCAGCTATAAAATGGGTAATTTCATAGCTCGAAGAATTATCACTATAATTAGATGAGTACATAGGTGACATTTAGAACACTTAGTAATTTTTACATGAAAAAGGTCTATAATTATTAGGTAATTCTCTACTACATAGGATAATATTTTTAATAGATTCAAGTAGTCAAATATGTTTTATTGTATTGTTAAATAGAATTTGTTTGTAAAATATTACCATGCAGAAATACAGTAATGTTACTATAGCAATGATTCTTATTTTCATGTCAGATCAGCAGTGCCTGGAAATCTGCTATGATTGCAAATTCCTGAGCTTCACTCTGAACTATTGAAGCAGTTCTATGTCATAAGACTCAGCAGTGTTTTAAGAAGCCCTCTAGGAAATTTCAGTGCATACCAAAGTTTGAGAACCATTACTAACATATACAGCAGCCTTGGAAAGGAGGCATCCTAGGTGCAGAGAAACTCTAGTGAACCCTTGGCATGGAAGGATGAGCATCCTGTGACTTAGAAACTTAATTTATTAACTCACATTTTTTTACAGAAAATACATATAAATGGTAAATTGTGAAACAACTGGCACAAAAATTTATTACAATGATGACTAATAAGAGAAACTTTTTTGTCTAGGCAAATAAATTAGATTTGCTTAGCATAAAGGCTTTTGTTTGTGTTCCTAGCAATTTAAAAGTTAAGTCTACTTCCCAGAAATGATAGTGTGAAGTCTAGTTTTCCCCAAATCTTCAGAGTTTTTCCTTTTTCTAAAAGAGGAAATGTCTCATGAATAACTGCATCTCTACAGGATAGACTACACTTTTACTTAAGGGAAGCCTTATTTGATAACACAGTTGTGCAAAATACTTGCTTGAGACCTAGAAACTAGTTTTGCATAATCTTACTTTATCTCTGCCTTTGGCTTTGTCAGTATACTTAGTTTTGTTTTAAAATAGTATTATGTCATTCTTCTATGGAAAGTTGGTATTGATTGACTGGGAGCATAAATGAGAAAGACCTGAATAGAGTCCAAGTTAGCATCCATAGCAACATCTCCAAGGCATCAGCAATGATTTAAAAACAAAACAAAACAAACAACAACAAAAAAGTCAAGGCCATCATTTATTTCTCAGCTGAGCTGAAATGGATCAAAGATTTCAAAGGCATGTGGCTTGCCACAATTGAGTATGAAAGAAAAGAGAAGTGATTCATTGTTCATTTTAGGCTCATATTTAATTTTTTCATCAGAAAGCCCTCTTATGATCAGCATATCAAAAGTCCTCATTGGTTTTCTCACATGAAAAAATGGAGAAAATTCTTCACCATTGATTCAGCCTCAGAATTTGTTTATTGCTCACATACAACTTGGGGCCACAATAGCAAAAGAACATTCTTTTTTAATTTACACATGCAGATAAATGAATGAGTGGAGATTTATCCTCAAGGGAACAGGAAAAATTGAGGGGGAAAAAGAGTAAAGCTGAATAAAAACCTTAATATGAACCATTCTTGATTAACAATCTAAAATTCAGGTGAATCATTTTTTTGTGTGTGTACATGTGAGAGAATCTTCTTACCATAAGCTGATAGAGCCAACACTTTAAGCAGTTTTCACTCACATGATGAGGCTATCCTAAGAAAAGATGAGTATCGTGCTGTACAGAAAGTAGGTATTCAATAAAAACTGATTATGAACTTAATAAGGAGGAAACCAATATGAGCATTCTCTATTATCAGATTATTTCCCTTCAATTGTGTCTGCAAGATGAAATTGTATTCCTATAGTATGCAAAAGTATTGCACTTCAGTTGTATCATTGTGGTTGAGTTACTGTCTTATTATCATATTGGTAGCTTCTTTATAATGACCACTTCATCTCTATGGGTAATGAGGTATTCCATAAGTGTTTAATTAGACTTTCATTGCATTTAGAACTGAGGTTAGTGGTATATCAAAAATGCATTAAGTTAGTAGTTAAAGTCTTGGCATTAGAATTTTAGAAAAGTGGCTTATCATCCTAAACATTCTAGTTCTAAAATCCAGTCCTTAAATACCAGATCTATTTTTTAAATAAAATTCACTTACCATTACTGTCACATATAAATAGTAATGGCTTGCTTTAATTAACAGCTTTAACACAAAACATTATTTAGATATTAACTCTCACAAAAAAGTAATTTACAGTTGAAGGAAAATTGCTCACAGCCTATCACTTTACAATAGACCATTTCATTTTAATTAAGACTCACAGTAATATATCAAAGGACATAAAAATAGGTCTTTCAATTTTTAAATATGAAGGAATCTTAAATGTCAAGAACAATCCCCTATGACACTCCAGTTTCTTTTGAAATTTTTCTTATTTAAAAATATGTCTTGGTTTATACCCAAAGAATATAAAAACAGCATACTACAGGGACACAGCTACATCAATGTTTCTAGTAGCACAATTCACAATAGCCAAACTGTGGAACCAATCTAAATGTCCTTCAAGAGATGAATAGACAAAAAAAAATGTGGCATATATATACAATGGAATATTTCTCAGCAATAAAAGAGACTAAAATCATGGCATTTGCAGGTAAATGGATGGAGTTAGAGAAAATAATGCTAAGTGAAGTAAGCCATTTCCAAAAAACCAAATGCCAAATGTTTCCTTTGATATAAGGAGGCCGTTTATAGTGGGATAGGGAACGGGAACATGGGAGGAATAGAGGAACTCTAGATAGGGCAGTGGAAGGGGAAGGGAGGGGTTATGGGGTAATTAATGATGGTGGAATGTGATGATCATTATTATCCCAAGTACAGGTATGAAGACATGAATTGGTATGAATATACTATGTATACAACCAGAGATATGAAAAATTGTACTCTATATGTGTAATAAGAATTGTAATGCATTCTGCTGTCATATATAAATAAAAAAGAAAAAATGTAAAAAAAAATCGGTCAGTGTATCAATAGGCTTAAAAGTAAAAGTCGTGATGATTTAAATGGATGCAGAAAAAAAATTTTTTTTAAATGTCTATGGTAGTTAACTCATTCTTAAAGAATCCACTTTGACTGTTAACCTTATGGATTCCATCATAAATATTTCTATTTTTAAAAAAATTAAATTCTATTTATCATAAAATATAACTAACTAAAACGCGCACTAATTTTATTTAAAAATGTCAAAACGAGATACTATATGTAGAAAGTCAAAGGGTTTTGATCAAAATAAGGCCTAAAACTGGGGTTTAATTAGCAATAGGTAATTTGGAGAAGATTCTATTTTGAGTAACAATAATCTAAAGAAAAACCTTGACTATACTGCTCAAGATTTTAGAAGACAAGTCCCTTATGCCTCAAAATAATTTTTCACAAAAGTTTCACAAATTGATACACAATTGTGAAAACTGAGTTATACAAAATTCTATGTCAAATATAACTGCTATTTTGAGCCCATGAGTCCTCCATTTTTTGAGATGTAATATCAAAGTGATTGTCCATGTTACTCTGTGTTTAGGCTGTTTTGGATTGAATCTAGACTTTCACCTGAATTAGCAAGTTGTTTCTGTAGCCTATCCGTAAAGTGGGGACATACTGGTTATCTATTTACCACAAAACTATTGGCTTAAAACATCCCTAACTTATTATCTCACAGTTTCCCTGGGGCAGGAGTCTGGTCATGGTTGACGTAGGTCTGCATTAGCCTAAAATCAAGGTGTAGACCAGGATCCAATATCTTTTGAAACTCAGAGTCTTCTTCAAAATTGATTCAAGTTGTTGGCACAATTTGGGTGTTGAAGATTTTAGGACTGAAACTGTAGCTCCTAGAGCTGACGTTTAGCTCCCCATAGCAGTACACAAAGGCTTTTTGCTTCAAGGCCAGCAGAAGAGTGTCTTTCCTACATGAAGTCTATTCATGAGGACAGTATAGTGTGGTCCCTATTCAAAGGGGCCCACCTGATAAGATCAGGGCCATCTGGGATATTCTCCCTATTGATTAACTCAAAGTAAACTGATTAATAACTCTAAATGAATCCTGAAAATCACTTTCACGGGCTGGGGATGTGGCTCAAGCGGTAGCGCGCTCGCCTGGCATGCGTGCGGCCTGGGTTCGATCCTCAGCACCACATACCAACAAAGATGTTGTGTCCGGCGAGAACTAAAAAAAAATAAATATTAAAAATTCTCTCTCTCTCTCTCTCTCTCTCTCTCTCTCTCCCCCCTCTCTCACTCTCTCTTTAAAAAAAAAAAATCACTTTCACCTTTGCCATAGTGGTTAGAAGCAAGTCACAGTTTCTACCTTTATTATACAGCCAGATGTTATTGCACCCAGGTATGGATAACAGAGCACAAGAGTCACAATCCTATTACATTGTAATAATAATAGTACATACTTCTTTGGGTTGATTTTTTAAAAAATTTGTAGCCAGATATGGTGGTGCACACTGGTAATCCCAAGGCTGGGGAGGCTGAAACAGGAGGATTGCAAGTTCAAAGCTAGCCTCAGCAAAAGCTAGGCACTATGCAACTCAGTGAGACCCTGTCTCTAAATAAAATACAAAAACAGTTGTTATGCATGTGAGCACAGTTTGTTTCTTAGAAAGAGTATCTGGCGCCTACATACAGTTAAAATATGGATGTAGAGGATTAGCTGTTTTGAGATCATCATATCTCATAATTACAACTTCTCACCTATTCTTTCAGATCTAAAGTTAGTTTTTTATCTATCCATGGATACATGTAAAATGGATACAGGTGAGTCTGTTTTTTGTTTAAAATGTTGATGCATGGAAAATCAGGTCCATTGTGAGAATTGCATTTTCATTTTTGTTTGACAGATAACTGTTTTCAAATCCTGCTGAAAACAGGATTTGAAGTTCCCCTAAAATACTTAGGAAGTTAGACAGACAGACAGACAGACACACACACACACAATTTGAAAGTGTACCCCTATGTAAAGTGGGGCTGATAATCTATTAATCAGATCGTGACAATATTTCCTCTAAGTTTAAAAAAAAAGATAATAATGGAACTGGATTATAAAGCCTAATAAGTAGAACTTATAATAATTCCTTTATTGCTTTAAAATATGTTGAAAAATCTTGTCTGCTTTCCTGGAGCAGTTGAACTCTCCTTTGGATAAATAGGAGAAAGGGCAGTCATCTTTTTGTGTCATGGCTGCTGGTTCCAGTCAGCCTAAGTGTCCTCTTCCGCACTATACACCTCTGTCAATCTCTTTTTCCTATACCATTAGGAGAAAAAAATGCTTGAAGAAAAAAAAAATTTGACTAAACTTGGTGGGAAGTAGATTGGAATTGGCACATTGCTTAATGGGAATCACAGTTCCTGTAGTGCACAGGAGGCTTGGCATAAAGAAAAAAGTTTCTTAAATATTAACTTAAAAGTTATTCATTTATGTCTTTTTTTTACCCTAGTGTTTCATGATTCCAGAAAATGAGGGTAAGTGAAGGTTCATCTTCATCCAACATAAATAACACAAATGAAAACATTTTGGGAATTGGAAATTGGCTGAGTCAGTATTTCCTGAAGTACTTCTATTCTATATAACAACCATTAATATTAGATACTGTACAAAAATAAGCAATACAGGTTCTTTTGCTCAAGTGGCTAAAAAACAATTTTTGAGTTTTTATATGTTCTGAATATTAATACTCTTTTGGAAGAGTAGTTGGCAAAGATTTTTCTCTTATTCTGTAGGCTCTCTTTTCATGCTGTTAATTATTCCCTTGGCTGTGCAGAAGCTTTTAAACTTGATTCCATCCCATTTATTGATTCTTGGTATTATTTCCAGAGCTATAGGAGTCCCATTGAGGAACTTGTTGTTTGTGCCTATTTGTTGGATCATTTCCCACGTTTTCTTCTAGCAGTTGTAAACTTCCTGGTCTTATTCATAGGTTTTTGATCCAGTTTGTGTTGACTTTTGTGCAGGTAGGGATTTAATGTCATTCTTCCATAGATGAACTTCCAATTTTCTTGCACCATTTGTTAAAGAGTCTGTCTTTTCTTCAGCATATAACTCAATGTCAAAAAATAACCAATTCAATAAATGGGCAAATGAACTCAAATAGCACTTCCAAAAAGAAGTATAAATGATCAACAATATATAAAAAATAATATTCAATATATTTAGCCATCAGGGAAATGCAAATCAAAACCACACTGAGATTTCATTTCACTGCATTTAGGATGGCAGTCATTAAGAATACAAATAATAATAAATACTGGCAAGAATGTGAAGAAAAAAAAGAACACTCATATACTACTGATAGAATTTTAAACTAGTAGAAGCACTATGGAAATCAGTATGGAGTTTCCTCAAAAGATGAGGAATAGGATTACTATATGATCCAGATATACTGCTGCTTGGTATCTGTCCAAATAATTTAAAGTCAGCATACCATAGTGATGCATGCATACCCATGTTTATAGCAGTGTAATTCACAAGAGCCAAATTATGAAGCTGTACTGGGAGCCCTTCAACAGATGAATGGATAAAGAAAATGTGGTGTATATTCACAATGGGATTTTATTCAGCTATAAAAAAAGAATGAAATTATCTAATTTTCAGGAAATGGGTAGAACTAGAGAGCATCGTGTTAAGTGAGATACGTCAGACTCATAGAGACGAGAGTCATATGTTTTCTCTCATATGTGGAAGCTATAGAATAAAAGGGGAAAAAAAGGATACCTTGAAAATATAAGGGAAACCACTGTGTAGAGGAAAGTGAAGAAGGGAGGAGGGCAAGGGGGAAGTACTGGGGACTTCCAGTACTTGATCAAATTATTATGTACAAATATGCCACAATGAAACTCACTGTTTTGCATAATTAATCTGTACTGATAAAAATGTTTAAAAAAACAAAAGTTTTCTTAAAAAAAAAAAAAACTTCTCAGAGTTTCTATGTTAACCTGCATTGTAATAAAAATCATGAGGGCAGCAAGCTGCATAGTTTGCAGCTTTTGTCAAGAATTTACTATAAACCACATTCCCCCATGCCCAGGACATCTTGTGAGATTAATATTCTGAAAAGAGGATCCAGTTATTAAAAACTACATTTGTCAATCTACTCTTAACCTGTAAAGCTGGGACACTATACAAGTTAGATTCCTTAAAAATAAAGATTTCTTGCAAGGATGAATAAAACTAGCAAAGCTTTGGCAACTGAGGCAGACCTGGCAACACACCACTTTTTTATGTTTCAGTTTTTAATTTTTAATATTCTGTATATGTCATTTTTGGAATTATATTGTGAACACTGCACTCTTAAAGAATATCTGTTAAACAGCTCTTTCCCCTCTCACTACTAAACTAGCCAATCCTGCTTCCACATACTTACCAATTCTTTCTATCCCCTGATCCAAACTTGATAGGAGCCATTGTGTGCAGCATGACTAATTAGCATCCCTTCTTATGGAACTAAGCTCTTAGCAGCTTTCCAGTTCATAATTCTGGGACATCTGGATGGGATCACCCTTAGTATAATCTGGTTAGAGTATACTTTGGCCAAATACATTTTCTTGACATGAAAGCTGTCGGAAGAGAAAATTGAGCAGGACCCAAATCCTGACTGAAGAATCCTTACTTCTGGAGTATAATTACAGAATTAAGGTGAACAAATAAGAATCATTCTGGAAATACAGAGGAGAAGCAAATCTCTGAAAATGACCTTCTGAAATAAGCACAAGTATAGGAAACCATTGGGCCATCTCAATAGAATCCAGAAAATTTAACCTGTGGGAAGAAATCTTTAAGTATGCATGTTGAAATGAGGAAAAACCATGATGAGATAAAGAGATTGTATCAAGGAATAAAAGCACAATAGTGGAATTAAAATATGCATTATAAGGAGTCAAAAGCATAATTAATGTCACAGAAATTGGAACATTTGTAGTGGAACTATAAACTGATGGAAACAGAAAAAGGTGGTATTTATGTAAAGTAGAAAATATTGGCCCAAGCCCAAGTTACCCTAAATTTTTTTACTGTGTTCTCTGGGATTTATTTGCTGTCACTGGCATCTTTCCAATACTCACTCCTTATTGAGATGTTTCAAGGTAACACTTCCCTTACAATTCTTTAACGTTGAAGCTGCATTTTATTTCATACACATGTATACCGAGTTTTAGAGATAGACTAAGGTTCTTTTTGTTCATCATTGTTCTTTCCAAACAATTGTTGGTTATTTTCCTTTCACAAATCTCTGCTTCTTTGAAAGGCATGCTCAGAGACTCTGCCATTCACTACCCTTGCTAAATGTCATTCATATACTTTTTGCACCATGTGTATAGTGTATTCCTCTCCACCAGTACATTCACAATTGTTCCCGATGGTGTCAATACTCATTTGGGTAATTCTTCCAGACCTTCAAGTTCTTGACATTCCAAGCTGCAGGAATCATTTCTTGTATCCTACATTAGCCAAACACATAGTCATATCCTTGACTTTGTTAGAGCAACCGCCTCTGTACCTTCAGAGTTAAAAAAGCAAATACCACTTTCTCTGTTGTTAACCTCTAATTTTTCAGTTCACCAAACCTAGAATCCCAATGCTGCCAATCCTTCCAAAGCTCTGAGAATTCCAATCCATCAATCAAACTACACATCTAATAATTGTCATGGTCCTCATCTTATCACTCTTCTACAGAGATTCAGAAGTCTTAATTTTCCACTCACCCTAACTATTGAATTATCTTGTCTTTATTATCCATTCCTTTCTACAAATAAACAACTCAGAAGCATTTTTAAAAGTTATTTATTTGATTCTCATAAGACATGTCCAAATTTTGTTAGTTTCACCATGAAAATATTTCCCAAATTCATCTACTATCATTTCTCTGCCATCTACTATCATTACCCTGGTTCAAATCACTGTTATCTCTTACCAGGAATGATGTATGAGATTCTCTAACTGGATTGCATGCCTCTATTGTTGCCTCTTTATAATCATTAGTGACTTAATAACAAGTATTGTGAGAATCATAACTTCCTACTTTGTAAGATACTTCCATTTTACAGTTTTTACCTCAGCTTCTACCACTGTATGCTATATTCACTATGTGGTATTCTGGCTTTTTTTTTTTCATTTATATTTTTAAACAGTCAACAGTACTGTGGTGTCCATCAAATGTTACCTAAGAATGTGATGTCTTTTCACATCACTGTATTTAATTGTTGAACCTCCCTTCTTCTCCCACTCTGTACTTATCCTTGTATTTTCCCCACATATTGATTGACCATCTCTCCCTGCTAATATTCAAGATCCTAAAAAAGCAAGATCCTCAAAAGCAAAAAAAAAAAAAAAAACTCTTGTACACTCTGGAGTTTTCAATATCTAGAACAGCCCCTCAGTAAAAGAGGAGTTATAATAAAAACTATAAACATAAAGTTGAAGAAAACTTCTCAGAGTTGAAAAAAAATCTGTGTTCAGATTTAAAGTCTTCAGTGTATTAAGAAAAATCCTTCAAATATTCAGAAGTAATTTTTGAAAAGGTTGCCAATGAAAAGTAAAGACAGGCTTCCCTCAGACTTTTCAATTGCTATACTAGGAGCCTAACCACAGTGGAATACTATCTACTATCTACAGACAGGGACAGCTATGATTTCAAGGCATTTTCAATGAGCTCTAATTTACTTCATGTTGCAAGGTTTCTAAGACACTCTTGGATGTATAATGGTTCAGGAAGGTTACCACTAACCCTTTTTAAGTGAAAAATATAATGAATTATGAAAGGACTGAATAAAAATCAGAATATTGTTTTGTTTTTATTAATTTTGGAAGCTAAATTTAAAAATATGTCTTTAGATACATGTTATAGCTATACAAAATATGGCTCAGGGGTTTCTATTAGCAATTTGTCTTTTTTCTACAAACTCTTGCAAACTATGAATTGAGTTCCTCATTATATATACTTTATTTTTTAATGAAATACCTTGCCAACCATAAGATCCAATTAAAACAATAATTATATCTACCTTGTTCCAAACTTCTTGAACTATTTCTTTCCACAGCAACACTGTGCTTGGAGAGTAAAATCTTTTTTTTTTCTCCCTTCCACACAAGAAGAGATTCATAGACTTCTGTAAGGGAATTTTCATTACCTAAAAACATAAGCAACAATTTTCATTATCTTTGGATGACCTCACAAAATGTTATTTTCATCTTAACTGGGGAAGACCAATAAATCACCCTGTAGCAGATGCTATCAGTCTTTAAAAAGTCTTTCTTTATGTCCCCTGCTATGTCATTGAATGTGAATTCTCTTTCATTAACAATCTTGAAAGGAAAATGATCTCATCTATGCTCAGTATATGCAAAAACATAAACGCTGCAAGGAAATTTACCAAAATATCAGTGCTATCACCAAATGACAAGATTACTCATATTTTTCCTCTTTATAATTTTCTGAATATTTATAACATTTTGTGACAATCATTGCATTTGTGGTCAGTTGGAAGGCCTTGTAAGTGATATAATTTTATATAAACTATCTAATCATATTTTAGAAGAAAAACATAGAACAAGAAACTTGATAGAAAAGGAATAAAATGTTAATGATAACCATCTGGTTGATTTCTTTCTTACTTTTAATCTTACTTTTTTTTAACCATCTAATAGACTTGTTTTATTTTTTGGAGTTTATTAATTATATAGAATAATGCATTTCACTGATATATTTTGAACATGCAAATGACCTAATTTGATCAATTTACATTTTGTTTTCTTAATGATCATGTGTTAACTTTATAATAAGAATGAATAAACTCTCCTTGTAAAATTCAGGTATCCCAGGAAATGTTAATATATCAGTCTTCAATCAGCTGCCTTATATCTCAGTGTAAATGAAGAGACAGAGCAGGATTAATGAGAGTGGTGGTGGGTGGTGGACAGGGAGACTAAGAGGTAAAAAGGCATTAAACCACAGTTTCTATAAAATCTGAATAGAGAGAGGGAGAGAATACAATAAATGTTTACATATTTACCATAATCCTATCCCCCAGGAACACTGTTCTTGGGATATTTTTAAACATGATGGAGTTATTTACCCACTTTTCAATTTTGCTTAAGTCAGAACAACATAAGCTGCAACCACTGTCAGACTGAGAATTCTAATGATAAGATCAATTTTATACTACTCCATTCATTCATGCATTCCCCAGGTATTTCTTTCTTCAATACCTCTGTGTAGGCATTGGAATATAATATTAAACAAGATAAAAGAAGATTTTAAATACTTGCTTAAGTGTGTGAGGTGGGGCTGAGAAATAAAATGTAAACACATAATGAAAGTGATTGCAAACATTGACAAAATGCAGTGAAGAAAGAAAAACAGGTTAATATAATAGAGACAAAATGGAGCAGTTAGAAATCGATTGAATCTAGGTTCCCTACACATAACAACTAAGTTTAATGTTTAATAAATATCGATTTTCTGAGAATGTGATATATCCAGTGTACTGTGCTATGTGAGATGAGTAATGAGAAAAAGTTACTGCTCTTTGGGGGGGCACATAATCTAATGAATTCACAGAGCACCTATCTTTTAATGCAATGGTACTTAAAAGTCAGATCCCTAGATCAGCAGCATCAACTCACCTGGTGTTTATTAGAAATGCAAATTATTGGGCTTCACTCTAGAAATACTGAGTCAGAAACTCTGGGTGTGTCCCAGAAGTCTGCATTTGCACTGCCCTCCAGTAGATTCTAATGTACACTAAGGCCTGAGAACTGCTGAATCACTCCCAACTTGGCTGAACCTGTACATCTGGACCAATTTTCTCATCCCAGCTAACTGGAAATCACTTACAATTTAAATATGTTCCCATTTTCCTCCCTCCTTATCTAAGACTTCTCAGAAAGTCTTGGATACTACATATTGACTCAAATAGTCTAAAAAAGCATACAGTCTCTTCTCTGAATTTATAAGGAAGAGCACACGTTTTCTTTCACAAATAACTCTGCAAAGTGACCGATAACCATGTTGCAGGAGGGGCCCTGCAGGAGAGGCCAGCAACCCCATTTAGGCTCAGCACACTGACTGTTCAAAAGAAAAAAAGAATAATTTTTAAAATTTTATTTACTTATTTTTAAAATAAAATCCTAACTAAAAGAGAACTAGATTCTTTTTGCTCTTAAGAAAAAGCCTGGCTCTATGTATGGCAGATGAATTGATCTCAAAGCAAATAACTCATTCATGTAGTTTGTAGCTTTCACTGAATATCTGTGGGATAGAAAAAAACTAAGATAGGATATAATTTTTATTATATCAGAAAAACCATTGAAGTATTGGTACAGCAAGCTCTAATATTCGATATTTATTATACAGATTACACTTCCTCTAAAGAGAATGATACATTTTTGAAACTGTTAATGGCCACACCAGGTGTGAAACTTTGTTTTATTTAGTTGCAGAAATCTCTGTACAACTACTTCATTGTGGCTGCTACCCTTAATTCTCTATATCATCAATGAAGTTGGTGCAGTATGTGATTCTCCCTACTGATATATCTTTCCCTATAAAGAAAAGAGAAAAGGAGGAAGGAAACAGAATATGATGCCATCTTCTCAGGTAGAGAACCTACTAAAACTTAGCCCTATTTCAAAACAAAATAAAATTAAAATTCAATATGTTCCTTAATGAAGAAAATAAGGACAAATGTCAGAATTTGCTTGTTTTAAGTTGTTAGATTCAAAGAGAAATTTAAACTAAAAAGGATTACAAACCATGCAATTCTATAAAATTCTGTTCACTGACTTAACTTTTGCAGAATATACAAACAAAATGACTATGACTCAGAATACTTGAAAACTATATGTAAGTTCAATTTAGCATCGTTCTAAGTTTCTTATCATTTTTAACAGTCATATAATTCTGAGAGTCTGTGTTTCAATCTAGTTTTGAATATTATACCTGCTGTGTTTCCAAGCAGTCTAGAAGAGGACACTTAACCAAAATTATCACCATCTGTCCAACTGATAGGCCTGTCCTGTACTTATTATTACTCTTGGTGAGCTCTGTTCTTTTATGTCAAAAGACATGCTTGTGATAAAGCCAAACTAATTACACAACTTAAATCCCAAACTGTTTCAAGTTTCTGGTAAATTAGAGTGTAGAGCAGGTTTAAAAAGTTCTATCCTTCCATTTTCAGATACAGAATTTGCTTCAAATACTACATGAAATCCAGTTTTACAAAATGCATGGCTATTTAATTGAATGAAATATACAAATAATGAAAGTCCTTTGAACTATGCAACATATGTGCATATAGGATATTTCAATCCTTTGGGGGTACAGATGTGTAGAAGAATACATTAGTCAGTTCCTAAACTGACATGATGAAGATTCGAGCCTATTTTTCTTCTGTTAGGCACAGGGTCTTTGTTCTAGTGCCTAACTCCTTAATCTACATTGAGTTGATTTTTATGCAGGGTGAGAGATAGAGGTTTAATTTAATTTCACAATAGTGGCTTTCCAGTTTTCCCAGCACCATTTGTTGAAGAGGCTATCTTTTCTCCAATGTATGTTTTTGGTGCCTTGTCTAGAATGAAATAATTGTATTTATGTAAATTTGTATCTGCATTTTCTATTCTAAAACAATGGTCTATATATTGGTTTTGATGCCAATACCATGCTGTTTTTGTTACCATGACTCTGTAGTATAATTTAAAGTTGGGATTGGGATGCCTCCTGCTTCACATATATTGTTAAGGATTGCTTTGGCTACTCTAGGTCTCTTATTTATCCAAATGAATTTCATGATTACCTTTTCTATTTATATGAAGAATGTAATTGGGATTTTAATAGGAATTGCATTAAATCTGTATAACACTTTTGGTAGAATGGCCATTTTGACAAAATTAATTAATTCTGCCTATCCATGAGCAAGGGAGATATTTCCATCTTCTAAGGTCTTCCTTAGTTTCTTTCTTCAGTGTTCTGCAGTTTTCCTTGTATAGGTCTTTCACTTCTTTTGTTAGATTGATTCCCAAGTATTTCCCTTTTTGGAGGCTATTGTGAATGGGGTAGTTTTCCTAATTTGTCTTTCAGTGGATTCATCACTGATGTGTAAGAATGCATTTGACTTATGGGTGTTAATTTTATATCCTGCTACTTTGCTGAATTCATTTATTAGTTTTAGAAGTTTTCTGGTAGAAATTTTTTTTATTTTTTTTATTTTTTTTTATTTATTTATTTTTTTATTGGTCGTTCATAACATTACATAGTTCTTAATACATCATATTACACGGTTTGATTCAAGTGGATTATGAACTCCCGCTTTTACCCCGTATACAAATTGCTGTATCACATCAGTTACCCTTCCATTGATTGACATATTGCCTTTCTAGTGTCTGATGTATTCTGCTGTCTGTCCTATTGTCTACTATCCCCCCTCCCCTCCCCTCCCCTCCCCTCCCCTTTTCTCTCTCTACCCCTTCTACTGTAAATCATGTCTTCCATTTGTATTCTCTTGACTTACCCCTCCTTACCTCTTATATGACATTTTGTATAACCCTGAGGATCGCCTTCCATTTCCATGCAATTTCCCTTCTCACTCCCTTTCCCTCCCACCTCTCATCCCTGTTTACTGTAAATATTCTTCTCAAGCTCTTCGTCCCTACCCTGTCCTTGTTTACACCCCTTATATCAAAGGAGTCATTTGGTATTTGTTTTTTAAAGATTGACTAGCTTCACTTAGCATAATCTGCTCTAATGCCATCCATTTCCCTCCAAATTCTATGATTTTGTCATTTTTTAATGCAGAGTAATACTCCATAGTGTATAAATGCCACATTTTTTTTATCCATTCATCTATTGAAGGGCATCTAGGCTGGTTCCACAGTCTTGCTATCGTGAATTGAGCTGCTATGAACATCGATGTAGCAGTGTCCCTGTAGCATGCTCTTGTTAGGGCTTTAGGGAATAGACCGAGAAGGGGAATAGCTGGGTCAAATGGTGGTTCCATTCCCAGCTTTCCGAGAAATCTCCATACTGCTTTCCAAATTGGCTGCACCAATTTGCAGTCCCACCAGCAATGAACAAGAGTGCCCTTTTCCCCGCATCCTCTCCAGCACTTATTGTTGTTTGACTTCCTAATGGCTGCCAGTCTTACTGGAGTGAGATGGTATCTTAGGGTAGTTTTGATTTGCATTTCTCTGACTGCTAGCGATGGTGAGCATTTTTTCATGTACTTGTTGATTGATTGTATGTCCTCCTCTGAGAAGTGTCTGTTCAGGACCTTGGCCCATTTATTGATTGGGTTATTTGTTATCTTATTGTCTAATTTTTTGAGTTCTTTGTATATTCTGGTTATTAGGGCTCTATCTGAAGTGTGTGGAGTAAAGATTTGTTCCCAGGATGTAGGCTCCCTATTTATCTCTCTTATTGTTTCTTTTGCTGAGAAAAAACTTTTCAGTTTGAGTAAGTCCCATTTGTTGATTCTATTTGTTAACTCTAGCGCTATGGGTGTCCTATTGAGGAATTTGGAGCCCGATCCCACAGCGTGTAGATCATAACCAACTTTTTCTTCTATCAGATGCCGTGTCTCTGATTTAATATCAAGCTCCTTGATCCATTTTGAGTTAACTTTTGTGCACGGCGAGAGATAGGGATTCAGATTCATTTTGGTGCAAATGGATTTCCAGTTTTCCCAGCACCATTTGTTGAAGATGCTATCCTTCCTCCATTGCATGCTTTTAGCCCCTTTATCAAAAATAAGATAGTTGTAGTTTTGTGGATTGGTTACTGTGTCCTCTATTCTGTACCATTGGTCCACCCGCCTGTTTTGGTACCAGTACCATGCTGTTTTTGTTACTATTGCTCTGTAGTATAGTTTGAAGTCTGGTATCGCTATACCGCCTGATTCACACTTCCTGCTTAGTATTGTTTTTGCTATTCTGGGTCTTTTATTATTCCATATGAATTTCATGATTCTTTTATCTATTTCTACAAGATATGCTGTTGGGATTTTGATTGGCATTGCATTGAACTTATGGAGAACTTTTGGTAATATCGCCATTTTGATGATGTTAGTTCTGCCTATCCATGAGCAGGGTATGTTTTTCCATCTTCTAAGGTCTTCTTCTATGTCTTTCTTTAGGGTTCTGTAATTTTCATTGTATAAATCTTTCACCTCTTTTGTTAGGTTGATTCCCAAGTATTTTATTTTTTGGGGGGATATTGTGAATGGAGTAGTTGTCCTGATTTCCGTTTCAGAGGATTTGTCGCTGATATACAGGAATGCCTTTGATTTATGCGTGTTGATCTTATATCCTGCCACTTTGCTGAATTCATTTATTAGCTCTAATAGCTTCTTTGTAGACCCTTTTGGGTCTGCTAGGTATAGAATCATATCATCTGCAAATAGTGATAATTTAAGTTCTTCTTTTCCTATTTTTATGCCTTTAATTTCTTTTGACTGTCTAATTGCTCTGGCCAGTGTTTCGAGGACTATGTTGAACAGAAGTGGTGAGAGAGGGCATCCCTGTCTTGTACCAGATCTTAGAGGGAATGCCTTCAATTTTTCTCCATTCAGAATGATGCTGGCCTGTGGCTTATCATAGATTGCTTTTACAATGTTGAGGTATGATCCTGTTATCCCTAATTTTTCTAGCGTTTTGAACATAAAGGGATGCTGTACTTTGTCGAATGCTTTTTCTGCATCTATTGAGATGATCATATGGTTCTTATTTTTAAGTCTATTGATGTGGTGAATAACATTTATTGATTTCCGTATATTAAACCAGGCTTGCATCCCAGGGATGAATCCTACTTGATCATGATGTATAATTTTTTTGATATGTATTTGAATCCGATTCGCCAGAATTTTATTGAGGATTTTTGCGTCAAGGTTCATTAGAGATATTGGTCTGTAGTTTTCCTTCTTTGATGTGTCTTTGTCTGGTTTCAGAATCAGGGTGATGTTGGCCTCGTAGAATGAATTTGGAAGTTCTCCCTCTTTTTCTATTTCCTGAAATAGCTTGAAAAGTATTGGTGTTAGTTCCTCTTTAAAGGTTTTGTAAAACTCTGCTGTATACCCATCCGGTCCTGGGCTTTTCTTAGTTGGTAGTCTTTTGATGGTTTCTTCTATTTCCTCTATTGTTATTGGTCTGTTTAGGTTGTCTATATCCTCCTGGCTCAATCTGGGCAGATCATAGGACTCAAGGAATTTATCTATGCCTTCACTATCTTCTATTTTATTGGAGTATAAGGATTCAAAGTAATTTCTGATTATCTTCTGTATTTCTGAAGTGTCTGTTGTGATATTGCCTTTTTCATCCCGTATGCTAGTAATTTGGGTTCTCTCTCTTCTTCTCTTCGTTAGCATGGCTAAGGGTCTGTCAATTTTATTTATTTTTTCAAAGAACCAGCTTTTAGTTTTGTCAATTTTTTCAATTGTTTCTTTTGTTTCAATTTCATTAATTTCAGCTCTGATTTTAATTATTTCTTGCCTTCTACTTCTTTTGCTGTTGTTTTGCTCTTCTTTTTCTAGGATTTTGAGATGAAGTATGAGATCATTTATTTGTTGGTTTTTTCTTTTTTTGAGGAATGAACTCCAAGCAATGAATTTTCCTCTTAGAACTGCTTTCAATGTGTCCCATAGATTCCGATATGTTGTGTCTGTGTTTTCATTTAACTCTAGGAATTTTTTAATTTCCTCCTTGATGTCTTCTAAAACCCATTGATCACTCAGCAACCTATTGTTCATTCTCCAGGTGATGCTTGCTTTTTCCTTTCTTCTTTTATCATTGATTTTCAGTTTCATTCCATTATGATCAGATAAGATACATGGTATTATCTCTACCCCTTTGTATTGTCTAAGAGTTGCCCTGTGACATAGTATATGGTCTATTTTTGAGAAGGTTCCATGTGCTGCTGAGAAAAAAGTGTAGCTACTTGATGTTGGGTGGTATAGTCTATATATGTCAATTAAGTCTAGGTTGTTAATTGTGTTATTGAGTTCTATAGTTTCCTTATTTAACTTTTGTTTGGAAGATCTGTCCAGTGGTGAGAGAGGTGTGTTGAAGTCTCCCATGATTATTGTATGTTGGTCTATTAGACTCTTGAACTTGAGAAGAGTTTGCTTGATGAACACAGCTCCACCATTATTTGGGGCATATATATTTATGATTGTTATGTCTTGTTGGTGTATGGTTCCCTTGAGCAGTATGAAGTGTCCTTCTATATCCCTTTTGATTAGCTTTGGCTTGAAATCGATTTTATTAGATATGAGTATGGACACTCCTGCTTGTTTCCGCAGTCCATATGAGTGGTATGATTTTTCCCAACCTTTCACCTTCAGTCTATGTATATCTTTTCCTATCAAATGCGTCTCCTGTAGACAGCATATTGTTGGGTCTTGTTTTTTGATCCATTCTACTAGCCTGTGTCTCTTAAATGGTGAGTTTAAGCCATTAACATTTAGGGTTATTATTGAGATATGGTTTGTTCTTCTATCCATATTTGTTTATTGATGTTACTAAACCTGATTTGTTATCCTCTTTGACTACTTTCCCCCCTTTACTGTCCTACCTCCCATTGTTGGTTTTCAATGTTATTTTCCATTTCCTCTTCCTGTAATGTTTTGCCAAGGATTTTTTGAAGAGATGGTTTTCTAGCTGCGAATTCTTTTAACTTTTGTTTATTGTGGAAGGTTTTAATTTCATCTTCTAACCTGAAGCTTAATTTCGCCGGATACATGATTCTTGGTTGGAGCCCATTGTCTTTCAGTGTTTGAAATATGTTATTCCAGGATCTTCTAGGTTTCAGAGTCTGTGTTGAGATATCAGCTGTTATCCTGATTGGTTTACCCCTAAATGTAATCTGCTTTCTTTCTCTTGCAGCTTTTAAAATTCTCTCCTTATTCTGTATGTTGGACATCTTCATTATAATGTGTCTAGGTGTGGATCTCTTATGATTTTGCACATTCGGCGTCCTGTAGGCTTCTAGGATTTGGGATTCTTTCTCAATCTTCAATTCTGGGAAGTTTTCTCATATTATTTCACTGAATAGACTGTTTATTCCTTTGGAATGGAGCTCTGTGCCTTCCTGTATCCCAATGACTCTTAAATTTGGTCTTTTGATATTGTCCCATAATTCTTGGATGTTCTGCTCATGGTTTCTTAGCAGACTTGCTGAGCTGTCTATGTTCTTTTCCAGTTGAAATACTTTGTCTTCATTGTCTGATGTTCTCTCTTCTAAGTGATCTACTCTGCTGGTAGTATTCTCAATTGAGTTTTTAAGTTGGTTTATTGTTTCCTGCATTTCTAGAATTTCAATTTGTTTGTTTTTTATTACCTCTATCTCCCTGTGAAATTGATCTTTTACTTCCTGGATTTGTTTGTCAATGTGATCTTTCATTGTCTGATTTTGCTGTCTCATGTCTTCCTTGAGACTCCAGATCATCTGAAGCATATATATCCTGAACTCTTTATCTGATATTCCATCTGTTGCAGCTATTACCTCTTCTAAAGTTGAGTTGACCTGCATTGCTTGTGGTCCTTTCTTTCCTTATCTTTTCATACTGCTCGCGTTTCTTTCTGCTTGGTGCAACTGTTGTGTTTTGAAATTTACCCCCTATTTATTTATGTTGCTCTTGTATACTTGAAAAGTCTCCCTTGCAGGTGCGGGCGGCGGCTGTGCCCCTACTCCAATTGGGGTGACGTGTCTACCACGCTGGCGGCTCTCTGGGCCTGTTCCGGGAGTGGAAGGCGGCTCTGCTCTGTCCCTATTCCAATTGGGGTGTCGTGACTACAATGCTGGCAGGTCGCTGGGCCTGTTCCCGGCGTGGGCGGTGGGCTTGGCTGGCGGGATTCCACCTAATGGCAGTCCCTAACCTCCCTGCTTGCTAATTAATGGCTTCTCTGAGGCGCCACGCCTTCTGTAGTCGCAGGGCAGGCCACGCGAATCAGTTGGCCTGGATCTCCGGGGCCCTGCTGCAGGCTGCTGGGATCCCTGGCACTCTTATCACTTTGATTTTTTCTGCTTGCCCCTCCCCCAGCGCTGGCTAGCCAGGTTTCCTTTTGGCTGCTACTGGGAGGAGGGGTTGGAGGTCAGGTGTCTCTGGTTTCCCCCTAGTCTTTATGGAGGCTCAGCTTGATACTCCCTCTCCCGGCAAGCCTAGGAGAGATTTTATGCGAATTCCCGCTGTCTGGGGGGTGAGCTGAATGACACCGACCTGTTTTGATGTTGCACTCTGAAGGAGAGTGGCGGTGTATCCTTCAGCTTTCCCGGATGGTGGCCGCTGACTGCCTCGGTGGAGTGTCCGCTGTGGGGGATGGGACTATACCGCTTCCTTCCCCTTCTGAGATCCCGTGCTCGGCCCAAGGGTCCGTGTGGGCTTGGCTGGTGGGATTCCACCTAATCTGGTAGAAATTTTTGGATCTTCTAAATATATAATCATGTTGTTGGCTGATTCCTAAAGCACAAAAAGTAAAATCAAGAATGAATAAATGGGATGGAATTAAACTAAAAATCTTTTTCACAGCAAAGGAAATAATCAAAAACATGAAAAGAAAACCTACAGAATGGGAGAAAATCTTTACCACACGCATCTCAGATAAATTAATATCCAAGATATATGAAGAACTCAAAAAACATAACATGAAAAAAACAAATAACCCAATCAATAGATGGGCTAAGGGACTGAACAGACACTTCACAGAAGAAGAAATACAACTGATCAACAAATATATAAAAAAAATGTTCAATATCTCTAGCAATTTGAGAAATGCAAATCAAAACTACACTGAGATTCCATCTTACTCCTGTCAGAATGGCAATTATCAAGAATACAAGCAACAATAAATGTTGGCAAGGATGTAGGGGAAAAGGTATACTCATACATTGCTGGTGGGACTGCAAACTGTTGCAACCCCTCTGGAAAGTAGCATGGAGATTCCTTAGAAAATTTGGAATAGAACCACAATTTGTCCCAGTTATTCCATTCCTTCATTTATACCCAAAGGACTTAAAATTAGCATATTACAGTGACAGAGCCACATCAACATTTGTAGCAGTTCAATTCAAAATAGCTAAACTGTGGAACCAACCTAGGGGCCCTTCAACAGATGAGTGGATAAAGAAACTGTGGTGTATATGCACAATGGACTATTACTCAGCCTTAAAAAAGAATGAAATTATGGCATTTGTGGCTAAATGCATGGAAATGGAGACTATAATGCTAAGCAAAATAAGCCGATCTCAAAGAATCAAAGGCTGAATGTTTTCTCTGATATGCAGATGCTAATTCACAATAGGGGGAACATAGGGGAAAATAGAGGTATTTTGGATTAGAGGGGAGTGATAGGATGGAAAAGAATATGAGGGTAGAAATAATAGTAGAATAAAATGGACAATATAACCCTGTGTGCACATATGAGTACACAACCTGTATAACTCTACATCATGCACAACCAGAAGAATGAGAAGTTATTCCCCATTTATGTATAATGTATCAAAATGCATTCTACCCTTATGTATATAAATAATTAGAACAAATTTAATTTTTTTTTAAAAGGGGGAAGGAAAGGGAGTTCAGACATGGCAAGCAGAACAAGCAGATGTCAATGAGGTGTTCCAAGAGAACCTGGAAAAGAGAAAATCATGTTTCCCCGTGAACTATACCTGAAACCAAAGTCACCAGACAGAGATGTTATAGACCTCAGAACTTCAAAACCTCCACTTCGATCGGGCTGAAAGCAACAGCAACTCCAGACAGAATGACATGGGGGGCAGCCATCTCTCCACAGACCCTTTTCTGCCTGGAAGAAAATTCCATAGTCAGTCTATTCTTGTGGCTGGGTGGATATCTTTGTTGTTCTGATTCTGTTCCAAAGGAAACTTCTGGCTGTAATTGGATTTGCTAGGTATTGAGTATCTGAACCCCTTGGTAATTATATTTTCTTAGGACAAAAAAAAATATGTTAGTATACATTGTGATTTGGAGCAAACAAAATAATTCTGTATTTTATAGCACCTCATTGAGCGACTTTGATTGTTTAAGTATCAAAAAAAAAATGGAACCTGTTACAGGAAACCACAAATTATAAAAGGTGGACTTTTTCCAGTAAACACTATAACCAAAAACTTAATATTGTCAATGGGACCTAACAAGATTATTAAAAGAAAGAAAGCAATAAAATTAAAGTTTGGAGGAGGAGTTACTCAATTTAGCAATTTTTTAAAAACGAAAATTAAACATTTTTATTGGAACAAAGAAAGATACAGGAAGGTTACCATTATGTTGGAAACACTGTACAGACATAATTTTTTGAAAGATTTTCTTTGTACCTATCTCATAAATGTATGGCACAGCATCATGTTGGCTACCAACAGTACAACAAAGACAATATTTTGTCTACCTCCAACTCTTGTAAAAGAGAGGAACAGGGGAAAAATTGTAAGCTGTCTGTCTCACAGAAGGGAAAACTTAAGGCAGACTAAACTATCTTAAGAAAAAGCAAGAATCCCTTCATGGCTTTGGAGATGTTGAGAGAACAAAGGAGCAATATCAAACTTCAGATGACTTCAAATGTTCAGCCTGAATGTTACATCATTAAATGGAACAAGTTGAATCTGTGAGAATCTACAAGTTCAAAGAAATACTTAACAGGAAATATGAGTGTGAAATGAATATTTAGGCAATTACATTGCGGAAGCATAGTGACTCTAGTAATGTGTAAATATGTGCACCGATTTTTAATAAGCATGTTAGCTTTCTATCATTGTGACAAAATACCTGAAGTTACACAAACTGAGAGGAAGAAAAAATTATATGGGGCCATGATTTCAGAGATTTCTGTTTATACTTGCTTGACTCTGATGCTTTCGGCCAGTGGCACAGCACATTGTAGTGGGAACATGAAATAGAGAACGGTGTTCACCTTATAATGGGAAGGAAGTGAAAGAGTAACAGGAAGGGTCTGAGTTCTCAATATTCCTTCAAAGGGGCATGTTCCCAGTGATAACACTTCTTTTCATTTGATCTCACCTCTTAAAGGTTCCATTACCTCTCAGCAGCCCCAAGCTGAGAACCAAGACTTTAACACCTGGGACTTTGGGGAATATTTCCAAACCAGAGTAATGAGTGTGAGAGTATTTTGAATATCCTGCTTCTACTATTTAGTATGTTTTCACTCAACAGGTTGCAACCTTTCTCTATCAATGGAAAATATGAATGATAACAAGAAAATCTAAGCAAAATGCTCCTGAAAAAGGTAGGAATTCTATCAAAATGTGTTAGTGTATGTACAATAAGTAAATTAAAAGGAGAACCAGCAATGTGTTCCAAAATGATGGCATAAGCAAGTGTTCTGAAGAGGAGAAGTGATTATGCAGATTCAACACATTTTCTCCAGGCTAAATTATTGATAATGAAATGTTAATAGGTGAAATAGTCTTCAATTATACGAACAGTTCAGGTTAATAGAAGATAAAAGGACAACAGGTGTATAATGCAGGCCAAATAAAACTTCTCAAACAATTTTGAAAAAGAAATCAGGTTCTACAAAATTAAAATCCAGTGGAAACATTTAGACTCACAAAGACACTCAGAGCAAATTAAGTTGAGTAATAAAAAGATGCCCAGACTGAAGAACTCCTGCTAAGTACAATTAGTTCTATAAGCTAACCAATAATCAACTGATCATTCAGAAATTGCAATTATTCTTTTATTTCTGGTTTGGGATATAACATAACTAAAAATACAAAAATATACCTAGTGAAGTTGTTATAATCCAAAGAAAGCCCAATAACCTATTTAATAATGAGAATTTTATCAAGATGAGATTGAAAAGAAGAATATAAAGAACAAAATAGTAGTCCATGCTTACTATATTGATAATTTTGTGACTGGATTAAATAAAAATCTAAGAAAACTTGAAATGTGTTTCTGTGCATTTGAAAGTGACCTACTTTTGCTCTTAAATTTTATATAATATACACATGACTTTACATATTTGGAAAATATGATTAAATATGTGCAGTCAATATTTAAATAACTAGAAAGTTTTTTTTTTCAGTGTTTGGGTATTTATTTTTTACTATTAATGTAGTCAAAAGAATATTATTTAATAGACATGAAAATACTAAAACATTGAACATTAATTTATGTACAAATAGTTTTAAAAGTATCGCACCATTCCTAAGAACCTAAAAGAGACCAAGAAGATAACTGAAGAGAGACACCCAGCACTTGCCTTCTCTTCCACAAAGATTGAAATCAACAGGTGCTTAGCTGCATATTGAGGTAAGAGACTGTGGGAGAATTCTGGAATTCAACCACAGAGAAGTAGAAACTTTGTAAAGTACAGAAAATTGAGACAGCAGCACAGTAAGAGAAACAAAAGACCCCACACCTGCTTCCACATCCAAGCTGCAGGAGGGGTAGTCTCCCCCTCCACAGGAGTAAAGATGAAAGAGAAGGTAGAAAAACCTATTATTGCAGATACTGGTAATTCCAGCTATTGAATATTTTCAAGGCCCTTGTAGGTATACAGCCCTAACAGATAAAATGCCTGAACTCTGCACAGTAGTGTGACTTTGGAAAAGGAATTAACTTCATCTCCCAGCAACAACCCCCTCCCCACCACACACACACAACACACAACACAGAGCTATATTTACACTCCTCTAAGGAATAGAAATCCAATCCTATTTCCCTCCTTGGGCATACTACTGCACCAGTTCAATGAGGACTTGCTCATGACCCACACTTGGCTTGGTGGAGTGATTTTGACACATACCCACTGAGAATGCTGCATACTGTGGGTGTTGCAGTGCAGAGGAGAGTGGGCATAGAGACTCAAGAACTAGAGGACAGGAAAGCCTGTCCTCTGAAAATGTGTGAGCAGTCACTGTGGTGTTACTGGGTGCCAGGACTGACAGCTGTTGCCCATGCATACACTGGCACCCCATTCCCAGCACCACCTGTGGGTGCTTGTGGCTAACACAGCAGAGAAAGAACTTTGTGGTTCTCTTTGCTCCTCAACTCACAAATGCATTCTGGGGTATTTTCAAGCTCTCACTGTTGCCCTGAACCCAAGATGCATAGCCTGGACAGGTCCAAAGAGAATCTTTTCCCAGGGGTAGGCATTTCTGCTCTTGTTCATTTCTAAAAGTACCTGAACTAAGAGGAAATTTGCCCTGTGCCAGTCAACACCCATTACCTCTTGATCCCTCATAAGCCCTACAACTGAAAGAATCAGTGGGAAAACCAAACCAAAACAAAATTAAAACCAGCCATCACCTTGTCCCCAGGCATGCAAAACTAAATGGAATCTGAGGTCCTGCTCCAGAATCAGCATGCTCACAGTAGCAACAGAGAGGAATAATATAACTTTTACTGCCATTGCACCCACCTGACTGATCATACACTGCTGAGAAGACTTGGTATAAGTGCCACAGGGAAGGTGCTGTGATTGTTGCCCATACCAGTCTCCCTGAAGTACTTAGACCCACACCAGTGTCTAATCAGAGGACAATGCTTCATGCCTTTGCTACTACTATAGCAACCAGTGCCAAAGACCCTTTCAAATAATCAGTCAATATCAGCAGTGCCTAAGAAAACCCAATCCCCTAATAAGGGCCACCACTCCTATTGTGGGGTAATCTCACAGGGTGAAATACATAAATTTTGCTGTCTACATCACACCTTCCTGAACTGCTAGAATAGGTCTCTCCAGCTTGGATACAGTACACACTATATCCAGCTTCACTAATTATAGACAAAGAAGTTGCAGGTAGCTTACATTATGAAGACCAGGTAGAAATAAACTCACTTTGTATAACAAAGCAATACCCCAAGACAATTCTTCAGGACAAAGCCGCTTACTAAGAAGGCCATTTAGTAAAAGTGGTAGAGGTATCATCAGATACACAAATATCTATATAGGAACATAAGAAATATGAAAACATAATACCTTCTAAAAAATCATAACTCTCTAGGAATAGATCCCAAACATACTAATCTGGATGAAATACCTGATAAAGAATTCAAAACAAAACCTTTTAAAAAACATTTAATGGTTTAAAAAGAACTCAATGATACCCAAGAGAATAGAGATAAATAATTAAATGAATTTGGCAGAAAATTCAGGACATAAGTAAGAAATTCAGCAAAAAGAGATTCTGAAAAAGAAACAATAAGAAATCTTGGAAATGAAGAGCAAAAAGCCTCAAAACCAGGCTAGATCAAGTGTAAGAAAGAATATTGGAGTTTGAAGTAGGTGTTTTGAAATATCACATTTGGATAAAAACAAAGAAAAACATATGAAAAGATTATTCAAGATCTTTGGGACACCATTAAAAGATCACATAACAACATCATTGGTGGGCCCAAGAATAGAGAAATAAAAGTTTAAGGGCATAAAAAAAACTATTCAATGAAATAATAGCTGAAAATTTTCCTAATATTTGGAAAGATATGGACGTTCAGGTTCATGGGACCTCTAGCACCCCAAACAGACATAAACAGAACAGAGTCTCACACAACTATATTACAGTTAAACTTTCAAAATTACAGGATAAAGAAAGCATTTTAAAATCCTACAAGAGAAAAGACCCAAGGACAACCCATTTAACAGAAAATTTCTTAACAGAAACTCGAAGGCCAGGTGGACATAAAATAACTCATTTCAAGTCCTGAAAAAATAGAATTGACAACCAAGATTACTGTATCCAGTGAGGCTATCCTTTGGAAGCAAAAGAAAAATAAAAATCTTCCAAGATAAGCAAAACTAAGGTAATTTATGACCACCAGTCCTTACAAAGGACTCTTTAAGGAGTTCTGCACCCAGAAGAAGAACAAAAATAATTAACATTATGAGAGCGTGTGAAAGTATTCAAAAGAATACTGAAATAAAATCAAACATTACCAATAGGTTAAACCATCAAACCATAAGGATGAATAAGTGAGGAAGAAATGAACAAAGAATACTTAAAACAACTAGAGGAAAATCAAGAAAATGACATATCCACGAGATGCAAGAAGAACTTTGAATATAAATGATCTTAATTCTCCAATAAAAAGATAAACTGGCTATATAAAAAATAAGAACAATCAATATGCTGCTTATAGAAGAACTCATTTGACTGCTAAAGACACACACATAGAGACTGTGGAAAATGAAAGAATGGAAAATGATATTCCAAACATTTGGCATCTAAAAACAATCAGGAGTAGCTTATACTTCTATTTGACAAAATATACTTCAGGACAAAAATAGTAAGAGACAAAAAAAAAGAAAGAAAAGAAAAGATCACTGTTTAATGATAAAGGATCAATTCATCATGAAGATATTTATAATTAAAAAGTCATATGCACCTTATAATGAAACATCTAATTTTATATAAAAAAATCACTGTTGGTCTAAAGGCAAAGATCAGAACCAATATAATAGTAGTGGAGAATTTCAAAACCTGAGATAAATTACATTACACATCAAATGGACTGAACAGACATTTATTTATATTTAATTTGAATAAAATGAGACATTTCATTCAGAAATGTCAGAACATTTCATTCAGCAGTTACACAATACATGTTCTTTACATTCACTTTTAAATTTCTCTGGAATTATATATTAGGCTACAAGCAAAATTTTCAAAGCTTGAAATCACATTCCATATTTTTTGTGATCACAATGGGATGAAACTAGAAGTCAAGAGCAAGAGAAATTTTAGAAATTGAATGAATATATGGAGAGTGAACATTTCACATTTGAATGAGCAGTGGGTCATTGAAGAACTTAGACTGGAGATTTAAAATTTCAAATGGATATATGGACGTGCAATGTGGTCAAGCCTGTGGAATACAGGAGAACTGTAATAATTTCATTACAGTCCCTATAATTTAAAAAAATGATTTACATTCACCCCGCCAACCTGCAGACCCACACCACAGCCCAGGCCCCAGTCTAGGACTCCCCCCCACCCACTAGCAGACCCATGTGGGAGCCAAGGCCTACCCCATCTCCATCCTGGGACACTGCATCCATGGCCATAGCCCTCCCTACACAGTAGCCTCCACCTTGCAACAACAGGCAATAGAAACAGCTGCATTTTGGAACAGGGCATTGTAAGTCCTACCCTTTCAGCCCCATCGCTGAAAGTGGTTACATCCATCTTGGAACACCCCTACTGATATTTTGAGTTACCTCCACTATTACCACACTAACTCTAATTGCGGTAGCATTCATCATGTGACACGTGCAGGGACTAGAAGCCCAATATCAAGGTGAGGTATAGATAATCTGCACAGACACTATAAGTCTATAGGGTATAAACTGCAATATCTCAGACCCACACTGCAAGAGAGGAAGATACATAGACAACCTGACTAAAAAAAAAAAAAAAAAAAAAAAAGGAAAAAAAGGCCCCCAAACAAACCAGGATAGTATAATAACAGAATCCATGGACAGTGCAATTGATGAAATGTCAGAGAAGGTGTTCAGAATATAGATGATTAAAATGATCTGTGAATTAAAGAATGACCTAAATGAGCAAACACAGGCAAAAATTGACTCCTACATCTCACCCTGTATAAAAATCAACTCAAAAATGAATGAAAGACCGTAATGTAAGACATGACTCTGAAACTATTAGAGGAAACATAGGGGAAACACTTAAAAATATTGGTACAGGCATTGATTTTTCTGGATCAGACTACAAAAGCATAGGTAACAAAAGCAAAATTTGACATGAGATTATAACAAAGTAAAAAGCTTCTGCACAGCAAAGGAAGCAATCAATAAAGTGAAGAGACAACCTGAAGAATGTTTGTGAGCTATTCATCTGACAGATAGTTGAAATACAGAATACATAAAGGACACAACAAAGTTAACAACAAAGAACAAGTAATTCAATTAAAAATGCACAGATGACCTGAATAGACACTTGACCAAAGTAGAAATACAACATGCATGCACACACACATACACACACACACACACACACACACAAATAATGAATGCTGTTAAGAGTGCAAGGGAAAAGAAACCCTTACACACTGTTGGTAGGAGTGTAAACTAGTATAGCCTCTATGGAAAACAGTATGAAGACACCTCAAAAAGCTAAAAATTGAACTACCATATGATTCACCTATCTCACTCTTGGGTATATATTCAAAGGAAATAATGTCAGCATGTAAAAGAAATAGTCACATGCCTATGTTTATTGCAGCACTATTCATAATAACTAAGATATGTAATCAGCCCAGATGTCAACAGATGAATAAATAAAAAGCAAGGGGTGTGTGTGTGTGTGTGTGTGTGAAATAAGATACTCACACATACTCAATATAATTGAGTATATTATTTAATCATAAATAAGGGTGAAATCTTATCACTTGTAGCAAAATGGATAGAACTAGAGCACATGATTGTAAATAAAATAATCCAGACACACAAAGACAAGTATCATAGGTTTTTCTGTATATATGAAAGTATTATAGGGAATTTCACTAACTTGCACATATACAACATTAATAACAGTTAACAAAAGATAAAAAGAGCCTATAGATATTAAAGTTAATAACCACTGAGTCTTTAAATGTGTATGCATTATTTGTTACCAGTGCCTTATTATATTTTCTCTGTATGTCCTTATCACAGCATTGTTTTACATTGTTTTAGTTTATAGATGAGAAAACAAAGAGTTTGGTGATTTGTTCTAGATTAAACATAGTGTAATTCCAGGTAGTGGGACTTCAATTGTTTCCAAACTTAAATACTATAATGGGGTGCCCATGGTTGCACCTGCATGTAACAAACAGTGGTGAATCACAGCAACATCTAAGTTAGGTGTGAATTATTCTCCATAAAGTTGAATTTGTACATGCTACACCTTTGTGAGTCTCAAGGGAGGACATTTACACAAGTGACAATTGGACCTTTTGGTAAGATGTTCTCTTGAGTGGATCCCAGTTCTACACTGGTGAAAGCCATGAAGCCAGACTTGGTTTAAAACTCAAATCTTTGCAAAGAAGTCTCTGAAGAAATTGTATTTGCTCAATCCCATAATTCATGCTTTTGATGGTAGTAATAATATATAAAATAGACAGCATTTTGAGTTCAAAATCATTTTAAAACATTAAAAAATGTTTTTACCTCCATTTGAAATACCAAGAAATACAGAGACATAGTAGTTCTGAATCATTTAATGTTCTTTCCAAAGTTCAACTTTTTCCATTTAATTGTATTTTCATGGTCGTAAACAAGGTGAAAAGGGGCAGCAATGAATCAAGACTAAAACTCTGCAAAGGACCAGTTTTTCTCTGCTTCTTGGCATCAGCCAAGAGCTAAGATCTCCATCTTTCACTGTCCTATTAGCATTTAATCATAGTGGCTACAAAACTCATTGTGTCTTCAACATTGATGCAAAACTAGAAAACATGTTTAAATGTTGTTTCCCAAGATTCTGAACTGTTGCACAAGAAAACTATTATCCTTCTAAATAGAAATGTGTTACTAAATATAAATACAAAAAAGTAAGTGGCTTTAAAATCAAAGCCATTTTCCCAGACTAATGATTCCATAGGCCAGTCACTTTGAAAAGTATGTCCAGATTGCACAAAATGAACCTGGAATGAGTCCTCTGATGGATGAGGGTAACAATGGTGTCTCATTTCTGTCCTTACCTTCTCAAATTGCCCTCCAGTCCCAGAAAGAAAAAAAAAATCATCACCATCCTTCACAATGCTGCTCTCTACTTCTACCTATGGTCTTTAATTTCATCCAGTATTCTTTAGGACTTTTTTCAATTTCTCTTTCTCTATACTTTATTAATGTATGTAAGAGTAATAATTTTCTACTGGAAAAATATTTTTACATACACTAAGTCCTCATAATTAAAATAAAAGTAAAATTAATGTTAGTGCCCTATATGCTAAATCTGCTTACCATTTCTATCACCCAAGCTCTGCAGAAGCTAACCAGAAGAATTTTAGTCCTCCTCTTGGTCTCTATTTCCATGTACAAACCCTCTTCAGTGCTCTTGTCTGGCAAAATTACAACTGATTCTCATCTTATTTAGTTTTGTTTTGCATTATCACCTACCAACTTTCTTCTCACAGCACCACAACCTTCTTCTCCTGCTCCTCCTGGTCTGCCTGTGGTCTCACAGGTGTTCTCAGTGATATCAAAGTTCATAAGCAGGGTGTATGCTGAAGGCTACCTCCATTTTCTGTGACCCTCCCCCTGTCCACTTCCATTGTCAAATCCTGTACCTTATCCAGACTCAAATCTGCTTCACCTTTGAAAACGTTTACTCACATAAGTCTCCCCCTATCTATGGCCTTTGACCTGTCAACTTATGATTAGATGCATCAGAACCTGTAGTTTCTTAACTACACCATTTGTTACAAATTTATCAACTTATATAGATTCACTCCCTACCTATCCGGTTTTGACCCAAGACACAAAACTCTTTAAAGTCCAACGTGCTCTTCTCTTTTACAATAAAGTTCACACATCACACCAACTTTGGAAAATCCCAATCTCAGAGAAAACTATACCCTAGCTGTTACATATTCTGCTGGAGTAAGTCACCTATTAAGGGGAATAGATGACACAAGAAGATCATAATTTCTACCACAGCTGGCTCTTGAAAACCTTTGGGAAATTTTTAGTCATTAGATAGCATGTTCCGCATTCTCTTTTTGCTCCTCTCTTTTCTTGCTCCTTTTTTTTTTTCTCTTTTTTTGCTCCTCTTTTTTCACATCTCTCAGAAACTACTTCCACAGCTACTTTCTTTCTCAAACTTGGCAAAAATAACTCACCTTATATTTTACCAAGAACATTTAGTCTGATGTGAAAAGTATTTCTCCTGTGAAAAATCACTAGTATTGCTACCCTTTCACCTATTCATTAGAAGAAGTCTCTTTCTGCTCCTGCCCCAAGTTAATCTTCCCATCCACACTTCTAATCCCATCTCTGCATTAGCTTGCTCTATGTCAACCTGAAGAGAGATTGCAACAAAGGATTATGTGCAGGTAGTTTGTTGGAAATGTGATCTAGATTTTTAGAACAGTATATGAAACACTGTGGTTGCTTAATAAATATAGTTAATAAATGAGCAGGTATTATTTTCATTGTAAAGATGAGGAAATTAAGATTCCAAAGAAACCAAGAGTATTGTTTAAGATCTTTGATCTTATAAAGCAGCCATTTTTATATAGACATTCCTTATACCCTGTTGTAGAGAGATGGATTCTGCTTCAGTTTATGTCTATTACTGTGCATTTTATGTATTGTTACTATTTTACCCCTCTAGTTTACCTTTACAGACTCCTTTTTCCCTTGCTTAGGATCTCATGAAGCTCAAGATGATTGGGGTCATAAGAATTTCTTGACTTTGATGCTGTACTAGGTTACATGTTAATAATTAATTTTGCTCAAACATCACTAGTATTAGTATAAGAATTTCCTGAAAATGTAGCATTAATCCCCATACTTTCACTTTCATTTTCAACAGTTCTTGACACCTTTGATAAATCATTCAGTAGTAGTGTATGTTGCAGTTGTTCCTATTGTTGTTGCATTCATGCATCCTTTGAATCCCATCTAATTCTGGTTATCATTGGCATTCATTCCTAAAATATTCTTTTCTTTTGAGTTAAGAATACTATTCTTCCCACATCTCGAACCAACTTTCTCTTCTACCATTTAATAATTCTCACTCAACACATTGGAAGACTTCTCTAAAACTCAATCCTCAATTTGTTTTCCTCTTAACTCAAGGCTGAAATGTGATTTTTATGGAGATTTTTCCCACTTATGTTCTAAACAATACTTCATTCCAAAATTATATTGGGGTTGGGGATATAGATCAGTTTGAAGAGTGCTTGTCTTGCATGCACAAGGCCCTGGTTTTGATCCCCAGCACCAAAAAATAAATAAATAAATAAATAGTAAAAAATTAATAAAATAAACTGATCTCTTTGGAAATATAGTTAACAATGGTGAAATTTTAAAAAAATGTATTTATATTCAGAATTGCATAAGAGCCATTTGACTAAACATTCTAGTATCAACTTAAACCCAACTTAATTCTGTCATTTCTTTCAACCTCCACCATTCTACCAATAACACTTCCTCTTTCTTATAGCATCCAACAGTCTAGGTTTCATTCTACCTGTAAGATATCACACTTGTTTGTGGCCTAATCTCTTTGATATTGGTCTTTTGAATCCTACAATCCTGCCTGTGTGACAGTCTTAGAAACTGGTGACAGGAAACTCTTTCTACATGAATTGCTTGCTACTCCTCTGTTCATAGCCTTCAGTGATTCGTTGGTTGTTATGAGAGATCATCCACATTTCTGGGTCTGCCACTCAAAGTAGGCTTATCACAATTTGTCTTGACAGGGCAATACTGTGCATTAATTGGACTTCAGACTCTGAATACAGATTAGCATACTTCAAATCTCAGCCAGTGGCATAAACTTGAGAACACTTTAATTTCTCCCAGCCTTTGTTTTCACCTGTAAATTGTGGAAGATAATGCACACTACTTGCAATGATGGCCAGATTAAGTAAGGTAGATTATGCACCTCATTCATAGTAACCACACAATAAATGGCAGCTATTTATAGTATCAAAGACACAATTTCCACTCCGGCCATTAGATCTGAGATCTTGCCTGGCACAATTTGGCTTAGTGACTTTCCTCACATAACCCCCCTACAACATGTTATGATTCCTGACTCTCTCTTCTATGTAATCAGTCATGATTTCATTGTACCTCCCCACTGGAAGCCTTATTGATTTTACAATGAATGAGTTCTTTTTCTTCTGCAATCATTGAAAAAATAAAATGCTGATTCTTAGCAGATTCCATGCTATGTTACTAGTGGCTCCACAGCATGCAATTGGTCTCTCCAGCCAGAGTTGAATCTTCTTAAGGACAGGAGGAGGTGTCTTTTCTTTCTTCCTTTCTGTACTTTATATACTAAGTGACCAGTTCACTGTATTTCATCAAGATATAAACACAGGAGGAGGAGTCTGACTGGCCAATGGGGACATAATTCTGATATTAGATGTGCCAACTGCATCCTTCTGGTATATCTATTTTCCAATTTCTGAATTTATTATGATATATAAGAAAAAAATCAGAGTAATTTTCTTTGTGAGATTATGTTTCTTAAAGAGAATGTTTCCATAAAACGAGGCAGTAATAACTTCTTACAGTCCAGGCATTGTGGGACAATCTCATTTTCACAGTTGAAGTCACAGAGAAAACATGCATGTACATGTGTACACACATAATCTGAACTAGCTCACAAATAGTGTTTAGTTTTGAACACACTGATTTATACCAAGCATATTACTTTTGACACTTCCAGCATCTGATCAATAAAAAGCTTAAGTTGAAAAGACACATTTCAAGTGTGGGGGAATATGTGACTATTGAGCCTATTATCATTTCTCTCTCTCATAGAAAGGAACTGCCAAATATGGCTTGAATTTTTATTATGTGCCTCTTCTAGTGCACTTTTCATTCAATTTACCAGGTTATAAAAAGGAAAAGATTACTAGAAGCAGTGAAGAATTTCCTGACAGTGGATACACAAAGTAATTATCTTAAGTTATTTTAGTATATTTTTGCCAAGTTTGTGCTTCTTTGAGGTACTTCTATAAGAATTATATAATAATTCTATAATTCTAAATTACAAAGGCAGCTCTATGAAGTCTGTCAAGCCAGCAAATAATAAAAATAATTTTAAATCAACACTTTTAATAAGATTTTTTTATTTCCTTAGAGTTTCTAAAAAAATGTTGCATAGCAAGTAGAGTATTAACAATAATAGTCAACACATGAAGACCCCACTATTTTTCTAAGAATTTTTTATGTATTGACATAGTTAAAAATAACAAATATTATATTTTTTATGCAAATTAAGACTATATACATTTGCAAGATCATAGGGTTATTTGTATCATTCCCAGTTTTATTATTGCATATATTTAATGTATATTTATGAACAGTAATTATGTAGTGTGCTTACACTTGTCTACTCTTTGCCCTGATTCTCTGTTATTTTAATTCATTTTAACATCTGTATTTTAAAAGCACTAAAATTTTTGTAATGTCATATATATAAATATGCACACATATATACACACATATATAGGGAACTCATGTTCATATACATGTGTGTATATGTGCACATTTACATACATACACATATGATGTATATGTGTGTACATATGTATGCACACATGAATTCATTAGAAATTCACTTCCAATCTAGGTGTAGTATTAGACACCTACAGTCTCAGCACTTGGGAGGCTGAGGTGGAAGAGTTATTTGAACCCAGGAGTTTGAGACTTGCCTGGACAACATAGGTTAGGGTTAGGGTTAGGGTTAGGGTTAGGGTTAGGGTTAGCAACATAATAAGACCATATCTCAAAACACACACACACACACACACACACACACACACACACACACACACATTCCAAGGTTGGTTTTGAAGTGGAGACAATTTACTTGGCTATTTCTCGCTTGTTACCATGTGTTCCAAATGTTCCAGTCATCCCCAGTCCCTTTGGCACGACTGCTATAATATGCCTATATAGTGTCTCTGCATGATCTTTCCTTCTCCCTTCATTTTAGTCCTTTCAATTCCCATCTTCTCCATGAAATCTACTCAGATATTTCAAACTTCACGTTTTCTCTCATGCAAAATCCTATACTTGCCATTATTCTTACACAGTCATCACAAGTACTTTGAAATCTGGTATGGCACTTAACTCTCTCTGGGACTTAATAATTAATGCTTGTTGATTGTTTTACTGAAGAATAAGCATTCAGTTCCTTTGAATTCTCCATATTTCTATTTCATAAAAATACAGCCTTACAACATGTACATTATTATTACCAAAAGGAGAAGAGGTAAAGAAAACAGATCATGTTCTAGGTACATCAGTAGGGACAGCACATCCTTATTTTTCCTAACAAGGATGCCAAATTAGCATAATTATTTCTTAAACAATATCCAGTTAAAATATGTCTTGAATGGATAAAATATTTAAGTAGTAATGCTATATAAATTATTTCTCCCACAAATAAATAGAACTTAGCAGGTTTTCTATATGTAGGCTTTACTTTTTAAAAGAATGTTTTCCCAAATTGCACCAGGACAGGGATTTGCTTTTCTCCTAGGTGAGTCATTTTTTTTCATAATGATTCATAATTCTCCTTTACAGAGTCCCTTAAAATAAGAATCTCTTTTATGAGAACAGTTTTGAGGGGAAAACACTTCTGTTCATTTCCCATCAATTGCAAATTGGTTCAAAGTGGTTTTAGAGGTTTGTGGGTTTGACATCATCCTTAGTAATAGATAGAAAGACCAGTGGGGGGGAAAAAAACCCACAAACTTCCGCATGCTAAATATCTTGCTATGTCCTTCCTGTACTTCCTGGTGCAACACCAGAGCATTTTAATGTACAGAGGTTCTGAAGATATCCTTTTATAGGAACCTTTTAGAAAGGGCATAGTTGGCATTATTAATATGAAGTACCTAGCCAATAATCATGTCATATGCAGAACAGTGTCCAGAAAATCTGGGGTTTTTTTGTTTGTTTGTTTGAATTAGGCATCTTGTCACTTGTGTTTTCATTATAATACTGAGCCATATTGTGCAAAGCATGGGTTGGCACACTAAACCATGGGCTAAATTCCTTCCTTTTCTACCAGTTTTGTAAATATGCTTTCATTAAAACCTAGATACATCCATTCATTTACATGTTGTCTATAGCCATTTTCACAGTATAGAAACATGGTTGAATAGTGTAACAGAAAACAGATAACTTACATCTGAAATAATCACTATCCAGACCTTTATATAGAAGGTTTGAAAATTCTAGCATAAAGCATATTGTGTAAAATACTTAATGTGGAATTTTCTTAATGAATGCAGGTCATCTTTATTCTTATCAAGCATTTTGAGAATCAATAAAAAGTTATATGATACTGAAAATGAATGTTTGTATTGAGCTAACTAGTAAGTCTTACCAAGTATTTGCAACTTTGCTAAAGTTTAATATTGTTGTTTAATTATCATTATTATTGAAGTTTATTGAACGTTTGTGTTAAGCCGACCTTATATGCAATGTCATATTTATTTCACAAAGAAACACCTGTGAGGTAGGTGCTGTTACAGTATAATCTCAATTTTTGGAGTAATAAAACTGAAGAGTAGAAAGCTCAAGTATCTTGTCTGAATATACACATTTAGGAATAGAGAGGGTAGGTGTTAAAAGCCAAATATACACAAATCTGCAATTTACAGACAGGGGAAATATATAAAGGATTATAGAACACCCAATGTCTGTATGACCCTGAAGCTTTTCAAAACGCTGTGCTTATTTTGCAGACAAAACATGTGCATCGTAACAAACACTCCTACAGTGACCATGGTGGGTCCTATTCTCAACACACTGCAAGCTTACTATTCCATGTGATCTCTAAGTCAGCCTTTTGAACTGAGATGTTATTATCTACCACTTTATACAAATGAAGAAATGAAAGTTCAGGCTGCTTGTCCAAGGCCACACAGTTAAGGTCCAGCACAAACTCTGGCTGATCACAGTACATAGTTCATGGTGCTTTTGAATTCCTTGCTCTTAAATATAAATAGTCAAGAAACATTAGGTATTTAAGAAAATAGTTTAGCATGAAAACAAGCAAAAAACACAAAAAGAAGAAGAAGAAGAAATTAAAGAGACTGAAGAGAACATTTTAAATACCCACAATTATTATCATATTGAGAAAATAAGAAAAGAAATTTTATTTACAAAGCACAAATAACATGCAATATTTTAAAGGGGAAGATACAAACATGCATTTTCAGTATTATATACCATTTTATTGATTCTAAAAATGCTTGATAAGAACAAAGATGACCTGCATTCATCAAGAAAATTCCACATTAAGTATTTTACACAATATGCTTTATGCTAGAATTTTCAAACCTTCTGTATAAAGGTATGGATAGTGATTATTTCAGATGTAAGTTATCTGTTTTCTGTTACACTGTTCAACCATGGTTCTAAACTGTGAAAATGGCTACAGACAACATGTAAATGAATGGATGGATCTAGGTTTTAATGAAAGCAAAGAAATAGGATTTAGAAAACAAAAGTCTGATGGCAAAACAAAGTAACAGCAAACAAATAATAACAGAAGTAAGGAAATGTAAATAATAGAAATGGGCAAATCATATCACAATATTAAAACTCTCAATAGGTATTAAAATGTCAATAATTAACTTAAATAATTTAAGGACATTTTTTCAGAACTAAAGGACACAGCTTTGTAAAATAAGCAGGGCCTATTGAGTGAGTGATCAGTTCAGGGAACTTAGGATGACCCACTCCAGCAAACATCATCATTAAAATTGACAAAACAGGACATGAAGAAAACTGGAACACTTCCAAAGAGAGAGAGAGAGAGAAATAAGCTTATGTATAAAATATTCTATACCTGAACAATTTACAATTTCTCACCAACATCAGAAGCTTGAAAAAGTGAAGCCAGCGATTCTTGATTTGTCTACATGAATTATAAATTTTGAAGGCAGTGTTAAAGCTATTCACTAGGATTTTTGTATTGCCAGTTTTGCTTTTTGTATCTAACAATTTTGCCTTAGCTATTTTAATACTGCTTTTCCTGTTATAGAAAGCTTTATCTGTCATTTCTTCATGGTTTATTGTAGCATATTTTCCATTATATACTCTTTTTGTGCCTTTTTAAAAATTATGTATTGAATCCTACTTTTATATTAAGAAGGTCACTCCTTTCCTGCAGTTTTGTACATTTATCTTTTAGAGATCTTTGCAACCTCATGATTTTCAACAGTTATTTTATTTTGGAAATGGGTCTTATGAATACTAAAAATATTTGAACATATCAAAACATATTTTTATCAATATCAAAAATTTTAAAATATTCATACAGCTAACATACTCTTTCAGTTCTCACTGTGATAAAGATGAGAACTTTAGCTTTATGTTTTACAATAAAGTTTTTTTCATTTACTTCTATGCAATAAAGAAAAAAGCAAACTTTGAAATAAATTAATGGATGATAAAAAAGAGATCTCATTGTTTTAGAGAAATGATTCTTGAAGTAATGAAGATATACTATACATTTCAGAATTGTTTTTAGATGGTGTTAAAATTCTTGCTAAACAACTCTTGTGGTAGTTTAAAAGACAGATGATAATTGCTTGACCTGAGGTAGCTGGGGTGGAGAGTTAGAGATGATTAATTATATAAAAGTCTAGAGAAGGTAGTGGTGAAAGCTGGTGTAAATGATGTTGGGTTTCTATTGTGGGTAACAGAGAGATGACAATGGCATGAATTGTCATAGTAAATAAAAGAGAAAGATAATTTTTTCCATATGTTTATTTGAACTGTCTCAGGAAACAAATTTACTCTCTGATTTCAAATCATTCATCCTTCACCATCCATGATAGAGTGGCTCCGGGACCCCTGTGGTTACTATGACCCTGGGATGTTCAAATATCTACACAAATGGTATAGTATTTGAGCACAACGTGTGTGCATCTTCCTGTTTACTTTAATGTCCGAATTCCTTATTAATGCACAATACAATTACATAGTATGTAAATAATTATTGTAATGTATCATTCAGTAAATAATGATGATAGAGAAGTCTATGTATGTTCAGTATAGTTATGATTTTAAAATATTCTTAATCCATAGTTGTCTGAGTTATCTGATATGAAAACCATAAATAGAGCATCCCAACTGTGGAGACTAGCAAAAAAAAAAAAAAAAATAGATCAGTCTTAGAGTACAAGTTTCCTACAGTCCTGCCCTGACCTCATACATATATTTGGTAATTCAGATTTTACCTGACTCCTGACTGATCCTGTTGTTATGAACTTTCAATGATCCAGCTCATTTTAGGCTTTTCTTCAATTCCAAGGACTGGGGTGCTTTCTCTAATCCTCAAAGTCCATTGAAAAGTTCATGTTATTTGATCCCTGCTACAGTCTGACTATTTGTTTTCCCCACCCAAATATATATGTTGAAAGCCTAACTTCCAAGTTGATGGCATTAGGAAGTTGGACCTCTAGGACGTGAATAGATTATGAGGTTAAAACCCTCATAAATGAAATTAGTGCTTTATAGAAGATTCTCGAAGGAACATGCTTACTCATTTTGGCATGTAAGGAGATAAAGTGCCCTCTGTGAATCGGGAAATAACACCCCACCTAAGACCGAAACTGCCAGACCTTGATCTTAAACTTCTCAGCTTCCAGAACTGTGAAACAACTACCGCCAACTCTGGCCAATGTGAGGTAAGAAAAATATGTACTACAAAGACTGAGTGCGAGAGCCAGAAAACCAGTCTTAAAAGAGAGTTAGACTTCAGAGGAGGGTTGGTACTGAGAACCACAATCCACAACCAAGGAGAGGGCTTATTGGAACGTGATGTCTGTTTCTGCCACCTTGGGTTTGAAAACCATTGCATCTGCTAAAGCAGAGATTTGAAACCACCACTCCAGGAATTCGATGCTATTGTTGCCACTGTGTTTAGTATCTAAACTGACCTGCATCTCTTTCTCCAGGTTCAAACTCCCTGAAGGAACTGTTTTGTAGGCTGTGAATAGGCTACCTACTCATGTCCTTGATGGCAGATATGAAAATGGAGATGATTACCCACTTTGGCTCCCTTAGTGAAGGCAGGACACAGCAACCCACTAAATTAGTTAACAAATATTTATTGAATATATATACTGTGTTCCAGTACTAGAAACTGGGGTACAGTAGTAAACAAAACCTGCAAAAATTTCTTCCTTCATAAACTTGGAGGGAATAGTGTAAGAAAGTTTTTTGACATGACTTTGCTTAAAGTTTGTTTTCTGATCTGCTATGAATCAGTTTTTGCAAAGATCCAAAAACTAGCCAAATGATTGACTGGTTTTCCGAAATCTATGCTTCCTTACGAATTTAAATCAGCTGTGGAGCTTGAGCTGCTAACAATGGAGAAGTCCTAAAAGTTTGGGAAGGCTGAAAAGAAGCTAAAACTCCTATTTAAAATCTAAGATAAGCATTTTCAATAAGTTTAGCTTTCCCTACTCCAGGTCTCACTTCACTCCTATGCTTTCATTTAACCTGCATGATATGATTAAAATTTCCACAAACCAGAAGGATTCCTCTTTAATCTTTGACAATTTTTGGTTCTAATTTTGTATGCAAAGGCACTCAAATATTCTACAAACAACTGGTTCATATCTATGTAGATTCTAATCTAGGGCTTCCTATGAGAAATGTCCCTACCTGAGGCCATTGTTCACTCAATATCCAAGTTGGAGAGAAAAATACAATTGGTTTGTTAATAAATTCATAACATTCAGTTTCAATTACATAAATGAAAGGGGTGAACACCTAAGATGTTTTATAAAGAGTTGCTAATCCCATTCTCCTATAGAGCAAAAGGAAACTGAAAGACTTGATCCTAACGTCATAATGATAAATTAATGATAAATGAAGTATCCCACAGAAGAAGTAGAATGAATGAAGTAAAATGAATTAGATAATAATAATACTTTAAGCACCTAAAGTGTAAGTTATTTCTAAAGGCAGAAATATAACCAAACCAACATGGATATCTTGTCAATATAGGAAAAAGCATTCCTTCTTTGAAATAAGTTACAAATGTGTTTCCAGAAGACAGTCTTTCATCATTCTTTGTTTCAAGACAGGTCTTACAAAAGGCCTCAACCTAATGTGATGCCAAACCTCCAAAAAAAAGAAAAATGTTTCCCAGGTCCAGAAGTCAAAATGACAGTAGAGGCTCAAACTGTGACTAAACCATGTTATGGAAGAAAATATCCGTCTCCTTGGAAACCTACATGAACCAGAATTATCACTCCTTAACTGGGGAAGATATTTCTGTACAACTCATAAATTTTTACCTGTGGTAAAATATGTTGAAAACCGTTACAAGCTACCAAAAATAAGGAAAATTTTAAAGCTAATTTTAATTTGTCAGCAAATAATTACAAAGAGCCAACATTAGGCTAGGAACTGTTGTAGCTGAGTGTACATCACTAACAAAACCAAGCAAATCTTTGTTTTCTGGGGCTGACAATCTCCCAGACAAAATCTGGGAGAACAGATTTTAAAGCCAAAATAAAACATATAAGTTACATTGTCATATATTTAGGTGCACGGGGGAAAAAATATAGCAAATGTCAATGATCAGGAACCTGAGTTGAGGGGTGCTACATTAGGTAGGGTAGAAATGGAAGATGGCTCAGAAAAGAGAACAATGGAACAGAGAATTGTAAGATGAAGGAGGAAACCAGAAAGCAGACCAAAAATACGTCTATAGGGGACAGACAGAATAGAACAGGGGAAAGCTCTGCAACACATGTGCATTTTGTGTGTGTGACACCAATAGAAATTGTGAGCCAGTCAGTGTAGCTCTAGCAGAGCAATGAACAGCAGGGACACATAATGTGGGCTTGAGAAGTACAGGGCCACAGCACCAAGAGTTTTGTAGGCCACGGTAAGGCCTTGGAATTCTAAGTAAAGTGGAAAATAAAGCCAGAGAGTTTCAATAGCAGGCAAAATAATCTGATTTTATTTTAAAGGAACTGCTCTGAGGCTCCTGCACAGGAATGTGAAGGATCCCCTAACATGTGAGGCTATACCCATAGACAATGTTATTTGCTACTTAGTTGTAATTATTTCTTATTATTTAGTTAATTTTGTTGTTCTCATTTATACATTTTTAGCATGATGTATCCTAAAGCTTATATGATATTCTATTGATGCCAGCAATAAAGTGAAATACTAGATTTTTTTTTTTAAATTGCCATTGATGTAATTATTTTCTGTCCTCCAAAAGTCTTGTGTTCAAACTCTAGTTCTGATCTGACTTTTTAAATAGCAAAATGTCTGTTATCTGAAGGCTTCATCTCTTAATTTGCACTTCTCATAAATCTTGATAGCAATGAAAAGCATTGTCTTTGCATTCAACCAAGAAAAAATTTATCAAAAGCTTAGATGGTTTGCAAACTGAGAGGGAAAGAATAATGGGATAATGTACATGGGAGGGATACTCATATATTTTATTTATGGATTAAACTCATTCAAAACACAAATTAAAATTGAAACTTAGAGACCTAGATTTAGGATGGAATCCTGGAATGAACACACAGGTAAAATAGGATTGGTATGGAACTTGGGGCATAGACAATAGCAGAGAACTGGAACTTAAAACCTAAGTAAAAGTCCAACAAGAGCATCAAATCACAGAGGCCAATTAGTAGGTCAGATTACAAACAAGAGGCACAAAAACCATACAGATCTCCAAACCAGTACAAGAAGATTTTAAACTGGTGAGGAAAAATCCCAGATTTGAATGAGGTTCCTGAGGATTTAGGGCTTAGCTGCAAGGCTTTCATAGGTCACCTTTGGAGTTAGCCTAGGTGGAGTGGAATTACTGAAGGCACTGAATAGACTAAGATGGACTTGACAAAATAAAATATTCAGTTATGTATTCAGGCCAAGTAAAATATTCAGAATGCAGTAGACCTTTAAATCCCCAAGGCAACATGACTTTGAAAGGAGGAATATCTTCATGTGGATAAACACTCCCTATTGATGAAATGGTGATTCTCTATGACTGCAACTGAATCATTGAAGGCAATCAAAGTATAAGATGAAAGTTGTATTTCTCTGCTTCTCTCCTATTTAGCTACTCCCACACCAGCATGGAATGTGTTTGGCAATGGGTGCTTCATCAAAAAAAAATAAAATAAAGACAAGATCTAAACTCCCTGTAAGTATATGTGACATTAAGAAAAGAGGTGAGTAGTCTGAAGATATCACTAGGCAGAGAGGATTTCAATGTTTACTAGCCCCACAACTACAGGTCAAAACCAGATTCATACAAAATTATGAAAGTCCTTACCTAAGTCTTTTCTCAAAGTCCATCTTTGGACCAGAAGCATCAGCATTACCTGGAACTTGTTAGGCAAACTATTGAAATCAGAAACTCCAGGGAGTAGATTCCACACTTGTATTTTAACAAGACTCTCAGGTGATTCTGACTTAGTAGATTTTGCAACCTGCTGCTTTGACCAGGCCTCCTGTAGGCTAGAGTCAATGCAGTCTCAACCAGCACCATTTTCTGAGCACAAGCTCAGCACAGGAGAGCGGGTAGTAGAAGCCCCAAACTACAATTTGAGGAAATCTTTCACTATTGTTAGTCTTATAAATCCAATGACTTGCTGCATCACTGACACATCTACATGATAGTCTCTTGGGTGATGCAGGTAAAAATGGACAAGTAAGCAAATAAACACAATATTAACACATTTTTTAAAATGGACTATTAAACTGCATTGCATTTACATAGTAGAACTAGGTCATATTTGACTGTTCTCTACATACAAGGAGAAAAACTAATTTACAAAATACCCAAGAGGACTCCATTTCACTGTGCCAGAAGTACACACATGCACATCTGTCAAAAAACCTCTAAAAGACAAATTTCAATTCATATAAAATCCTTAGAAGGGTCCATTATGCTACTTATTTATTTGAAATTATTTTACCCATTTCCTTCCTTCAGATTTAAAACACACTAAAAATGCACTTACAAAAAGAGAAAATAGTTCAATCTAAAAGAGAGAAAACCTTCTTGCAATTACAGCAAATGTCCTCAAGGAAATGAAACATTAGCAAATGAAAAGGAACAAGAAAAAGGAAAGAGATGGATGGAGTTGTACTAAGAGAAGTGCTTTCATGAAGAACTTCGGAAAACTAAAATTTCATTTCAACCTGGTATGTTTGATCTTCATGGAAAACAAATGTTATTGACAGCTAACCACAAAAATATTTGGCAATGTGGTTAATGTGAAACTCTGGATTGGGTGAAGAGTCAAATGTGCATCTGTTAAAAATTTTTATTTATTTTTAATTTTAGGCAGAAATATATATTAGAAACATGTTAGAAATCTAAACTAGAAACTGAACAGTAACTACTCTGAAAACCACATGAATAATCATAGAATTTTAATATTGGAAGGAGTAATAATGGTCACAGATTCTAAACACCCAGTCTATGCAGAAATCCCTTTTCTGCATCTGTAGTAACAGGTCCTTAAGCCTTTGGTTGAAGATTTATAGGGAGAAGAGGCAGATCTATTTCCCTGGAATAACATAATCATCAGACATTTTGTCTGAACTTTAGTTGATATAGTTGCCACAATGTGTCATTTGATCAACAATAACCTCAGTTTAGGATCCTCGAAAAGTTGGTCACAAGTGTGCTTTATTATAATACAATAGATGATATTAAAAGAAGATCCTGTCTGCGTATCTTCCATTGCAGTGATTCACTTTATATTCATGCAATTCTGTCATAAATGGTTGTAACTTAGGGGTGTATATGTGGCTGCTAGAGGGTCGCTGGTGTTTTAGGAACTCTAATAAATCACTTGACCCTAAAATTATCTTTGATGAAACTATATTTTAGTGCAGCACTCATCTAACACCATGAAATATGAGATATTTTTCACATATTAAATTTCCAGAAAAATAAAAAAAAATCCTATTAGCAGTATCATCAAACTATTTTAATGGCTCTCATTCTAAAAGTAATAGCATGTCTGTTAAGTGAGCAAATAACCAACCTGCCCTATGAAGGCAATAGGACCTGCTAGCTACCTTGCTTAGAAACACCAAGACATTAGGTCAGAAAAGGACTTATATGCTGAGAAGAATGCATCATATGTCATCATTAAAAGCTACTGTGCTTTTGTGATAGGAAGGAGCATCTTTGTCTAATAAAAAGGGTGTAATAAAAAAATTTTACAGCCTTAAGTGAGCAGGCCTTTTACAAAAAAAGAAAAAATGAAAGAAAGAAGAATGTACAAGCAAAAGTCAAAGCAACAACAAAAACAAACCCTTTGGTACACAGAGATAGACTTAGGGGAAGAAATAAACCATTTTGTTTAAGGCATTTTGGAAGAGCAAGTCTAAGACCTGTGGCCTTGCTCTGTTAGTTTCAATACCAGTGAGATTTAAATAAATGAATGTATTCATTAATTTATTATATCATTTATCCAGCAAGGGCCAAACACAAATCTAGTTGCCACGGACACAGCAGAAAACAATTCCTAGGGTCTAAAGGCTCCTAATCAAATCTTTGGGTAAAATAAGATTCCAGGAATGTATTTATATGAACACTGTCTCATACTCAACCTAAGAACCCAAGTACATAGGAGGAGATATATTAGAAAACCAGTCTCACTGGCATATTGGTTGTGGATCCATAACTGAGGATGGACATATAAATGAAAAATGTTATAATTTTGGTTCTCACTGTGGCACTGGCAGGAACCTGAACCAGCAGAAACATCCGTGCTGCAATGAAGAATCATCCTCCCTCACACTGTCATCCATCAGCTCCCATGCTGTTTGAGAGGAAGTGACTGATAGCAACAATGGACCAATTATTTTTCTGACTGCTTAGTGTCTGAAAATAGTACTAACCTCCTTTTGAATTGAGCAAGCATCTGGACGTTTTGGACAATGGCAGCTGGTGGCCAGATTTCTCAAAAAGAGATAGACTTACTATTAATAAATAATGAAGGATTGATGTCTAATTGGGAAAAAAAGAAGTAGTTATATATTTATAGAAATAGGTGAATTAGTGGGGTGGATGGTGGAAGTTGTTACTTCAACATGAAGGCTGCTATGTACCAGTCACTGTGCTAAGAGTTACACGTACGTTATTTCTAACCCTCCCAGCAATTCTGTATACTAAGCCAGACTTTTCTTTATTTAATAACTCATGCAATACCACAGAGCTTTCTAATAGAAACTTAATGATATTATAAACCACAGATGGTATATCTTCATAGTTCATGGCTACCTCTTGTTAAACCAAGAAGTTTTATTACACCTAATGTAACTATATTAAATAAAAGCTTCTCAAAAGAAATGAAAGCCTTTTTTCAATGACTCAGCTCATCACTTTGAAGTTTGCAAAGATTATTATAGTTTAATATTACACATGCAGTTCTGGCACTCAAAGATATTTGAAATTGTTTTTGATGATTCACAAATTATTTAACCCTTTCTCACCTCTTCCCCACAAAAAAAGGGTTTCCTTATTATGTGTGTTTTAAACAGGTATCTACAGAAATCTGTCCTTTCTTGATTCTGTCATTCTGCATTTCTTCTTCTTTTTTTTTTAATAGTTGTTGATAGTCCTTTATTCATTTTACGTGGTGCTAAGAATCGAACTCAGTGCCTCACACGTGCCAGGCAAGTGCGCTATCGCTGAGCCACACAGCCCCTGCATTTCTTTTCAACTATAATGATTACTGATCTCTGGAGGAGAAACCTAGTTTTCCCTAGCAATTTTGATATTTTTATTTTATTTTTTATTAGTTGTTCAAAACAGTACAAAGCTCTTGACATATCATAGTTCATACATTTGATTCAAGTGGATTATGAACTCCCATTTTTACCCCGTATACAGATTGCAGAATCACATCGGTTACACATCCAGGAATTTTAATAAATAGCTACTAGATATTGAAAGGACATGCATTAACATAAGATATGATGGGAGAGTAGAGGAAACTCAAACTTTTGGGTGACCTCTATGATTCACATGATTCCTTCAAATGCTGTTGTCCTGAAATATCAACAAAGAGGTGAGGCCCCCAAATGAATACATAAGATTCCCCATAGCTTGCTTGCTTATTATTTATTTATTTATTTATTTATGTATGTATTGCAGATAGAACACAGGGACATTTTACCATTGAGTTACATTTTTACCCCCTTTTTATTTTTTGTTTTCAGGCAAAGTCTTGCTAAGTTTCTCAGGGTATTCTTAAATTTCTGGTCCTCCAGAAATTTAAGAATAATAAATCCAGCCTTGCAGCCTTGCAGCCTTGGCTTTGGCCTCCCAAGTCCCTGGAATTACAGGTGTGTACCATCATCACGAGCTCCTCCACAGCTTTTTTTTTAAGCTTTATAGTTATATATCCATAGTAGTTGGATTTATTCCAACAAACTCATACATGCATGGAAATCGACTTCAATTCATGATCCCCCTCCTTCCCTGCTATCCTCTCTCCCCTCTCCTATTTTCCTTCCTTACACCTAATAGACTTCCTTTTGCTTGTCTATTAATTTGATTTTGATTGGTTCCTCATATTATCTTGTTCTTCTCCCCCCACTTCATTTATTTTACTCTAGCTTCTTCATATGAGAGAAAACATTCGACCTTTGAGTTTGAGTTTGCCTAATTTCACTTAGCATGATATTCTCTATTTCCATTATTTATTGGAAAATGTCATAATTTCTTGTTTTTATAGCTGTATGGAACTCCTTTGGAGTTTGGATATATATATATATATATATATATATATATATATATATATATATATATCTCACAATTTTTAATTCATTCAAATATTGATTGATAGATATTGATGAAATCCCCATATAATACCAATGATATTCTTCACAGAATTAGAAAACACAATAATTAAATTCATTTGGAAGAAGAAGAGACCCAGAATATTCAAAACATTACTAATCAAGAAAAGTGAAGCAGAAGTCATCACAATACCTTATCTGCAATTATACTACAGACCTGTAGTAGCAAAAGAGCAAGGTACTGGTATCAAGATAGACATGAAGACCATCTGGGTTGATTCCATAATTTAGCTATTGTGAATTGTGTGGATACCAACATTGAAGTGGCTATATCGTACTACTATGCCGATTTTAGAACTTCTGGGAAAATGGCAAGGAGTGGAATAGCTGGGCCTATGGTGGTTCCACCTAGTTTTTTGAGTGATTGTACTAGTCTGCAGTTCCACCAAAAATGCACAAGTGTAACTTTCCCCCCATAACCTGACCAGCATTTATTGATGTTTGTATTTTTTATAATTGCCATTCTGACAAGAGTGAGATGAAATCTTAGTGTAGTTTGGATTTTCATTCCCCTGATTGCTAAGACATGTTGAACATTTTGTCATAAATTTGCTGGCCATTTGTGTTTCTTCTTTTGAGAAATTTCTGTTTAGATCTTTTGCCCATTTATTAATTGTTCTCTCTCTCTCTCTCTCTCTCTCTCTCTCTCTAAGTTTTTGAGTTCTCTATATATTCTGGACATTAACCCCCTATCAGATAGGTTGCTGGCCAAGATTTTCTTCCATTTTTAGGCTCTCTCTTCACACTTTAATCTTTTTCTGTACAGATGCTTCTTAGTTTGATGGCATCCCACTTATTAATGCTTGGTTTTATTTTTTTCTGCTTTGGGGGTCTTGTTAAGGAAATTGGTGCCAGCAGTTGTAAAGTCTTGATCTAATTCCTAAGTCTTTGATCCATTTTTATTTGAGTTTTGTTCAGGGTGAGATATACAGTCTAATTTCATTTTTCTACATACACTATCCAGTTTTCACAGCATAATTTGTTCAAACGGTTATATTTTCTCCAAGGTATACTTTTGATATCTTTGTCAAATATCAGATGGCTATAGGTATGTGCATTTTTTTTCTGTGTCTTTCTATTTCATTGGTCTTCATGTCTGGTTTGAGGCTAATACTCTGCTCTTTTGCTACTACAGGTCTGTGGTATGATTTCAGTTGAGGTATTGTGATGCCTCCTGCTTCACTTTTCTTGCTTAGCAATGCTTTGGCTATTCTGGGTCTCTTATTCTTCCAAATGACTTTTAAAAATTGTGTTTTCTAATTCTGCGAAGAATAACATTGGTATTTTATGGGGATTTCATTGAATCTGAATATTGCTTTTGGTAGTATGGCCATTTTGGCAATATTATGTCTGTCTATCCAAGAACATAGGATGTTTTTCCATCTTCTAAGGTCTTCTTCAATTTATTTCTTCAGTGTTCTATAATTTTCATTTTAGAGCTATTTTACCCCCTTGGTTAGATTAATTCCCAAATATTTAATTTTTTTGAGATTATTGTGAATGAGATGGTTTTCCTGATTTATTCCTTCACTCAATCACTGCCTCTTGTTTTCTTATTCTCAATTCTATGATTTCAGCAATGATCTTAATTATATCCTCTCTTCTACTGGTTTGTGGGTTAGTTTGTTCTTCTTGTTCTAAGGCCTTGAGGTGAATCATAATCTAATTTATTTGGTATCTCTCTAAATTTTCGATGTAGGCACTCAGTGCTATAAATTTTCCTCTTAGAACTGCTTTCTTACTGTCTCAAAGATTTTGATATGTTGTATCTCTGTTTTCATTATTTTTAAAATTACTTAATTTCTATTCTCATTTGTTCTTTCTTTTTTTATAAAATCACCATGTGTTGATGTGCTTTCTATTATTTTTCTTGCTGTTGATTTCTAGCTTCATTCCATTAAGATCTGATAGGATACATGGAATTACACCTTTTTATTATTTTTTTTTTTTGTATTTGGTAAGGATTTTCTTAGTCGTCTAGAATAGCATCTATTTTGAATAAAGTTTCATGCCAGGTTGAGAAGAAGGTAAACTCAGTTTTGGGGGTGAAATATTCTGTAGATATCTGTTAGGAACCATTTGATTTATAGTGTTGTTATATTGAAGATATCTTTACTGATTTTATGCTTTTGTTGTGGGGGGGGCAGGTACCAGGAATTGAACCCAGCAGCACTCAACCACTGAGCCACTTTCCCAACCCTATTTTGTATTTAAGTTAGAGACAGGGTCTAACTGAGTTGCTTAGTGCCTTGCTTTTTCTGAAGCTGGCTTTGAACTTGTGATCCTCCTGCCTCAGCCTCCTGAGCTCCTGGGATTATAGGCCTAAACCACCATGCCTAGCTGATTTTATGTTTTGATGACCTATCTATTGGTTATAAAGTTCCATTGAAATCCTTCAGTATTATTGTGTTGGAGCCTATGTGGAATTTAGTGTCATGGAGTATTTTTTTTTTCATGTACTTGTATGTGTTAATATTTGGGACATAAGTGTTTACTATGGTTATAGCTTCTTGTTGGATTATTTCCTTTACTAGGATGTAGTGACTGTCTTTGTCTCCTCTGATTTATTTTTGCTTTATCAGATCCGAAAATAGCTACTCCTCTTTATTTTCTTGGATCATATTCCTGGAATATATTTTGTCATCCTTTTTACCTTCAGCCTATGGTTGTCTTTGCCTTATAAGATGAATCTCTTGTAAACAGCCTATAGTTGAATCATGTTTTTTGATCCATTCTACCAATCTGTGTCTTTAAATTGGGGAGTTGAGACCATTAACATGCAATGATAGTATTTATATGCATTTGTGGTTTCTAGCCATTTTGGGTTTTTGCTATACTTTATTCTGTCTTGATTTTCATTTAGTATAGTTCCTCTGCATGTAGTTTTTCTTTGTGTATTCTTTACGGTGATAGCATGGTACTTATGGATTCTTTTACTTTTGTCTTCTGTGTAAAGATTTTATTTCTCTGGAAATTTGAAATTGAGCTTTGCTGTTTTTATTAAACTTAGCTGTGAGTCCCTTTTATCTAGGGCTTGGAATAGCTCATTCCAGGACCTCCTTGACCAGATTGCATGGTCACTGTATATTCCCAACAGTTTTTCTTTTCAATTCTTCCTGAATTATTGCTGATAGAGCAAGGGGTGAGGGGTGTTAACCCCTTCTAATTTTCATTTTGCTGTCTGAGCTGCCAGTTAGAGTGGCATAAGATTGAAGCTGTTTGATATAAACTTTAGCTTCCCTTCTCACCACTGTGAGGTATGATGGTTTAGGAAGCAATGTCATTTTGTCCAGTTAGACCAGTTTGCTCACTCCCAGGCTCAGGAGTCTCCCCCTGAAATCCAATTGTGGGGTAGAGGATGCAGATATTCCACTCAGTGCTGCCCATGAGCACAGCTTTGCCTGGCTTAGTTCCTGAGTGTCTTCACACCTGGACTCCTGGCCTGCTCTAGCTGGTTGCATTGGACACCCAACACAAAAAAGAAGCAAGCAGGGCTCTCCTTGCCCTTCTAACTGGAATCCCCCTGCTTATGGTCTACTCTCCACCTGTTGTTCTCACATTCCACCATGCCAAGCCTAGATCACTAGATAAGTGCTTGCCAGGATATTCTGGCTGTGTTTGCTTTGGTTTGTTTTTTTTCCAGATCTCCTGGGTTTTACAGATGCCTTAGCAGCATGCTTTCCCCATAACAGTTGCCACTTCTGCTCTCCTTGGCCAGTTGAGATATAGAGCACACGATTCTGGTATCAGTATGCTCTGCAGCCTCTGGATCAGCTATAAGATTAGGCAGCATTTCTTTTATATCAGGTATCATGTGAATCAAGACTGTGATTCCTCTTCCTCTGCCTGTGGTGTATCCACACCCTGGCACCTGTGGAGCTGTGCATTAGCTCCAATGTATTCTTTCTTCTTTGTTTATTGTCCCCAAATTTCTGAGTGCAAAAACTGATTTTAGTGTCTAATATTCAATTGTAGTGAAATCCCTCCATCACCCACCTGGCTGAGATGAAACCTGCTGCTTTGATTTGGCAAAACAGCACAGCCTGAAATGAGCTTCCTGTACTCTACCATCTTCCTTTCCTGCACAGCTTTTTATCATAATACATCTACTTATCTTTTAAGGTATTTTTTATGATAACAGTAGAGAATGCAAAATAAAATTTATAAAGGATCATGTCCACGATTTTTAGTGAAAAATTATTTCTTTACATGAATCTTGAAATATAATAATATCCACATTGTGTGTGTATGTTCTGTGAAGTTTCTGTTTGTATTTCAGCTTTTTTGAGGTGTAGTTAGCAAAAATTATTTATATTCAACATGTGCAACATAACATTTTGATATATGCATATCTTATGAAATGACTGCCACATCATATACCCATCACCTCACATGAATTTCAAATACTTAAGACATATTTCTTAGCAAATTTTAAGCATCCAATAATTATTAACCATAGTCTCCATGCCACATATTATGTCTCCATAAGTTATGCATTTTGAGATTGCAAGTTTGTACCTTTTGACCAACGCTTCCCTATTTGTGCTATCCCCTGAGCCCTGGTAAACACCCTTCTGCTATCAATTTTTATGAATTTGACATTTCTAAACTTTAGACTGAAGTGAGATCATGCAATATTTTTCTTTGTCTGGCTTATCTCACTTAATGTCCTCAAGGTTCATCCATGCTGTTGTAAAGGCGGTATTTCTCTTTATTTGTAGCTGAATAATATTTTTTTACTGTATTTATACCATATTTTTATCCACTTTTATGTAAATAGACAATTTGATTTCATATATTTACTATTGTGAATAAAGATGCAAGGAACATGGGGAACAGATTTTTTTTTGCTATTCTAGTCTCATTCTCTTTATATATATAATATATATAGATATAGATATAGATAGATAACTATGTATATGAATGATTACTGAATCATATGGTAGTTCTGTTTTTACTTTTTTAGGAGATTTTATGCCATTTTTTAACATTTCTGATTTACCTATTTACATATTCACCAACAATATATAAAGGTTGTAGGGGTTTTTTTTGTTTTTTGTTTTTTACAAAAACCTTGAAAACACCTGTTAGATTTTGACAGTTTGAAAATAGATATCCTAATGGATATAAGTTGTTATCACTTCCTGATTTTAATTTGTCTTTCTTGGATGATTATGAAATTGGGTGCCTTTTCATATATTTGTTGGTCATTTATATGTCCTCTTTTAAGAAATGTTCATTAAGAGTCTCTGCCCATGTGGCTGTATAACCAATGTGATCCTGCAATCTGTACACATGGAAAAATAAGTATTCATACCCCATTTGAATCAAATGTATGATATGTCAAGATCATTGTAATGTTTTGAGCAACTAATAAAAAAATTTTTAAAAAGTCTCTGCCCAAATTTGAATATTAATTCCTAATTGGATATATAGTTTGAAAGTATTTTCTTCCATTTTACTGGCTAATTTTCCAGTCTGTGGATTATTTTCCTTGCTGTGAAGAAACGTTTCAGTTTGGTGTATTCCAACTGGTTTATTTTTGCTTTTGTTGCCTGCATTTTCTGAGACATATCTTAAAAAAATCATTGACAGGACCACTGTTACAGAGCTCCCCTCTGTGTTTTTATCCCAATAATTCTATGGTTTTAGACATTAAATTTAAGGGTTCAATCAAGTTTTAATTGTTGAGAATAGTATGCAATTTCTTTTCTTTATTTTATTTTCCACTTGTGTATATCCATTTTTCCCAAGAACATTTATTGAAGAGATTGCTCTTTCCCTGTTTCATATTGTGTGGTCATAATTCTGAGGTTTCTCTCCTGTTGAATGGACTATGGGTCTTTTTTATGACAGTATCATAACATATTAATTATTATAGCTTTATAGTTCCTTTAAAATCAGTTCCTGTGATGCCTTCATATTTGCTTTTTTTGCTCAAGATTACTTTAGCTATGTAGGATTTTCTATGCTAAATAAATCTTAAATTGCTTCTGCTATTTCTGTTAAAAATGACATTGGAAAAATGTAGATGTGTAACCGATGAGATTCTGCAATCTGTATTTGGGGTAAAAATGGGAGTTCATAACCCACTTGAATCTAATGTATGAAATATGATATGTCAAGAGCTTTGCAATGTTTTGAACAACCAATAAAAAAAATAAAATAAAATAAAAATAACATTGGGAGAGATCCAAGATGGCAGGCCAGAAAAAGGGAGCATTCTGTGTCCCTCCATGACCTGGGTCTCAAGTAGTGAGAATACTGCTTCTCTGCAAGCAATATTCCTGCTCCCGTGCAGGAATCACAGCCACTGTGCCCATGCAGGGCTCCAGGCCTCAGTGTCAGAGTAGGTCTCCCAACTACTCACCCATGCGGGTGCCCGAGCAGGACCATCAGCATCAGCACCCGCATAATATTTTCAGCCACGTACCACAGCAGAAATTCCAGACCTCACTCCACGCAGCACACTGGGCAGCTACCCACATGCAGGAACTCCAAACACCACTTCCATGTGGATCCCCATCTACCAATGTAGGGCTCCCTTGGTTGCCGCCATATTGGGACTTTGCAGCAACAGAGATAGTCTGCTATGCTAGGTGTCCTGCCCGCACCAGGAGATATTGCACAGGCTCTGAGCCTACAGCCACAACACTGCACACCACAGAACGCACCTCTGAACACACCTCCCCACACCATCTCCTGGCTCTCCCCACCTGACCCGACACCCCATTGCTGAAAGCAGCTACTTCCATCTTGAGTCACCTTCATCACCATCTTTAGTGGAGTCAACTCCCAGTTTGAACTCTGGCTAGCCAGCCCAGGGATAAAGATGGACATTACAAACTGGAGTTTCTAACTCCCCCCTTTCCTCAGAAGCCGCTAACCTGGGACGGTGACTGTCCAACACAAAACAGCTCTTAGCAGCAGGTGTGCAACACTCCCAAAGCATCACACTCGAGACCCTCAGAGAGGAAGGTCCCTTATTAAGAAGTAGTAAGGGAGAGGGTGAGTTTGATACAGTTTAGATACTAACATAGAGACCAGAAACTTGGAGGTCTTTAGGTGAGATAAGGAGATAAGACTAGGCTCTCACATCATATGAGAGGGCCCAAAAAGAGATCCTTGAGGTGAAGTTTCCCTTCAGGAACCAGGGGTGCCACACCTCACTTCCAGGTGCCCTCCACACAGGACCAACCCTCCCACCCTGGTCACCTTCACCATCCTGAGGGTGGAGATACCAGCTAACAACAGACGACCCAACCTATCAGATGAGAAGGGAAACAGGAAAGATACTGATCTCCAACCAAAACAATCCTTATTTCTTCCTTTGAGATTTCTTTTTTCCTGCTCCCTCTTTATTCTCCCACCCTCACATTCCCAACGAATGTGAAACCAAGTACTTTGCATAAATTAGAGTTTTGAGGAATTGGATGTCTGAATAGTATATTATAGTTTCATTGAATATTCTTTTTTCCTCCAATTGTTACTATTTTAACATTTTTTAAATTTTTCTTAGTATATAAGTGTGTTTGCTTTATGTACTCTACTGTTTTCCAACTTATTTGTCTACCCAAAATTACTTCCTTTCTATTCTCCTGCTACTAACATTCTTCTTTAAATTTCTCTTTCATACTTGCTAAGATATAATGTAACTCAATATTGTCACCTACTACCTCCTCAGCATATCTTCCTACCACCAGAAACTGTAAACCCTTTTATAAACCTACTGAGTATATTGTAATAATTGAATTCACCATTTCTGTACATTGTGACCAAACTGTAAAACATCTTAGTAACAAACATTTGTTTTTAGGGTGTATGTTGTTTATACTGGGATTTGTTAACATTGTCCTTCACCTCAAAGGAGAGGTATTGGATCCCTACAGGGGCACTATGAGCCTATAGGGTAAAAATAGTAACACCTCAGATCCACAGTGCTAGAAGGGAAGACACACAAGCAACATGAAAAGACAAGGGAAGAAAGGTGTCCCCCCAAATTAAGATACCACGTTATTAGAATCCATGGCCACCACAACAGAAGAAATTACAGAGAATGAGTTCAGGATGTACATGATTTAAATGTTCTGTGAATTAAAGGATGATATAAGAGAGCAAATACAGACAGCAAAAGGTCATTTTGACAAAGAGCTACATAAACAAATACAGGAAGCAAAAGATTATTTCAATAGGGAGATAGAGGTTCTAAAAAAATAAATACAGAAATAATTGAAATTAAAGAGACAATAAACCAAATTAAAAGTTCAATTGAAAGCATCACCAACAGATTAGACTATTGGAAGACAGGACAAAATATATAATCTTGAAAAGAATGTACAAATTGGAAAACCAAATTCAAGAGACTTACAGGATTCCAAATGTATAAGATCACAACAGATCCACACCAAGACACATTATAATGAAAATGCCTAACATACAGAATAAGGAGAGAATATTAACAACCATGAGAGAAAGAAATCAGATTATATATAGGAAGAAACCAATTAGGTTATAGGCAGATTTTTCAAATCAGATCCTGAAAGCTAGAAGATCCTAGAACAACACATATCAAGCTCTGAGAGAAAATGGATGCCAAGCAGGAATCTTATATTAGCAAAATTAAGCTTTAGATTTAATGGTGAAGTAAAAATCTTCTATAATAAACAAAAGTTAAAAGAATTTACAGCTAGAAAACGTTTACTACAGAACATCCTTGGCAAAATATTCCATGAAGAGGAAATTAAAAAAAAACAATAATAAAAATCAGCAGAGGGAGATATTACACTAAAGGAAAAACTAATCAAAGGAGAAACCAAGTTAAGTTAAATAACAAAAATGGGTGGGAATACAAATCAACTCTCAATAATAACCCTGAATGTTAATGGCTTAAACTCATTGATCAAAAGAAATAGGCTAGCAGATTGGATTAAAAAAAGACCCAACAATATGCTGCTTCCAGGAAACTCATCTCATAGGAAAAGACATACACAGACTGAAGTGAAAGATTGGGAAAAATCATACCGCTCCCATGGACTACAGAAACAAGCAGGGGTTTCCAATCCTCGTATCAAATAAAGTAGACTTCAAGCTATAGTTAATCAACAGGGATAAAGATGGACATTACAAACTGGTCAAGGGCACCATACATCATCAAGACATAGCAATTATAAATATATATGACCCACACAATGGAGCATCTATGTTCATCAAACAAATTCTTCTCAATTTCAAGAGTCAAACTGATCACAACACGATAATTTTGGATGACTTTAACACACCTATTTCACCACTGGATAAATCTTTCAAACAAAAGCTGAAAAAAGAAACTCAAGAACTCAATAATACAATCAATAACTTAGACTTAATAGACATATATAGAATATTTCATTCTTCAATGAGAGAATACACTTTCTTCTCAGCAGCACATGAAACCTTCTCTAAAATAGACCATATATTATGCCACAAAGCAATTCTTAACAAATACAAAAAAGTAGAGATACTACCCTGCATTTTATCAGATCATAATGGAATAAAATTAGAAATCAGTGATAAAATAAAAAATAGGGGCTGGGTTGTGGCTCAGCAGTAAAGTGTTCACCTAGTATGTGTGGGATGCTGAGTTTGATCCTCAGCACCACATAAAAATAAAATTAATAAAATAGAGGTATTGTTTCCAACTACAACTACAACAACATATTTTTAAATAAATAAATAAATAAAAACTACTCCAACACTTGGAGACTAAATAATGAACTAAATAATAAATGAACAATGGGTTGCAAAAGACATCAAGGAGGAGATTTAAAAATTCTTAGAGGTAAATGAGGACACTGATACAATATATTAAAATCTCTGGGACACTATCAAGGCAGTACTAAGAGAAAAGTTCATTGCATGGAGTTCATTTCTTAAAAGAAGAAAAAGTCAGCAAATAAATGACATAACATTATATCTCAAAGCCCTAGAAAAAGAAGGAAAAAATCAATAGCAAAAGCAGTAGAAGATAGGAAATAATTAAAATCAGAGCTGAAATCAATGAAATTAAACAAACAAAAAATTGAAAAAAATTGACAGAACAAAAAATTGGTTCTTTGAAAAAATAAATAAAATTGATAGGCCCTTAGCCATGCTAACAAAGAGGAGAGAGAAAAATCAAATCACTAACATATGTGAAGAAAAAGGAAATATCACAAGAGACACTACAGAAATACAGAAGATAATTAGAAATTATTTTGAAAATTGTACTTCAATAAAATAGAAAATATTGAAGGCATCAACAAATTTCTAGTGTCATATGATTTGTCCAAATTGAATCAGGATGATATACACAATTTAAACAGATCAATTTCAAGCAATAAAATAGAAGATGCCATCAGAAACCCACCAATCAAGAAAAGCCCAGGACTGGATGGATACACAGCTGAGTTCTACAAGATCTTTAAAGAAGAACTAATAACTATACCCTTCAAATTATTTCATGAAATAGAAAAAGAGGGAGCACTTTCAAACTCATTCTATGGGACCAATATCAACATGATTCCAAAATCACATCAAAGAAAGAAAACTTCAGACCAATATCTCTAATGAACATATGATGGAGTTGTCTGAGATCTTGCGGACTATAGTGGATCTGCAGATCTTAAGGAGTTAATGTCCTCGGAGCTCTTGGCAGGAAATAGCAAGAAAGAACAGCAGTCTGTTCTCAGGACATGCTCAGTTTTTGTGGTTAGCTTGCCATCAGTTCCTCTTGAAACTGTGGATTTGCTTCATTTTTTCCCTTATGGTGAAGTTATTTGAAGAATGTTCCAGTTAGTTTATGCTTAGCTGCTAGTATAGATCTAGGACATAGATTAAGGAAATAAATCTAAATGTAGCATTGTTTTAAAAAAGATATTTTTTGTATTTGTCTGCCTAACCTCAAGGTTTCATTCCATGGTTGGGAACACACTGTAAACTATAAAATGCTGTGCTTGCCAATAATAACTGTCCTTAGCTGCACCAAGCTTTGGATCCCCTATGTCTCTTCTTTTGTCTTAGAGAGCTCTTCAGTCCCCATCACAAACATAGATGCAAAATTTCTCAATAATTTCTGACAAATCAAATGCAAAAAAATATCAAAAAGATAGTGCACCACGATCAAGTGGGTTTCATTCTAGGGATGCAAGTTTGATTCAACATATGGAAATCAATAAATGAAATTCATCACATCAATTGACTTAAAGATAAGAATTATATTATCATCTCAATAGATGCAAAAAGCATTTGACAAAATACAGCACCTATTCATGTTCAAAACACTAGAAAACATAGGAATAACAGGAACATACCTCAAAATCATAAAAGCTATCTATGCTAAGCCCCAGGCCAACATCATTCTAAATGAAGAAAAATTGAAAGCATTCCTTCTAAAAACTGGAACAGGACAGAATGCACTTTTTCACCACTTCTATTTAACATAGTTCTTGAAACACTGGCCATAGTAATTAGACAGATGAAAGAAATTAAAGGCATACAGATAGGAAAAGAAGAACTCAAATGAGCACTATTTGCTGATGATAGTATTCTATACCTATCAGACCCAAAAAATTCCACCAGAAAAATTTCAGGAACTAGTAAATGAATTCAACAAAGAAGCAGGATACAAAATCAACACTCAAAAATCAAAGACATTTCTGTATATCAGTAACAAATCCTCTTAAAGGGAAATGAGGAAAACTACTCCATTTACAATAATCTCAAAAAAATTAAAATACTTGGGAATCAACCTAACAATAGTGGTGAAAGACCTCTATAATGAAAACTATAGAACACTAAAGAAAGAATTTTAAAAAGATCTTAGAAGATGAAAGATCTACCATGTTCTTGGATAGGCATAATTAATATTGTTAAAATAGACATACTATCAAAAGCAGTACACTGATTTAATGCAATATCAATCAAAATCCCAATGACATTTCTTTAAAAAAAAGAGAGAGAGGAGAGACAGAGAGAGAGAGAGAATTTTTTAATATTTATTTTTCAGTTTTCGGTGGACACAACATCTTTATGTCATTTTTATGTGGTGCTGAGGATCGAACCCAGCACCCCACACATACCAGGTGAGTACGTTACTGCTTGAGCCACATCCCCAGCCCCCAATGACATTTCTTATAGAAATAGAAAAGGCAATCATTAAATTTATCTGGAAAAATAAGAGACCCAGAATAGCAAAAGCAATCCTTAGCAAGAAGAGTGAAGCAGGTGGCATCACTATACCAGACCTTAAACTATACTACAGAGCAATAGTAACCAAAAAAAAGCATGGTATTAGCACCAAAATTGTAGCCAATAGTACAGAATAGAGGACACAGAGACTAACCCACATAATTACAGTTCTATTATATTAGACAAAAGCGCTAAAAACATACATTAGAGAAAAGATAGCCTTTTCAACAAATGGTGCTGGAAAAACTGGAAATCCATATGCAACAAAATGAAATCAAACCCCTGTCTCTCACCATGTACAAAACTCAATTCAAAGTGGATAAAGGACTAGGAATTAAACCAGCAACTTGGCACCTAATGGAAGAAAAAGTAGGCCCAGATCTCCATCACGTCAGACTAGGCCCTGACTGCGTTAACGGCTCCTATAGCACAAGAATTAAAATGAAGAATCAATAAATTGGATGGATTCAAACTGAAAAGCTTCTTCTCAGAAAAAGAAACAATCAGTAAAGTTAATAGAGTGACTACGTCTTGACAGCAAGTTTTTACCATTTGCATATCAGATAGAAGACTAATCTCTAGGGTATATAAAGAACTCAAAAAGCTAAACACCAAAAAACAAATAACCCAATCAATAAATGGGCTGAGGAATTGAACAGACACTTGTCAGATAATCATACTCAATCATCCCACAAATATATGAAAAAATGTTCAACATCTCTAGCAGTTAGAGAAATGTAAATCAAAACTAAGATTTCATCTCACTCCAGTCAGAATGGCAGCTATTAAGAATACAAACAACAATAACTGTTGGAGAGGATGCGGGGGAAAAGGCACATTCATACACTGCTAGTGGGACTACAAATTGGTGCAGCCAATATGGAAATCAGGATGGAGATTTCTTGAAAAATTGGGAATGAAAGCACCATTCAACCCAGCTATCCCACTCCTTGGACTTAAAAATAGCATAATACAGTGATAGAGCCACATCAATGTTTATAGCAGCACAATTCACAATAGTTAAACTGTGGAACCGACCTAGATGCCCTCCAGTAGTTGAATGGATAAAGAAAATCTGATACATATACACAATGGCATATTACTCAGCAATAAAATAGAATAAAATCCTGGTATTTTCAGGTAAATGGATGGAGTTGGAGAATATAATGCTAAGTGAAGTTAGCCAATCCCACAAAACCAAATGCCAAATGTTTTCTCTGATATAAGGAGTGTGATTCATAATGGGGTTGGAATGGGGAGCATGGGAGGATTAGAGGAACTCTAGATAGAGCAAAGGGGTGGAAGGGAAGGGAGGGCGTATGGGGGTAGAAAAGATGGTGGAATGAGATGGACATCATTACCCTAACCAAATGGTATGAATACACTTTGTATACAACCAGAGATATGAAAAATTGTGCTCTATTTGTGTAATATGAATTGTAATGCATTCTGCTGTCATATATAACAAATTAGAATAAATATAAAAAAATTTAAAAATCACATTGGAATTCTTATTGAATCTATAAATTACTTTGAATACTATGGGCATTTTGACAACATTGAGTCTTCTGATCCAGAAACACAGACTACCTTTCCATTCACTCATATCTTCTTCAATTTATCTCATTTGTGTTTTATAGCTTTTAGTTTTTATAGTTTTTAGTTTACTTCCTTGGTTAAATTTATTCCTAAGTATTTTTATGATGCTATAAATGATATATTTTCTTAATTTATTTTTCAAGTATTTCATAGAAAGTCTATAGAAACACAGTTGATTTCTTTTGTGCTAATTTTGTGTCCTGAAAAGTGACTTTGTTTGTTAGTTCTAAGAGTTTTTTCATAGAATTTTTATATGTAGTTTATAATCTATATATACAATCAAATATTCTGCAGAGATAATTTCGCTTTTTCTTTTCTAATTTGGATGTCTTCTGTTTTTTCTCTTGCCCAATTGCTCTGACTAGAATGTCCAGTATCTTGAGGATTAAAAGAGATGAGAGGACAATCTTTCTCTCATTTTTGATCTTAGAGGAAAAGCTTATAGTATTTTTTTAGGAATATTGACTTATAGTTTTAATTTCTTTAGTGTCCTTATCTAATTTTGGCATAGGGTAAAGCTTACCTCTTAAAATGAGTTTGAAAATGTTCTCTTCTTATAAATTTCAGGATAAAAACGAGAAGGATCAAATTCATCCTTCTTTAAATGTTTGTAGAATTTATCCATGAAAAGTCCTGGACTTTGGATATTTGTAAATACTGATTCAATCTGTTTACTTGTCATTTGTACCTTCAGATTTTTTTTCTTCATTCTTTAGTATTTATAGGTCATATGTTTCTATGAATTTATTCACATTTAAATACATAAAAATGGTACTTGAACATCAATACAGTTAAAAGGTCCAAGACTAAAATTTAGAGGTACTGCTGCACCTGCTTCTTATTTAGGACTACTTTTGGATATGTATAGCTGTTATTTTTTCTTTGGTATCTCTTTTTTCAAAATCATTATGCATTTCTGAATTTATGTTCTCCTCTTCTTCCAGTGCCTTCTTGTCTTAATCAAGAGTTCACTTTCTCCAATAAATCAACAACTTTATTCACTGCAGGATTCTAAATCTTTATATTTTGGGAAAGACCCTTAAATTTCCATATGCTTTCTACAAAATAAATTTTATTTCAGTTATTTGATTACTTTCCTCATTTCTTTCCAAGGACTTAAAAAGATAAAAGATGATATACTTTTTTAAAATTTCAACCACAAGTTAGATAACATATTTTTATCAGATGGACCATCTTACTTCACATCAAGACCTATTCCATGAAAATCCTCCAACAGTGAACCACTAACCTAGACCATGCATAGAGAAAATACTGACATCCTTACAAACAAATATATTTCTATAAATTCTAAGAATACTAGGTTCAGATGAACCAATTTCTAATTGAAATATATTACTTTATAACCTAAGGAGGCTTCATCCAAAGAAATTCTATAAAAAGTTGTCTAAACAGTATAATTTAAAATAGAATATTTATATACAATGACAATAAATCTTCCATAAATACTAATTTACCCAATACATAAAATTTTCATTAATTCATAAATACCTAGTATGTATCAAGCAATGCCTATTGTTTTGAGGATAAAAAATGGCCAAAAAAGACAATGCTGTTAATCTCAAGAAATTGACATCCTTATAGGAGGAAAATCAAATGAAATTAATTGGTATAAACATTTATATTTAACATACATTTATATTTATATTGAAGTATAGATTTATATTTATATAGAAGTATTGTGATAAAGTCTATGGAAATAAGAAATTGACCTGAGCATAAGGGACTACTATGAATGGAGTTGTCAAGGAAAACTCTCTGAGGAAGTAACCTTTTGCTCAGACCTAAATAAATTTAAAATTTAATTTAGCACTTGATCAAAATTAAAATTATTTTTGTAAAGAGAAGGTTTTGAAAAAACAAAGTACATAAATGAGAGTCATAAAATTCAAAGGAAATGAAAGTAATTTAAAAGACACATCAAATGAAGGTTCAGGGTGTATTTTTTTTAAAGCAGACTTCATTATATTGATAAGAAAGTATTCACTGGACATGACTGAAACCTCAAGTGAGTGCAAAGAACACTCTGTACACATTAAAATGATAGAAGGAAGATAAAAAGCAGGAGTTAAATTAAAGATCACCTATCTATATTTTTCCAAGGATGGCCCATATTTTCTCTTTCAATCACCTCTATAGGAAAATAAGATTTTTCATGCTGGATTACAATATTGTTCTGTTATTTGTGCAATCATTCCAGCAAGAATCAAATATTTTTTGCATCAGACAAAAGCAGAAGCTTTCAAAACAGGGCTGTCATATTTGTGCTTTCAACTGTAACCAAATAGAACTACATGCATCCATCATTGAGCTCCCATTTCAGATAGAAGATTTTTATTCAAGAACTATAAGACCTTTTATTTTATAGAGGTTTATATACAGCTGAATATGATCACATTTTCTAGCCTAATTCTTCCTCTAAAATCTTTCTTTTTTAAAATCCAACATCTGTATTCCAGTTGGCTATCTTGAAAGATAGAGGAGCTACAAAAGTAAAGAGTCAGTTCTAGACCTGCAGTTGAGGAAAGTGCTACATTCATCTTTTAGGCTATACTGTAGTTTTTTTTTTTTTTTCCCTGCCTCAAAGAAACTTCATGATGTTTGCTTTACCCTGTTTTACAAAAGATACATAATGTGATTTGGGGTACATGAAGCCACAGGAATGGTTCTGTTTTACTCAGCTTTTTCACTGCTGTGACTAAAACTTTTGACCAGAACAATTTTAAAGGAGGAAAAGTTTATTTGAGGGCTCATGGTTTCAGAGGTCTTAGTCCATAGAAGGCCAGTTCCATTTCTCAAGGCTCAAGGTGAGACAGGAGAGTGTGGCAGATCAAGTAGTGAGTGAGTCTCCACTTGCCAGATACACATATAAACTTCAAAGCCACACCCAATTCCCACCTCCTCCAGCCACAGCCTACCACTTCATTACCACTCAGTTAATTTTTATCAGGGGATTAATTCCCTGATTTGGTTAAAGTTATAACCAATAATTTCTTCTCTAAACCGTCTTGCATTATTTCACATGTGAGTTTCAGGGGGACACCTCACATTCAAACCATAACAGGTTCCATTGCCATTGTCTAGGACCCATTCTGGTCATAGTTCAGTAAGAGCCAGTATGTACCCTACTCATATTAAGATATGATTAATTATGGTTTTAATTCTTTACTGTATAGTTCAGGGATAACATATATCTCTACATTCAAATCATATTTGCTTTAATATTAATATTTTCTTGTATAATATAGCTGTTAAATAAATGGCAAGCCATCAAATATGTTTGTTTATATTTAATGAAAGAGTTTAGGCCAATGAAATTAATTAGGATAACAGATATACTTGGGTTTGTTATACTAAATTATTTTTTATTATTTCTGAAGTGTATATACTTTAGCATTTTCTTTAGTGTGGATATGCAATAACATACTAACTTTTATTTCTCTAAAGTGTCTTTAACTCCATTTAAAAGTATTTTCCCCCTAGTTGTAGGACTCTAGCATTTGTAGGTTATAAGTTGTTTCTTCCACCATTGAAGTTTTTAGGCAACATTGTGTTTTTGTTTTCTGGGTTTTGTTGATGTTGTTGTTTTGTTTACTTATTTTTCATGTTTTGACTTAATGTGCATAGGGTGAAATATGTAGCTAATCGTGGAACTGTCAGATTGAAAGCCACATTGCAGGGAATTGGCAACTAAATATTTTGATATAGTAGAAACCATGAGTATAGATAATTTTTTTAAAAAAATTGATATAAACAAAAAGTGAGAAGAAAAAAAAGTAAATTGAAATGGACATGGGAACAATAAGTGTCACTACGTTTTAGAATGAAACATAGTTTAGCAAAATGAGTCTTTTTGCAAAGACAGCCTATTTTACACAGGTGAAATATTGGTCAGTGTTGTAACATTCAAATTATTAGTTTTAAAATGACAAACATTCTTCTAACAACAACTGTTATTTAATTGTTAAAATAATTTTATGGTGTGTTAATTTACATAATAAATATTTTTATATCAATTATGTGGGAGGACTATAAAAGAATCAAGGATGAATAGGACATTTGTTCTGTCTTCAAATAAGCTTATTATGAAAGAATATGGGATTTGGAAATATATATCAGGTGTCATAAAATAAGACAGGATAGGATTCAAGGTGATGCAAAGCAAAGGGGAAGGTTTCTTGTGAGCAATACTCAGGAAGGGCTTGCTGTGGGAAGCCTAGCCTAGTCTTGCAGGATAAGCAGATTTCACTAATAAAAATAGAAGGAAATCTGGTCAACGAAATTTTTAAAAAAGAAGAAGAAGATGACCTCACAAAGGTGAGAAAACACAAGGCATTTTTGAAAATAGCCAGCATACTATTGCCTGGACATATCTTCATAAATCTACTGTATTATATATCATGACAAAATTTTAATGTCATGTTTCTGGGCATGTCCACATAAAATGATTAAATAAATAATTTACCTTCAATGATTTTTTATAATAAGTTTTAGTAATTTAAATATCTTGACCCATATTTTTCTGTTAGGGAAATTAAATCCTTGTTTAAAAAAATCTAATTATAATTTTAGTTATAATGTTTTTTTCTAAAATATTATGTGGCTCACTATGGATGCTTCATGAATATTCAATCAGATGTGTCAAATCAGTATCTTTCCACTAGAGTCACATCCCTGACAGGCAAAGTATTCTCAAACCATGAAAGCTTTCGATTTCCTTATAAATGTGCTCAAATTAGAAGTATTTCAAAGAAAACAGCAATTTTCTCAAGGATAAATGAATATGAATTAAAATTTTATCCTCAAACTCCACAAACCAAATATTTATCTTGATTACCAAGAACCAACCACTGCAGCCAATTTTTATAGTAAAAATAAATATTCATATTATACTTTGATGCTAAAAGAAAATAAAACATCAGGAACCCAAAACTGAACATGAGCTGATTGAAATCTGAAGTCACTTTTTAATTCCTTCAGTATCCTCTGATGTTGTAAAGAACCTCTCTTCTTAGGACAAGGATGCAGCACTGGATCTCATCTGGGCCTGCCCCAGCTCTAGGTGCCTACTTTATTGTTAGATTTGTGAATCTGGGGCTCTCTCTGAAGACTCTATAGTCCCCACTCTATAGTCTGCCTTTTCTCTTTCTCAACAAGGAGAAACTTAATAATGAAAATTATTATTCAGCCACAGCTCTCTCAATAGGTCACTCATTCTAAATAAAAACACCATGGCATTTATTATTAAAAAGAAGAAATAAAACTAAATCACTTGATTTTGAGAAATCTATTGAACAGTAATCTAAGATTTTCCTCAGCTGCAATTTTCAGACTTTGTCCATTTTTCTAGTAATCTTTCAAACTTTATAATTATCCCTCATTTTTTCAGCTATATTCAAGTAATATGAGACATCTTTCCTTGAATAAAGTAAAGAAAAACAAATTGCATTATTTATTAGCAAAGCAAATGTTATCAAATCAATCCTATTGTAATCCAATCCATGGCATAACCATATATATTTTATTCTAAATTGTAAAGACAAGCTTGTTGTAGAGTTTATTGTAACTATAATTGTTCACCATTGGGAAAAAAAATGTATGGACAAATGATTCCAATGATTCATCTAATTGCCTTAAAATTATATCAGAGAAACATTGGAAGTTTCTTAGGACTTTTTAGTTTAAGAGGATTTAATTCTGTGAGTGAACTATGCTTTGATAATGTACTGACCAAAAGCCATCATTGTCTTTCAACATTCAATTTTAAATGGGACTCAGCCATTTTTCCTATTTCAGAGTTAGTGATTGCCAAAGTCATGGTGATTAGTACTTGTGGGCCTGATTGTGGTTTCTCTTGTCTACAGGGACTGCCTCCACTTTATCCTTTTGTGCTGAAGGTCTTATCAACTGTGTGGACCTTTTAGCTCCATATAAAGCCTGAGCCCTGTGAGAAATAGAGCTCCATCAAAGGGCAAACAGAATTGCATGCTGTTCTCCTTCCCCACATTTATGGGTAATCAATGTCCATTAAGTTTTGTTCTCTAATGGATAGTGTCTACCCAGTTACATAAAATGAAGAATATTTTTATGCATGTTAATAGCACTTATTGAACTGTTTCTGGTGTCTTAAAGTTAGAAAAGCAATTTTTAGGCAGGAAGAAATTTATAATTTCAAATGATGATAATCCATTTCATATCAAGAACACATAAAAAGCCTATATTCCTAAGTAAGTATAATTTAGGTGTACTGTGTTACCAAGAACTTTCTTTATTGGATTTTAAGTATAGAATATATGAGAGATGGGAAAGAAAGAGTATTTGGATAATAGATTAAAACCTCTGGAGGCAACAAGCTACTCCTTGTTAACAAGTATCTCAGTGGGGAGAAACTTCTGTGCATTTCTTTTGCCAACAGAAACAAGGTTGAATTTGGTTCTTTTCTAGCCCAATAGGTGTTGCTACATCCAATAAACATCTGGTGAAAGAGGAAGGATTCAAGAATACAGAGACCTGGAACAGGATTTGAGGGATCTACTATAAGGAATAGCAGAGGGAATTTGCCCAAGAACTAGACAGATGAGAAGGTGAGATGTACTATGGGCTCATATATCCTTTCAGATGTTCTGTTAAATATTTATGCCTTCATATTAACTGAAACATAGCGAATGGGAACAGGTGATATTACATTAACATGGGTAATCTTAGTGACCAGTAGAATTGTATCTGATAACATATATTTATGATGAAATATATCACAGTACAAGGTATGTCAGTAGATATGAACATTTTTATAAGAACAATGTAGTGGTTTTTGACAGAGTTCTTATCCACCCTATCCCTATAGGACCTAAAAAAGATGTACTTGAATATTTAGATGAGGTTCTTAGTGGCTAGGGAATGAGGAGAATTGATGAATTATGAAAAAGATTCACCTTCAAGTATTTGATCCTATAGTCTCCCCATGAATTTCAATAAATTGGCAAAAAATGTAGTCAAATCCTCCTAGATGCAAAAGCAAGAGGGTAGGTAGAGGCAGCCTGGGCAAAGATGAGCATAGATAAATAACTTGCCTGTTCTGGTAACTGTTCTTTGTGCCATGTTTTTCATTTGTTAGTTCCTCTTCGTTGCATTTCTGAGTGTAAAGAACTCCAACTTTTCAATCAATGTCTGTTTGCCTGTTCCCTCCATGGAGAGACTATTTTGATAAAACCTATGCTACCCTGAAAAATTAATGCTTCTTCCTTCATGGACAAAGAGAATTTTGTTCTGGACATTTATTTGTACAAAATTTGTGGTCAGCAGTGGTGTTTTGTCCATCTTCGCAATGAGTACTTAGCACAGTCATCAATAAATGGTTTTTGAATAGAATGAATAAAAAGCAATGAAAGGACTTGAGTCAGAGTACCGAAATTTTGATGAATTCCCCATTATCTTAATCACACACCTAAGCCTTTACCATTCTACTGGTATTAAGCTACATTTTCTTCACTTTTATCTTTTTCTTACTTCCGTTCTACAGTATCTTTCCTTTTCTTACCTTACCTCCTGTCATTTTCTTTTTTCTCTCTTTATTTAATGGAGATCTTAATTTTTAGAGACCTTAATTTTTAGGTATAATTTTAAAATTACTATTAATTCAACTTTATTTTTCATCTTTTTATTTATGTCACAGAGCTTTTCTTGTCCTTAAATTTTTAAGGAATGAATTTTTAAAAATTTCTTTCCATTTCCACTTTCCCTGATCCATCCAACATTCACAAGATTCATAATAGAGTATAACTGAAGTTACTTTAATTTGTTTATTTTTTTAAAGTATAGACAATTTTTTGATGCATCTATGAGGAAGTGACCATCAAAGGAAAATTGATTTCTCCTGCCTGGTGTGTGAGACTACTTATTGGGGTCTTGCTCTTGATTAATCCTGGGAGCTTCTCAGTCCTTAAAGATAAATTGTATCCATAAACAGGTAATGTCCCTGGAACCACATAAAAATAGGAAGATTTTAACTTTTTTTCTTTTTTTTGAGGAGTATTTTTTTAATTTGTTTTAATTAGTTGCACATGACAGTACAATGATCTTGACATATCATACATTTGAATCAAATGGAGTATAATTTCTCATTTTTTCTGAATGTACAGGTTGCAGAAGATTTTAATTCTTATGGCAGAAAAATAAATCAGCAAATAAAAGATTATCAATTATAATTTCTATTTTTTTTGTTTAAGAGGTCAAAACTGAAATTAACAGTAGAGGAATTTGTATGTATTCACCACAAGGAATGATCAAAGTTTATGGTTATGATATGATAATTTTCCTAGTTGATCACCACCACTACCCAACACGCACATGGATCAAAACATCACATTTTGCCCGCACAGTGCTGCTTGCTTTAAATCCCAGCAGCTCTGAGGCTGAGACAGGAAGATCTTGAGTTCAAAGCCAGCCTCAGTAAAAAAAAGCAAGGCGCCAAGAAACTCAGTGAGACCCTGTCTCTAAATAAATACAAAATAGGGCTGGGGATGTGGTTCAGTGGTCAAGTGCCCTGAGTTCAATCCCCAGTTCCCAGTACCACCGCAAAAAAAAAAAAAAAAAAAAAAAAAAAAAAAAAAAGTCACATTTTACCTCATATATACTTACAAATTTTATTTGTTAACCAAATATGTGTGTGTGTGTGTGTGTGTGTGTGTATTTTTTTTTAACTCCCTAGGCTTTTCTTTTTTGAGTTTTTGGTTTTCTCTTTTCCACATTGTTTTATTGGTACAGGGTTTTTTTTTTTTCCCTAATAACCTAAATGATCTTGTTCTAATCAATTCTTACATTCAAGTATATTTTCCAAATAATTTATATTTTTTATTGAGGTCAGATCATGTCCCTTCACCTTCAAAAATTATTTACATTTTAAAAGACAATATGGAATATTTGCCCTCAGTTTTCTAGCAATTCATTTCTTGTTTTAGTTTTGAAATAGAGACATTTGTTTTGTGGAAGATATTCTGCTCAAACACAAGGATAATTTATATTACTTTTTGATGCCAAATACTTTGAAAGCCAATTCTCATCAGAATGTCCCAATAGATAGAAAATAAATGAGTTATCATTCTTATTTTTATAGATGAGCACACTGAGTTCCAGTGAGTTTAAGTGACTCAACCAAAAGCATGAAGCAAGAATAAGATGGACATTTATAATTCCTAAACAAATATCTTATGAAATCTCATTTCTTTTTAACTTTCATGGTAATATTGAACCTATGCTATTATAATTATGGTTTATTTCCCCTTCTAGCATATTCTTTTGGATCCATATCTATGATAAAAATCAACATTAAAAGGTATCATACCAGTCCAACAGAAGAGGCAAATAAATACACAATATACAAGTCCTTGATAGAGCAGAGGTAAGTTCTTTAGAGTAGATTACATTGTAAAATACATGAATTACCTTGGCATCCCTGTTGATGTTCAGTTTTTAAGACCAATCCAATTAATCTCAACATACGCACTTACATAGCACTGGGGAAAATAAAAATCAATTATAATACAGTTAAATATGCAACCATCTGTCAGAATGTCTCACTTCTTCATATTGTTCTGACTTCTTAGTTTCTGTCAACAGTATACAACTTAGCTAGTTTAAGGTTCATGTAGAAAGGAATATATTAGTCCACATTGAAATCTCAGAGAATCACTGGACCTCAGACTCCAGTACTAGGAACAAATATCTCCTGCTACAGAACTGGATTGAGAAGATTCTTTATGACCCTTATAATTCCAGAAGAACTTTGGGCACCATACCATAATTGAGGGTCAGAATTTGAAATGCTGTCACATTTCAAACTGCCAGCTTGAGAAATTCCATACTGAACTGGCTCAATTAGGGATTTGTCACTGATATTCATTAAAAATCAAGTCTCAAGACAGTTTAAGTGCATTTTCCATGGTGGGCCTGTTCCATTATACAATGAAATTATAAATCAAAGTGTAGGAAGGTTGCGCCACATTGGAGGAAATTAAATCTTCTGTCTGATCTTAGTGAGAAGGGGCCTCCGTCTAGCATTCAATTAAGAGAGAATTCAAATACGGAGGCCTATCAAAATGTGGAGGAAATGTTCAAATTATTTGAAGCATATCTGAGTGATATGACATCATTACATCTGTGAAAAAATTATTTGTAAACATATATAGAAAATCTAGAAGAAAAAAATTAAATACTAATCATTCTCCAAGTTTTTGTTTGTTTTATTTTGTTTTTGTGCAAATGGCCCATAGCTCAATTATTCTCAGGTACTTCCCTAGAAAAAAGTTCTGAGGAAAGTTTATTTTTAAGTTGTAAAGTTTAAGTGTTCAAATATCTTAGTTGTAGTTGTTTGAGAGGTAATCAAAGCAGATTTCTAAACCTGTGATTTTAAAAGTTGAAGTATCATTGGGATTAGCTGAAGTGAATCTATCTGATGGTGAGATCATTAATGAGGTATACTGCTGTCTAGGCTTTCAAAACTCAATTTCCATGGATTTAAAATATAATACTAAACTTTATTTACCTTTAATATATACTTTTCAGCTTTCACTTTCTTTGTAAAACTTTATTGAATTCAATTAATTCTAGTAGCTTATTTTAGAAAATATTCTTCATCAATAAAGGCATACTATTTTACTGTTGCTAATTAATCCAGTCTGTGATCCATCTTCTTTTTCCTGCATAATTGTTTTTTTTTAATTTATCCATGTATTTTAAAGTTTCAAAAAAAGGAAATTTCATTTGATGGCAGCATCATTTAATAATTTAAATTTTACTTAAGAAATGTCCCATGAAAGTATATGGCATTATGGCCACATTTGATGCTGTAGGAAGAAAATATCCACACAACTTATATATAAAGATATTTTATTCCAAAGTAGTTTTTCAAATAGGTTTACCAATTTTACATGTCAAACTCTACAAAATATTCAGTAGTATAAAGTATTAGTTCACTGGTGATTGATGTCTTAAGAAATAGATACACATAATTATTTTGATTTACCATTAAAGTAATATTTAATTTCAACATATATTTTTTTCTCTGCTTCTCTATCTCAGTTTGGTTTTGAAGAGTTCATTAGCAGAGTTCAAATGGTAATAATGTAGGGACAGTAGTAGTATCTCACTTACTTATATACATTCCAGCACCCTATTTTGGAAGATGCCCATAATAAGGGGAGAATCTGTTATTTTTGGATATTTTCACTATCTGATTAACTAATTTTCAAGTGACTCCAATCACAGAAGTCTAGATTCATTTCCAGAAAGCAAGGTGGGAGGACATGGGAGAGTGGTGCAGAGAAGGGCAGAAGAATTTTGATGATCCTGCTAGTTAATTAACACAATAAGAATGCCTTCCTTGCATGAGTTCTCAATTCCCCCACAGAGCCAGAATCAAAGACTTTTCATCTTTTATTTTGCCCCCTTTTTAAGAATCTTTTCTTTACACTTCACTGAAAAGTCCTTCATTTCTCATTAATGCTTTAAGTACAAAGCTTGCTCTGGAGATGATATAATTTTTCCCAAGTCTAAATTAGATTTCATACAGAGCATTACAAAGTCAAAAGGCAGAGCTCATGCTGTTCTGCTATTTTACTTAGTGTGTATATAAACCAGGAAGCATGGCAGTTCAGAAGTTTATTTCCCCATTTCTTTTTTCAAAAAATCACACATTTGTAATTCATCATTTGTTAAACCCAAAATATCAAAAGTGTTCAGTTTTGATAGTACTCATCATTAGACATTTTATTCATGTCCAGATTTCAAAAGAATATATAGAGTGTCATCAACAAGAAGTATGTATGTAAGCCAGGAATGCGCTACCTAAATTTTTATTAAACAATCTCTATGTATTTGTATAGGGAACCATGGCCTGCGTCTCATTGTAGGGGGAGTTTCTTTCTGCCCAGGACGGTGTAAGCCACCTGAAGTCTAAAATAATTACTGAAGAACAAAAGACAAAGAGTCATATTTACAAAAAGCAGAGACCCTGATAGATCCATTTCACACAAGTGCTAGAACTAGACAAAGGAAAGATGGCTCTGGTGGTTTATTTAAGGGGGTACATTAAAGGCAGGGATAAGGTTTCAAGGGTGGAGTCTTGCTTCATGATCTCTTTCAGTCAGCAGGTTGATTGGCATCTTAGCAGGTTACACCCATCTCAGGTGCTGTGTGGGATGGGGCAGAGGGGCCTAGGAATTCATAATGTGTCAGGGTAGTTAACCAGAAGAGATGTCCACTGGTCATTCCCAGACACCAGATATTCCTATCCACTAGGCTCAATGTGTGGTGGCCCACGTGCAGCCCATGGATGGCTCACGACAAATTTTCATCATGTAAGGCTCTATAAAATTCCAGGAGCTATTAAAACTCAACTTTTATTTGTTTCCTTGGGATTAATCATGATTATCTCATTCTTCAGACATTACTTTTAAGGAAAAATTTTGACTAAATATTGGAATGCACACCAAAACTTTGCAACGGTTCATTTATATTATTTGAGCTTTAAAATATTGGATATTCATCAGAGAAACTATATTAAACATCTGCCTACAACAAAAACTACACTAAGAATTATTGAGGATATAAATCTCCTTTCTCAGGATTTCTATGAATAATGAAAGGAATATACATGGTAAACATAGTTTTTCTTTCTCTCTACTCTCTGTCTGCACATATATACATACATATGTGTGTGTGTGTGTATATATATATATATATATATATATATATATATATGCATTTGGCACTATGTTATGATGGAAGAAAGCTCTGTCATTAGTGGTGCTATAGTCTATGTGCTGATGAAACTATATCTTCTTCAGCTGCATGGAACACCTCCCAAATCAAGTGAGAAATTTTATGAACTGTATTTACCATGTCACTCAGTACATACCAAAAGCCAATAAATGTTAACACAATTAATGTATTAATTGAGTTGAACAATAAAATAAACAAGTCACAGAAGTTTAGTCACTTCCCTAAAATTCCAAAGCTACGTTTCCTGGTAATTAAATACACATAAGGAGTCTTATTGTATTTCACAGGTGCTTTTAACACTGGATTAGAATAGGAAAAATGCTAATCTTATTGCTTCACTCTGTCTACATCTAAATCATTCCATAATCCTTCTCAGCACTGTTCATATGCATGCAAATAAATGAAATATTCTGCCAAATAATCAAAATGTGGCCTGATCTACACATGGAGCTTCTCAAATCTAAACTAATATTTTTTCCAAAGAAATCTATCTCATGCCATGTTAAATCATGAACAAAAGCAAAAATTAGACAGAGTTCATTAAACACTAAAGAGATTGTAAATGGCAATTATATGCAATGATTGCAAAGTTAAGAATAAACTTACTTCCTTTGGCCAAATTTCCTTGTTCTGGAAACATAACTGAGAATTAACATAGCAAAATACTAAAATAGCTTCAAAAGAAATATAACATGCTGCAGAATCTGGAACAGTAAATGCCAAAGTCATTTACATTTCAGATGACTTTTTGCTATTCTTCTTCTTCTTTTGTCTCTGTGGGAACCTAGTTCGCTAAGGAAAAAAGTTTTTTAAAAAAGAAAAAAAAGACCTATATCTTACAGTTCTTAAAAAAGAGAACATTGGGACTGGGTTTGTAGCTCAAAGTAGAATGCCTGCCTGGCATGTATGAGGCACTGGGTTCAATTCTCAGCACTACATATAAACAAAAACAAACAAACAAACAAATAAATAAATAAATAAAGTCCATCAATAACTAATAAAAATAAAAGAGAGAGAGAACATTGTCACCTTAACTTCATAAACTACTATTCAACCATCTGGCCACAGATAGTGAACTACCCTTGGAAACATGGCTTTTCATGAGTAAACACATTCAAGAGCTATCCCACTGTGAATTTTCTAGTTTCAAATACATATCAGAGACTTAAATAAATAAAACAGGTTTCTTTCAGAGCAAAATACATCAATGAAGTTAAGTAATCAAATCACTGCTTTTTATGTTATTGAATTATTTTTACACTGTATTTGTAAACTTACTAAGAAGTATTATCTGAGGACTACATGAAATACATGGAGTTGTAGATCCAGGATGGTGGGCCAGAGGGAGGCTGCATTCTGTTGCTCCCTGACCTGGAATTTAAGTAGTGGGAATACTTTTTCTCTGAGAGTTATTAGAGGACCCCCAACAGCTGCTTCCACACAAGAATCCTAGCCACTGTGTCTGCGCAGGTCCCTAGATCTCAGCATCAGCGAAGGACCCCCAGCCACTCACCCTCACAGGCCCTCTGCCAAGCAGGACAACTGCCATCAGCTTGCACAGGATCCCTGGCTGCCCACACACACAGGAATCCTCGCCACTGCCCACTCACAGAACATCTGACCGCCACTCCTGTGTGCACCCTCATCTACCAATGTGGGGCTAGCACAATCGCCTCCATTTGGGGACACTGCAACCACTTCCATAGTCCCCTACATGCGGAAGCCTGTACCAGGAGACATCGGACAGGGTCTGGAGACAGCTTCCAGCCACAACATTGCACACCACAGAGCTGCATCTCTGAACATGCTGCCCAATGCCACCACCTGACCCCACCTGACCCAATACCCCATCTCTGAAAGCAGGAGCCTCCATCTTGGGACACCTTTGTCGCAATCTTTAGTTCAGACAAATCCCAGTTTAGGACACAGGCTGGGGCCTAGAAACAATATCAAAGTACCTATAGTCCCCAACTCTCCCCTCTCCCCTGCAGCCACTAACATGGCACAGTGTTTGCAGCCAGTCAATAGCTCTAAAAGCCTGGTCCTGAACTGCCCAATACAAAACAGCTCTCTGTGATAGGTTCACAGCCCCCAGAGCACAGTCCACAAGACTTCCAGAGAGAGAGGTTCCTGATTGGAAAGTAGAAAGGGATCGGGTGAGTGAGATACAGTTTAGAGACTGAATTAGAGACCAGGAATTGTGAGGTCTAGAGGCGATATAAGGAGATAAGACCAGGCACCCACGTCCTAAGAGCGGGACCCAAATGAGATCCTTGAGGTGCACTCTCCCTTTGGGACCTCTAGGAGCTCCGCCCCCAAGACCAACCTTCCCACTCTAATAACTTTCACCATCCTGAGGGTGGAGATACCAGCAAACAAATAAACCCACCTATTGGATGATAAGGGAAGCAGGGAAGATAATGAATTCCAACAACAACAACAACAAAAAAAAAAATCTTTGTATTTTTCTTTGAGATTTTTATTTTCCTCTCTCTCACTCACTTTTTTTTTCTTTTCTTTCTCTGAAGGGAAACACGAAACATACGAACTCCAACAAAAACAATCCTTGTATTTTCCTCCGAGATTTTCTTCTTTTCCCTCTCTCTATCTCTCTCTCTCTCTCTCTCTCTCTCTCTCTCTCTCTCTCTCTATCTATCTATCTCTATCTCTATCTCTTTCTTTTCTCTCTTTTTTCTCCTGCGGTCACATTCCCAACATTTGTGAAACAAAGTCCTTTTCATGGATTAGGCTACTGTAAACTGGGATGTCTGAATTTTATATTACAGTCGTACTGTGAATTCTTTTACCTCCTATTTTACATTTTTTATTTGTCCTAATTTTTATGTTTGTTTTTTGTACACTCTATTGTATTCCCACTTACTTGTCAGCCCCCAAACACTTTCTCTCTTTTTTCTTGCTACTAGCCAACTCCTTTAGATTTCTCTTTCACGTTTCCTAAGATCTAAAAACTCTATATCCTCACCTACTACCTCCTTAACATCTCATCCTACACCCCACCCCCAGTTTACTCCTTGTAACCACCATCAGACACTATAGACCCTTTTGCAAGTCTACTGTTTTTATTGTAGATAATAAGTGAAATCACCATTTCTGTATCTTGTGACAAAACCATAAACATCTTAATAGAAGCTTTTGGTTTAAGGCTGTATATTGTTTGTATTGGGATCTGTTAATATTGTTCTCGCCCTTAAAGGAGAGGCATTGGAACCCTGCAGAGACACTATGAGACTATAGGGCATAGACTCTAACACCTCAGATTTGCAGTACTAGAAGGGAAGACACATGAACAATATGAAAAAACAAGAGAAGAAAGTGCCCCAAACAAACAAGATACTACATTTTTAGAATCCATGGCCAGCACATGTCAGGGAAGAAATGTCAGGGAAGGAGTTCAGGATGTACATAATTAAAATGTTCTGTGAATTAAAGGATTATGTAAGAGAACAAATACAGGTAGCAAAAGATCATTTTGATAAAGAGCTACATAAGCAAATACAGGAAGCAAAGATTATTTCAATAAAGAAACGGAGGTTCTAAAAAAAAAAAAAACAAGACACAAATGGTGTGACTCTGTGTACAACTATATATATTCTGCTGTCATATATAACAAATAAGAATAAATAAATAAATTTTAAAAATTAAAATTAAAAAAAAAGAAATACATATAGTTGAATTGACACAACTTTTCTCCAGGTTTAATTGCTCAATTGTGCTTTTGAGAAAATTGACTAATTAAACTTTTAAACAGCCGAAAGATACAAAGATTATAGTGAAAAGTATCTTATACAGAGCACACTACATAAATGCCTAACTTAGAAAAAAAAGCTCAAGTTTAATGAATTGAGTCCAACTTAAGAAGCCAGGAATAAATTGTCAGAATAAGTGCAAAAAAAATTGAAAGAAAATAATCAAGATGGGAGCTGAAACAAAAGTCCATAAAGAGTATCAATAAAACCGTACCAATTTCTTTGAAAGAGAAAATGAATGGATAAGTATTTAATGAGCTTGTTCCAGAAAGTAACAAATATAGAGAGAATGCATAAAGAATAAATAATGTTAGAAGGAAAACTGAGAAATAAATTAAGAAAGATTGTACCAATATTAATAATACTATCTATACTAATACCATAGATAATAAGTGAATATATTTCTATATATGAATTACTTCAAAGTAATTCAGGAAAAATATAAATATACTCATTTAATGTTTACTTTTAGTACATATTGTACTATACTATTGACAAATAAATTATAATCTTATACCCTCTCTCCAAAATAATTGAACAAAAAAGGGGAAATTCTTCCAACTCAATGAAATCAGAATAGTCTTACTATTAAAATCTGTCAAGGATAGAATATAATAAAAAAAGAAATCTATAGGAGAATCTCATGCACTGAGATGTAGAAATCCTCAACACAATCAAAAAGGTGTTTTACAGATTTATAAAATTATATTCTATGTCCAAGTTGGCTTAATTCTGAAAAGGAAAGAGATTATCAACATAGAAAATGCAAGTATGATTTACCACATTAATAGAATAAAACAAAAATATGTAATTATCTCTTTCGATTTGAGAAAAGTTCACTTGATAAAAATTGGATCCCCATGAATGATCCAAAAACACATGAAGAAGAAAAAACTCCAGGCACATGATGACTGGTCTTAACACTTAACAATTAGTGCCATAAATATCTGGGGACTGAATTGGAGAAAACAGTGTTATATGCATTTATGAATATGTCAGAATGAACCCCAGGATTATTTGTAACTATAATATACTAAAATAGAAAAATAAAGGAAAGATCCCTCAAAGTGGTATGACTAATTTGATTGACTTCACTTCCCCAAACCTCCTCTTCATCAAATTATATTGCCTGAATGTATGAATATGAAACCCACTATTCTTTATATTTAGTATGTACCAATAAAGCTTTTAAAGTGATAAGACCATATAAATGAAATACATCATTATAGTTTGCATCAAAAATTGGCAAAGAAGCAGTCTTGAATATGTTGGGGATACATAAGGAAATTTAAACACAGACTGGGTATAAAAATTTATTGATATAGAAAGAGATTGATAAATGAAAATAGCAGATAACAAAACAGCATACATAGTAAGACCATCCAAAATAGTGCGCATTTTTTTCTCTCTCTCTTCCTACTACAAGCATAATGGTATATTATTTTATAGCTAAAATAATGGAAAACATTAGGAAATTGAAAATGCCATGTGTTGACAAGAATGAGGATTAATAGAAATTCATATATTGCTGGTAAGACTATGAATAAAGAGCAATCTGTCATTGTCTTACAAAGTTAACAATTAGATGTCTCAAACCTGATGGTTTTATAATATATACAATACCCACACACATACCCACCAAAGCAGTTATTCTCAAATATTAAAATGCATAAATGACCTGGCAGATTTATGAAAGTTTTCTGGACCACCCCCATCAAAGATTCTGATGCAGTAGTTTAGTGGGGGGACCTATGAATTTGCATTTTTATCAAGGGCATGGATGCTATTCCTCAATAAGTCCCAAGTTTTCAATTTTGCAAGCATAATAAATGTTCAAATGTCATTTCAAAGTTACCACAAGTGGTATATTGTTTATTTAATTTATATTTGTAAAGGTATTTCATATTTGGGATTATAGGATAAAATGTGTTAATTCTTCTGATCCCAGAACCATATTTTAGAACCACTGCACTCAAGAAATTAGTCACAAGCCACGAGCTATTATGATGATATTTTTCACTACAGCCAATAAATCTAGACTTATGCTAAATATTCACTGGCTTGGAACAGCATAATGAATTAATCACTGTTACACACAACAACATGGATAAATCTTGGAAGGCTGCAGAAAATTATATATAGTATGACTACAATTTTTAAAAAGTAAAAATCATACAATATTAGACAATATATTGTTTAAGTGTCATGAATATATAATAAAACTATCTAAACTGACAAACAAATCTCGGGATTGTGGTTCCCTCTGGGGCTGAAATAAGGCATTAAGAATAGTAAGTGGAGTGCCCAGGTAGATAAAATCATATTTTTAGTGTTTTTCTTTTATTTGTCAAACGTTCACTTTATTTTTATGTTTCAGTAGTTATGCACTTGTTGCAAATATTCTACTATATATCAAAAACATAATACATTTAGGAGACTGCTATAAAAGATAATATAAAATAATATTGGCTAATATGAAGTTTGCTAAGTTTAAAATGCTATAGGATTACTATACAATGGGTTTTTACAACTAAAGTGAATCTTTTCTTTTTGAAACTACTTTATTGAAGTATGATTCGAATACAAAACATTGTCTAACTTGATGAGTTTGGCAATAAGAATATCGGTCTCCCAACCATAAACCCATCTTTAAAAGTTTTCTCTGGCCTTCTCATTTCTAATACAAGGACATTGAGAAGCAATGAAAATGATTACTGTGGAACTGCAGCTGATATGCCCCTCCACAATGGCTCACTAAAACCTGGCAAGTCTAGGGTCTAAGATTTACAAAGAATAAATCCTTGAGGTAACTTATTTATATAAATGATTCCTGGGTCTAAATGGAAAATATTCTTTCACGAAACGAATACAGTTCTATCTGTAACCTTATACACCAGTGCATTGTCATAAGAAACTTTGTAGCAGCTCAGACCTAAGGTACTTTTATTTAAGGCTGTATTTTGATAGTGGCACCAAAGGTAATTTTTAGAAAATCATAAATGCTCCCTGCTATATTAAAACTCAGAGGTAAGAGTATTCCAGTGTCTCCCTAAATACTCATTAAGGAACTTTCTATTCTAACTGCATCTAGGCCAGTATCTCCCAAAATGTGTTTTAGAAAAGAGTAATTAGTGAGTAAGACTGGACAGGGACTGTCTTGGTAGTTGCCTGCTGTAGGCATAGCACCTGGCATGGTAGCTACCACACTGCAGAAATATTGTGAGGATAGCATGCTTAATGGAACTCTTCCACATAAAAGGGTCTGAGGTCATATGTGGAACTACTGTGTGTAACTGAACATATTGATCACCACAGAGTGCATGATTAAAGTGAGTGAGTGCAGAAAAACTGCGGGAGCTAAACTTTACTCCTGGATTCCTCAGCAGCCTAACTATGGAGTGTGGCTCTTTCCGGCAGATAAAGTATTAAAGGTATTATAGTCTCTACAACTTTTTCTTTAGAGTCTCAGAAGACAAGTCTTTCATGGACCACATCTTGGGAAAGATCGAACTAAACTGCTTACCTTAGAGGGTGTGGGAGATGGGGGCTGTAGACAGAGGGAATAATTATTGCTGTTCATTTCCTAACTAATGGGTCTTCTACTGGTGGTGAGAAATCCTACTTGGCTAAATTTACTTGTTAATGGATTTTTAAACATTTCCATTATATATTTTATTAAAATTGTGCACAATAATATTCACAGTTGAACATGTGAAGCTTTTCCCCATAATTTAATCACTCCATTCTTGATGGTGTTAGGCTGATTTCCCACACTTTCATTGACATATCTGGAGAGGATACTTCTGTAATCCTTTGTCAGTTCCCATTTTGGTACAATGGCACCTGAAAGAATGATGTTTTACTCTCCTGAAACATTTTATAAAATGGTTGCTATGACATTCTACTTTCTTTTTCTCCCTTTCATTATCTTTGGAAATGGAGCCAGGGATGGAATTGCACACCTGTAATCCCAGCTACCTGGGAGTCTGAGACAGGGAGGTCACAAGTACATGACTAGCCACAGTGACTGATCAAGACACTGTCCCCCAAATAAAAAAGGGTTGGAAATATAGCTCAGAGTAGAGCACTTGCCTACCATGAGGTAGGATGTAAACTCATCCCTAGTACCACAAAAGAAAAAAAAAATACAATCAACCTCCATCCAAAGAAAAATAAATGTCCTGAGATAGATGATCATAATCTTTCTGATAGGAAATGGTGGTAGACATCATATTAAGTCCTGTGAAACATTGGCAAAGAAAGTTGACTACAAAACTCTCCGTGTACAGATTATAATTTATTCCCCATATGTCAAGAGAATAAAATCGTGTAACAACAAGCATTACATTACTCAGGCATTACATTACTTAAGACACATGTATTAACTAAGGGACTGAATTCATAAACTGTCAACCACTGATAAGCTATTCCTTTATATAGCCTTAATTTCTAATATCTATATGAAATCAATCAACAGTTTGTTTTCCATGTTTACCCTGTGATTTATCTTGCCCTTGCTGTACTCTGTATCTGATAAAGTATGGGAGCCGACCCTGACTGCTTGGTTTCATAACCTCTTTTATGCTTGCCTTTCAATAGCTCAATGCAAGTTTTTGATGAGAGTTTAGAAAATGTGCAGTATGGAGAAGCCTCTATTTCTCCTCCATTTCTGTCTCAAGTGGCAAATTTGACAGCCCCATGTCATTCCATGGCTCCACCAGACCGAACTGTTCGGTCATGTTTACAGATACTGCTGTGAAAAACCCAGCCCACAGATTCCAGCAACTCACCTTTATCTTCATTTTGTCCTTCACTCTAGGAATGAAAGCAGCTTCCCACTGCTGCTCACCTCTGGGCTGATTGACCAACCCTGGTAACCAATTGCTTTCTCTATATTCCCTCTATTGGAAATACTGAGAAAAATTTCCTTTTTACTGGTTGTACCCCAACTAATGAACGTCATTCCAATTTATACATGATTAAAAGAATTTGTAAATGTGCATTTTAAAAACTGAAGAAACCTTTTTCATTGTTTAGAATCAAATGAGATAAGATGTAAATGCAGTGAAACCAGCATGCAGGATCCCCAACTTTAAGGTCTTTTCTATGTTTTCCTTTTGCATATTTCTTAGTGATTCCTGAAGAAAGAGTTATTATTTGTTCAGGGGAGTGGCTAATCATTAACTCAATGTCTTACAAGTGTAGTATTTCATCTTTCCCCAACAAAACCTTTATATAGTAACTAGTTTAAACTACACCCCATAAAAACATGTAACTGTCACATATTTCTGACTAAGCAGGAAGAAAACCAGGTCTTAATGTTCACAGTGTCATCCAATCTGAGACATGTTGTCCTGGATAATCAAATTATCTTTATGGATGGTGTTTCTCTCCAGTTCTCATGATGTGAAATGATAAAATCCCATTAATGTAAATTAAAGTAGAGACTGGAAATGACATACACCAAATGTATTGTTCCTTTCATTGCCTAGTCTAGACTGAAGTGAACAGGGACCACTTGCAGGCCCCCAAAGTCACAGCTCAGGAGAAGACCATATAGATATCTACCCATAGTTCTTTAGCTCCTAGGTTGGGTCAAGGAATATGCCAATGCCAACATCTGAAAGTTGTCTCAAGGTTCTTGCATGATAAATAGAACCAAACATGATCTTTAAAGTTACAAAAATTAAGCCATGTGGGGTGGTGTACACCTGTAATGTCAGCTATTCAGAAGGCTGAGGAGGGAGGATTTGAGGCAGTCTGGACAACATAGCAAGAAATACTTTTATAAAAGAGCTGGGTAGGGGCTGGGGATGTGGCTTAGTTGTAAAGTGCTTGCCTGGCATCTGTAAGGCTCTGGATTTTATCAGTACTTTAAAACAGAGAGAGAGAGACAGAGAGAAGGAGGGAGGGAGGGACAGATGGAGGGAAGAAGAGAGGAAGAAATAGAGAAAGAAAGAAAGTTGCAAAAATGAGAAGCGACATTATAGAAGGAAAGGCTCTGACTCAACAGACTTCAGGAATAACACTATTCTGATCCCACTGGTACACTCCTGGCCCAGTTAGTTTCAATATCTTTCAGTTCTTGTTCTGTAATTGCTGGATAAACACACGTCTGTGCTTTCCTATGAGGTTTACCATGGTGGAATTTGATTTATTTCTTTTTTCTTCTTTTTTGGGTACAGTTTTCTCCTTATTTGGAATCATTAGAAAGGTAGGGAATTTTAAAATGCATAATAAGGGCCCACAAGCCACAATGTAAAACTTGATTTTAATACCTTTATCCAGTTGAATAACAGACGGAAGTGGAGTCACTTAATCCCATAAGTGCTTTTAAAAGGAATGTTAGTCATCTGGTGATTTTGGTATTATAAATTTGTTACTTCCATGGTTTTCAACATCTGAAGAATATTTTTAAAGTGCTTTACTACCCATTCAAAGCCCTGCCTACTTGCCTCGCTTGTACTATTTCAGTGGACCTCAGTCTGACATTGTGCAAGGACCAGGACTTGCTTTTATTTGTTTGGTGTGTGTATGTGTGTGTGTGTGTGTGAGAGAGAGAGAGAGAGAGAGAGAGAGAGAGAGAGAGAGAGAGGAAGGAAGGAAGGAAGGAAGGAAGGAAGGAAGGAAGGAAGGAAGGAAGGAAGGAAGGAAGGAAGGGAGGGAGAGAGACTGGAATGTATTTTGCCATGCTTGAAAAGAGGAGAATTCATGAACCCCAGAACAGCCCTTTCCTTGGGTGGCATAGATCTATGAAATGTAATTAACAGTCCCCAGTGAGATCAGAATGAGTTGCCCAGGGTGGATTTTACCTGCGGATGCACCCTTTATCACTAACAATGACAGATAGTCACTCCCCACTGTCTTCTCTTCCAAACAAATTATTTGTACACAAAACCTATTTGTAGGGGCTGTTTCTACAGGAACCCAGACTGAGAAAAAACAAATTATTTCTCAGTCCTCTGGGGAATGTTGGCCAATGCTGACAAGGTGAATTGCCCTCCTGTAAGTTTTCTATGAGAGAACAGAGTGAATAGATACTTCTTCTGATAAAACTTCAATGATTAATGAAAAGAACAATTGCAACCATCACTTTTCTTCTCTGCTTCCTCCCATTTTCAGCATGTCTGGCTTATCTAATCAGGGTAACTTTGGACAAACAACATAAAAATCCCCACACTGAAAATTAAGATGATATAATGCTCAGAAATTCAGGTCTTGGTTGTACTGCCATTGACTACAAATGGCTGTGCTCACTTACAGACCAGCCTTACTTCTTTATTTACTAGTTTGCCATTTAGATGGCAGTGAATTATTAAGAGATTATATCCTTTCCTAACCATTATTATGTTTTTGTTTGTTGCTATTTTTGCTTGTCTAACTATAGAGAAATAAAATCACAATTAGATGCAAATTAGTGCCAATTTAGCTTACTTTTAAAAATCTCAAGCAGTGAACTGTGAAACACTTGTGATAAAAGTGTATTTATTTTTCTGAGTCATGGTATCATGTTGCTGTTTTCAGGGTAAATATGTTATCTTTCTAAATATAGTTTTACAGCTAATTTTAATAAGCTGCACAAAGTATACTTGCTTCCAAAAGTAAGGGTGTATGTGTGTCCACACTGTGCTTCTATTTCCTTACTCAATATCTTCTCTACCTTGGAGACCATTCCATAGGACTGAATAGTAGCTATTTTCTGTGCATGGTTGCTTTTCTCTTGTGACTAGATTGCACGTTTAGGTAAACGAAGAGAAACAAGATGTTAGCTTATTGAGAGAAACAAATAATAATCTATTTCCATTGCTTTCAGCAAAACATAATCAAGTTTGGATTAAGAAAGGCTTATTTAGTTGAAAAAAGGAAAGTCATAGATATGACATATTGATGAGTTTCCAATTTGCTTTTTGTTGTCTGAAATCTTCTTTGGTCCAGGAAAGCAGCCACATCGTCTTTGTAAATGAGTGCAATGACTTTTAAGATCTAGTCATCTTGCTTATAAAGACAAAGGGACATTATCATGAGAGAAGAACAAAGACAACGTAAGAACTTTAAAGGCAATTAGCCACGCTGCTGCCTTTATTAATGTTTTCATATACTCAGTAATATAAAGAAAGCAAAAGTATAGAGCCTGAGGTAAAGCAAGCAAACAGGCAAAATTATATATATATATATATATATATATATATATATATATATATATATATAGTGAAGACACAAAGTTCCACATTGTGAAACTTCAATTTAAGAAGTTACTTAAATGCATGGCCTTACGGAAATTTAATATGTTATGGTTCATCTGAACTTGTCAGTTGGCCCCAAGCTGCGATGATCAACTTTTCAATGTCAGATTCATTTACTCCACGAAGAATCCTAAAATAGCCATTCTCTCCCCATGACTTTCCCCAGGAATTGGCAGCAATCTAAAGAAAAACAAAAATTGAGAATGGTGAGTTTAATACCTTGGTTTCTTTAAATTCTATCTATAAAAACACAGGAAACTCATATGTATCTTTAACTGCCTTTGGCATTATAGATGATAATAGCTAAGAACCTAAATGTTGCCAAAATAATAATCAGTTTTATTACTTATGCTTTATCAATATGGGCATATGTGTGTAAGTTGACAGAATCTAGAGCTGGTGTGACTTAACACATGCTTGAGAGTTTGAAATGCTACATCAGAGGATGACACACAAACTACAGATACAGAAGTCTCCACAATCATGTTCTAGGCACTGGAAGACCAAAGAAATATGATTCTGTGTTCAGAGAGTTTATAATATAATAAAGGATGGGCAACATAAGGCTAGTGGTAAGGAAGAAATGAGCATTAAGTGCTATGGAAATCAGTGTAAATACATCTCAATTATTTAGATAGTTCAGAAAATCCTTGTGGAAGAATTGCCACGCAAGATGCACAGTAAAGCCTAAACATAAATTCACCAGACTGAAAAAGGAGAAAGGGAGGTTCTGGGGAAGGGAACCAATAAAAACACAAGTACAAAAGCATGAAGCAGCATGAAGTAGTGAATTGAGGTAATGAGCTTGTTATAATTAGATCCTAAGACGGAAGTCAGTTATGAGGCAGAAAGGGGAGGTAAGGACATTGATACTCAGAGACAGTGGTAAAGATGATGTGAAGTCATGAGTTCTCCCCAACAGAGGAGGAAGATGGGCAATTTATGTTTTTATTACATTGTCCTATATGATATGAGGTAGATGGATTTAAGAGAGAGACAGAGCAGGGAGACTAGCTTGCAAATGCCTATAATGCTTCAGATGGGTAAGCAAATTGGGGCAGGGAAAATAGAGAAGGTATTTGAGAAAACTTCAGAAGGTAAAATCAAAAGGAATTAGCATTTTTTTTCTTTTATTCTTTTTCTTTTTAAACTATGATGATGGTTAGAGAGTTGTTATAGGTCCAAAATATCTCGTGGATTTAAAGCTTGAGTGAATAAGTACATGTTGGAGCCAAGACATTATGGAGAATATCATGGAGGCCAAAGAAACGTACCAGAGGGAGTTAGCTGACCACAGCTTAATGAAACAGACAAGCCCAGTAAATCAGAGACTTTACAACAGCTGCCACACTGGCTCATATTCACTTTTCACTAGGCCTAAAATGGAATAATGGTCTAGGGCACAATCTACACTGATATTTTCAAGGCATATGCTGGTGCTTTGAGCTTTCTCTATTTCTTACCACACAAGAGAGGACAGATCCATTCAACTTCAAAAATTGTCATGACAACATTGCTTTAAGAAAGAGCAGATTACCATCAATATTTCTTTTTTAAGATTTGACTATTTGCCTCCTTAATCAGCCCTGACACCTTATGAAACACTTGCAAAGATGTGTCTAAAATTATGAATTCAATTTACCACTTCAAAGATGAAATGGACTTTGAATAGCTGGAAATGGGACAACATCAAAGTGTGTGAGAGCTTTAGCAACAATGAATTAAACTAAATTACAATTTCCATATTTTCTAGTCAGTACCAATATACATATTTCCAAAGGCCAGGAAGTAAAATAAAAATAGTCACAACCTAAGATAAAATTTTAAGAATATTAAGATTATTCAATTCTTGAAACTGGAGATTATTGACATCCAAAATTTATCATTACGTCTTTGGCGACTCTGGGAAGGGTATCAGAAGGTTTTTTTAAGCAATTTTGTGCTACTGAGAGCTAGCCATGGATTTGCAAAAAAAGTAAACATAATGATAAAGAATGTGACTTTGTAATTTAGCACTAATAAAAGGCATCTCAAGACATATATTTCATTTATTCATCTTATCCTTCATACTCTCATCTCTTCCCTTTACTTAACTGTTTTGTTCATTTCTTTCAAAAGCCTGAATTTGTATTTCATTATAAACACTTTTGCACTGAGTTGTAGTGTAGTCACATGTATGAAGTGCATTAATCTCGAGTGTACAGTTTAGTGAATTCATACCCATGTTCATGAAGTTTATGCCTGTGTAATCTCCACTCATGTCAAGATATAAATAGTTTATAGTGCCCAGGTCTACCATGTTACCTTCCTATCATCATCTACCCTCCTCCTTCCTATCACTTGTACCTCTCCTTGGTCTTTATAGTACTGAATAATGCAGTATGTACTCTTTCATGCCTCAAAAATGTCTCTGAGATTCATCCATATTTTGGAATGTCCACGCATTTCATTCATTTCATTGTTGTATATTTTCATTGTGTGACTGTATCACAGATTTCTTATCCTTTCTCCTGTTGATAAACAATAAATATAAATACACCATCTTCATATTCATCAATAGTATGTGAGTTCTTGTTATGCTCTACCCTCACACTTGTTATTATCAATCTTTTAAATTTTACCAATGTAGTGTTTGTATAGAGATATCTGTGTTTTTAATTGGCATTTCCCTGGTAATTAATAAAGTTGACCATCTTTTCATATGTTGGCCATTTGGATTTCCTCTTTTATAAAATTCCTGTTCAGAACTTTTGTCTAATTTCTATTTAATTCTTTTTGATCTTCCTACATACTTGTAAGAATTTCCATATATTCTATATATGAATTCTTGCTGCATATCTTTCTAGGTAGGTAGGTAAGTGGACATACAGATTTTCTCTTGTCTATGCTTACCTTTTCTATTTCAAAATTCTGTATTTGGAATAGGTGTTCTTATTTTGATAAAGTCTGATAACCCTTTTTTATAAAGTTAATTCATTTTGTGTCCAGTTTGTGAGAGGATTGTCTAATAAATACCATTAATGTATTTGCCTATGTTTCCTTTGAGAGACTTTATTAATTTTCAAAACCATTTAGGTAATATTATCCATCCCAAATTGTTTTTCAGTACATATTCTAAAGTAGGAAAACTGGTTAGTTTCTTTCACATATATAAAATTTCTGTAGAAAGGCATGGGTTAAGTTGGCTCATAGGTCAACCTGGCCAGTGGCCTGTTTCAGTATACCTCATGAGCTAAGAATAATTTTCATTTATTTATATTTTAAAGAGTTTATATATTTTTTAAAGTCAAATATGTGACAGAGACTATGTGTGACCTAAAAGCCTAATGTATTTACCAGCTGGCAAACTGTGTACCAACAAATATTTTGCAGATTCCTGTACCAGCATTATTTACTAAAAATTATCTCTTTTCTCATTTGAGATACAATGGTGTTTGTTGTTAAAGAAGTGACTATATTTTGTGCTTCAAATCTGCATTATTTATTTTATTACATCAGCCCGTTTCTCTACTATTGTATTGATAGAATGTCTTCTTAATTACTGAGGTTTTACATTAAACCTTGAATTCTGGTAGTCTAAATCTTCCAACTTTATTCATCTTCACTGAGGTCAACTTAGGTTAAGATTTCTTTAAATTTATAGATGACTTGGTGAAAAGGAACATGTTAATATAGAACTCTCAATTATGAACATGGTGTCTTCCTTCTATCTACCCTAGTCTTTTTTTAATTTCTCTCAACAGAGTAAAAATCTTAGACAAATTTCATTGGAGTATTTCCTAGAATTTTAAGTAGTTATGTAATTTTAGATAGTGTTTATTTTTTTTTTATTTTGATTTACAATTGTTTCTTGCTACTATAGAAAATTAAAATTTATTTTTATGTATTTACCTAATATCCAGAAACCTTTCTAAATATGCTTCTTATTCCCAATAATTCATTTCTATATTATTTTTGCATTTTTCACATATATAATCATATCATCTGCAAATAATGTCAGTTATATTTCTCATCAAACTTTTCCTTTATTTCTTTTCCTTGCTTAATTCCATTAGGTTGAAACTCCAGTGAAATACTGATGGAGGTGATAATAATGAATGTCCATACTTTACTTTGCAATGATAAAAGCATTTAGTGTTTTATAATTAATTGTGATATTAGTTTGTAGAGTTTTTATAGACTATAAGATAAAGGAAGTTCCATTCTATTTTCAATTGGCTAAAATTCTAAATGAATGGGTTCTGTAGTATACAGAATTTTAAGATGGGCCCCGAAATTCCTGTCCCTGGTGTAAATTACCAGTATGATCTCTTTCACTTTGGTGTGAACAGGATTTGTTTAATACAATGGAATGTACTTTTGTGATTATATTATGTTATTGCAAAGTTGAAGATATGATTCAAATGCCCCCCAAATTAACTGTGACTTAACCAAAAGGGAGATTATTCTGCACATGCCTAACCAAAATTTGGTAAGCCTTTGAAAAATCCAACTTGAAGTCAGAAACTACATTTTCCCTAATGTTCTAGAAGACTTAACCTGCTGCTTTGTGAGAGCACTTGTGAGAATATCTATAAAGGGACCACATGAAAGGAACTTCGATCATCCTCCAGGATCTGAGAGTAGTCTCAGCCAGCAAGTAAATGAGGTCTTGATCCCATTACCATAAGAACTGGATTCTACCTATAACGTGTAGCTTAGAAGTGGACCTCAAGCTCCAGATGGAAAAAGCCCCCAGTCAACACTCTGATTTTACCCTTGTAACACTCTGAGTACAGGACCCAGCTAAGTTGACTGGACTTCTGACCCATGGATCTCTGGGATGATAAATGCATGATATTGCAAGCTTCTATATCTGTGATCATTCTTTAAACAATAGAAAACTAATTAAAGTGCTGACTTTTATTATTAATTCATTGTATGCATCAATTATGATAAATATGTCTTTGCCCCTCTTTGTGATTATGTGGCAAAATATATAAATTTCAATATTTAAAGCTATCTTTGCATTCTAGAGATAAATCTCATTTGACAAAACATAGTATTCTTTTAATATTTTTCTCAGTGCAGTATTTTGTTTGCAATTCTGTGCTCCTAAGAAATATCAACTTGTAATTTTCCTCTTTTGTACTGTCCTTTTCAAGTTTGATATTGGTGTTATGCTGGTTCATAAAAAGAGTCAGGGACTCTTCCTTATTTTCTGTTGCTTTAGATATAAAATTGGTTTTATTTGTTTCCAGATGTATGGAAAAATTTGCCAGTAAAGTATGTTGAGTCTGAGTTTATTTACATGATTGTTAGATAGAATGGAGTCTTTTTTTACATCAACCCATAATTGTTAATGCTTTCTATTTTCATTTCGTAAAATTTTGATACGTTGTTTTCCAAAGAATTTAGTGAGCCATTTTATTTATATTTTCAAAGAGATCATCATAACTTTTTCATAATATCTTCTTATTATCTACTTACTATTTATGAGTATATAGTAGTACTTTTTTCCATCTCTGGGTTAATTTGATTTCTCTCTGTTTCTTTTTTAGTTTTCCTAAGAATTTAATCTTTTCAAAGAATCAACCCTATTTTGTTGATTTTCTGTATTACATGTCTGCTTTCTTTCTCATGAATGTCTATTCTTAACTTCATTATGTCTTTCATTCTATCTTGAATTTGTTTTAGCTTATAAAATCAATATTTAAATCTCTTTTTTTTAAATACACCAATGTGAATATTTCTTCTTTTCTAACACACACATATTTCTATTAAATTTCATAATGCTTTAGCTAAATAACAAAGTTTGACATGGCATGCTCTGTAAAATTTCAATATTTTAATTAATCAAACTTGCCTTATAGCCTAGCACATGGTCAATATTGGCAAATATTTCAAGTACACTTTAAGAGAAAAACTCTGTTGTGGTTTCTGGTTACATAAAATATCTAATTATTTTTCCAATCTTCTATATCTTTATTTAGATATTAGTTGCTTTTTCTATGAGAGACTGAGTGTGTTAAAATATTGTATCTATTTCACTTTTGTTCTGTAAGTTTTGATTTGTAATTTTTGAAACTGTTATTTCAGCTTTTGTTTCTAAATGTTTTAATTTTGATTTTATGTTGAAGAAAACTGTCACCAGATATAAAATTCTAGGAAGACAGGTATAACTTCATCATCATTATCATCATCATTGTCATTGATGTACTTCAGCCTGGTCATATTGGTTTTTTCTTTTTTTCCTGTTGAAATGTCCCTTATCAGTTCTAAGGTTTTGTTGTTGTTGTTGTTGTTGTTGTTGTTGTTGTTTAAGATTGAACTCAGGGCCATGGACCACTGAGCCACATCCTCAGCCCTATGTTGTATTTTATTTAGAGACAGGGTTTCACTGAGTCACTTAGGGCCTAGCTTTTGCTGAGGCTGGCTTTGAACTTGCAATCCTCCTGCTTCAGTTTCCCGAGCTGCTGGGATTACAGGCTAAGGTTGATTTTTGAAAGGTAAAGAATTATATTTTTTAAATTGGGATATTTTAAATTTTTACTCTTTATCTTTTATTTTGAAATATTTGAGACATTTTGGAGCCCAATTTTCTTTACTTCTTTGCTTGGAGTTTATGGAGCTTCTTGAATCCTTTGTGTGATATCTTTAGTTTTAAAAAAACTTTGCTAGTAGGGATTCAAATATTAATTCTGTCTCCTTTGTATTGTCCTATGCTATTTAACCCATACTATGGAACATGACATTCACAAATTCAAGAATTCATTTAAATTTAATTGATTAATTAATTAATTTTGGTACCAAGAATTGAACCCAGGAGTGCTTAACCTCTGAATCACAACCCCAGCCCTTTTTAACTTTTGAGACAGGATCACACTAAATTACTTAAGTCCTCCCTAATTGCTGAGGCTGGTTTTCAACTCGCAATCTTCCTACCTTAGCCCCCTGAGTCACTGTAGATTACTGTCATGCGCCACTGACAAAGAATTTATTTGATTTAATTTTTTAATATCATCTATTACTTTTGATAGTTTTTAATCTTCATTATTGGTCACATTTTTCTTCTTCATTTGTCTCATAATTTTAAAATTTATACTAGAATTTTTATGACAGCTTAAAGACTGCTTTAAAATTATTATTATTATTATTATTATTATTATTATTATTATTATTAATGAAAAGAAGGCTAGCACTTTCTTCCAGGTACATATTTCAAGGGATAAATCACCATATCTGTATCATCAGGAATTCAATGAGGTTAGGACAGGAGAGAAGCTTTTGTCCATAGTTGGTTTTAAATGTTTTATGAGTATGTTTTTTTCTAGGTTCTTCAGGTAAATCTGTTCCCAGGCTCTGTGATGCTGCAGGAGATTTCTCCCTGCCTTTCCATTCCTTCTCCTTAGCTCCTCACTCTATTCTCTCAGGAAATAGTCTATGGGAAGAAATGGCTGTGTGTTTGGGGTTCCTCTGGATTCCCATCCAGCTGGATTTTCTTTCTCTTAGAAGTTTTCTCAGCCTGTTACAAACCCAATTCTCAGCTTAAGCCCCGACCTACTAAACTCTCCCAAGACAGAAAAACTCCAGATTCATATCTCTCATTTCTTTTAAAACACAAGTTTGGAAAACTATGCTGTTATTATCTTCCTATTTAGTGGAATTTATAGCTTGTTGTTATTTATTATATTTTATTCAGCAATAGAAGCCATCCAATTATTGTATTATAATAAAAAGCCTATTTTGTAGGTCTATTTGTAAATATTTTGAAACATCTGTGTATAAGTGGGAAAATAAAACTTGCCTGAGTTTCTTAGTGCTCTTGCAAAAAGTCCTAGAATCATGACAAACAAAATGTATATAATATAAAAATAAGGAATGTTTGCTTTCACTTGTCTTAGAAATATTTACTCTCTGCATGCCAGGGGAATTAAATCTAGAGCCATTTGTCTAGTTAACTAATCTGATCTGAAGAGATATTGAAACTCCTTATCTCCTCTAGAGAGCTAAAGAGAGCACAAACAAGGTCCTAAATTAAGCCCCAAGGTGCCAGAAGTACTGGAACATTATCTCCCTCAGTATTTACATGTCAGAAGGGAGGAAACCCAGTATTTGCACACATTATCTGGAGTTTATCTAGCTCTCAGAAAGACATATTTATGTTTCTAAAGGTGAGGGTGAGAACACAGGATCCTTTCCATCACATCTTAATAGAATAAACGTTTTGTTCTTTTACTTTGGGAAAGGAGGAAACTATCTTTCTTCAGTATGCAACTGGAGATAATCCATTGTTCTCTGTCCCTCAGTTACAGGACACATACTGCTAGCTTCATATAGTACTTTCATCGGCTCTCATCACATCACTTACATGACTATTGTGTGGGTACCCACAGTGCAATGCTGTGATGCTCTTCTTCCTACTGATCTGGTTCTACTATCAATTACAAATGCTTTGCTTCTGATCCAGGTGTTCTGTGTGTGTGTGTGTGTGTGTGTGTGTGTGTGTACATGTGTAGGATAACATCTCAGACATTTTACAACTTTTTTATACAACAGTTCTATAAAACTTAAAGATTTCATATTTTCATTAAATCACTCTTAAGTTTTACAATAAATTAAGATTACGTTAATGAATGGACTAACTTTTCCCAAGTGCACAAAACTATTCACTCACTCAATGACTATTGTTCATATTCTCACTGTGTGTCACCCTAATTTTGCCCTTGGGACACATTGCTGAATTAGGCAAACATGCCCCTAATCCAAGAGGAGTATACATGCGTATACAGTGTAATAGAGGAAGAATCGAGCCAAAATGTGCGACGTAAAAACTTATTGCAAATTTCTGTCTGATTTTTATATTCCTGCAACTTACATTCAACAATTTATCCAAAAGAATCACACCAGAAAGAAATCCTGCTTTCACCCCATGAAGTAAAGTTTTCTTTGAAAAATGCTTGATAAATAGTACTTCAGAATTGATAGTAGCTACAAAAAAATGATTGAAAAGGGTGGTGTGTAGGTATGTAATAAATAAATCACAGTGAGCATGAGCACAGACGTGTAGTGGCGGGTGGGGTACATATACAACACCTATAGGCTCTGGTTAGAAATTGTCAGAAGATACATTAGTCAAATAATGTATCTTTTTTATAATCATTTATATTAACCATTAGACATTAATTGTTATCTACTAAAAGTTTTATTTTAGTGAGAAAAATATTTTTTAAAATCTCAGTTTTTGTTTAAAGATCTTTATACTTAAAACATAATAACTTTATATATCAACCAGACAATTGTAAGGTATGGTCACATACTTAAGGGATTAATTATAGGAATTACTTTATTATGAAATCTACCAAGTTATTCTGGTGAGTATGCATACTGATACCCAGTGTTTTGTAAGCTACAACACACTTTGTACTGTGTATTACAAGTTGTTAGAGAATTACACTTGCAGCTATTGACAGGTAACATTACTTAGACTTTATACTATTTCTGCAATGAAAGTAAATAAAGACTTGAGAAAATTGTCCAAATTCATAATTAAATGAATGCTTGCAGTATCACATTCCAATATTTTTCAAGTTACTTCTTACCTATATTTTATGCTATTTTTGAGGCTAGAGATTGGTTATTCCTTAATAAAAATCTAAGTGTGTGTTATAATTAGCAAAATATTTTTTTAACTTCTAGAAAATATATATGCATATATAGTACTATATACTATATATGATATAATATAAAAAGAAATCAAGTTGATTGGCATATGCACATGCATATATGAAAAAGCTTAAGCATTATTTTAACATATATTACAATGAACAAAGAATTGTCCTATTGATTTTCAATTTGAAAACAAAATATTGATTCTTCTTGTACGATTTGAAATAAGAAGACTTGAGGAAAACCCTCATTATAGTGTAGATGACTGCAGTGAACTTTGTGCTAGAGAAGACTCCAAAGTTATGAAAAACAGAACAGAGATTAGGATGTGACTATATAATACAAAGCAGAGAGCAGAGGGACCCAACAGTCTACACTTCACAGCAGAAATTCAATTAATAAAAGTTACATACCCAAAATTTTTCTTTCTTCTGTTGTGCTCCTCTCAGTATGCCCCATCTACAAATAATAATAATAGGCATTAGTGTTGTTATGAATGTTTTATTTGTATGCAGTTTATTGTCATTTAACTTTCATTTGCCCCACTCTGTTTTAAATGAAGATGTTATCATTGCCTTATGGAAAGTCTTTGTATAACTTTCCTCTTTATTCTAACATCATTTATGTGCACATAGAAGATTCATCTCTATCCAAATACTTTGAAATATAATTCATTGACCAAAAGAGAGATGTCCTAAGGCAATGGGGTACAGTGATTTTCAAGTACTTAAATATTGCCCCCTCTCTATCTAGCCCTCTGAAATGCTATCCTAAAAGAAATAAACAAAAAAATCTTCAACACTACTGATGAAAATCATAATGGAAATGTAGATAATTGTTGTAGATTAGGAACTTTATATAAAATATTTATATTCATGTATTCTTTAATTAACTGGTAATATGCCAAATTTATATATCCATCAGTATATATGTGTGACTATTGAAATTTATGTTTCCAGTATTAATTCATTTCCTTTTTGTTTTTTCCAGGTACTGGGAATTGAACTTGGGTGCTTTACCACTGATCCTTTTTATTTTGAAAAAGTGTTTTGCTAAGCTGGCTCAACTTGGGATCCTTCTGCATTAACTTCCCAAGTTACTGGGATGTACCTTCCCTTCATGCCTGACAGTACTGGTCCATTGTCAGTGTAGCATATAACAGTTCATAAGGAACCTAAACTTTTAATATTTAATTCTATTAACAGAGTTAATGGACATTTGTCCAAAATCACATAGTAGGAAATGTTGGGCCAGGAACCCAATGTTCTTGTTAACATATTATATTGCTCTTTTCCTTATATAATCTCCAACTGCAGTATGTCCTAAACAACACTGGTTTTAATAGAGAAAGCACATTGAGTACCACTTTCATGGAGTTTGAAGTATTGTGAGAATACAATTAATTCTGCCATTTGTCATCTCATTACCTATTCTTAATATCCCAAATCCCATCATCAGAGTTCCTTTGCACTAAACTATGACCCACCATTACACTACAACCATTCCTAGGGAAAATAAACAAGGAGAGAAATGAATTACAGTACATGGGGTAGAGAGAGAAGATGGGAGGGGAGGAGAGGGGGGATGGTAGAGGATAGGAAAGGTAGCAGAATACAACAGTTACTAATAGGGCATTATGTAAAAATGTGGATGTGTAACCGATGTGATTCTGCAATCTGTATTTGGGGTAAAATTTGGAGTTCATAACCAACTTGAATCTAATATATGAAATATGATATGTCAAGAGCTTTGTAATGTTTTGAACAACCAATAAAAAAAGAGATACACTGAAAAATGTATTTTTCAATATGTCAGTTTGCTGAAGTATGTCTTTGATGGAATTTGGAATAGAAAGATGGTATTATAGCAAAAAGTTACTTTCTAAAGATGACAAAAGGTCTTCTGAATCCTTTATCATAAAAGCAAAATAGACAAAAAAAGTGATAGGATGGGAAAACTCTAAAGACAAACTTTGCACAAATTTCTTTTGTCTTGTTTCTGATACAGAGTGGTAACTGTACTGATCACATTTCTTTTTGTGCTTTACTACACTGTTCAAAATGTTTGGGGCAGCTTGTGTAAGTCGGGTTTGGTTCAATTTTCAAAACCATTTCATAGTTTTATAAGTGATTTACATTTTTGCAACTTTTCTTTAAAAACTCATTACCACTGGAAAAAAATTGATCAATCATAATATAAGTGCCCCCAAATGTTCAAAGCCCATTGCCTATTTGAATTAATAGACCACATCTGAAATCTTCAATTACTTATTTTCTATTTATTTATAAAACAACTTTCAATATAATTTCCAAAATCTTTACTAGTCAAACTTTCTTTTCAGATGATCTGGATGATCTTTCCAGGTGATCTCATACAAAGCTATTTGCATAAAATATAAAATCCAAGGCTAAATCAGAACCATCTACAGAATCATTCAGTGCTGAGATTATACACACAGGGCAGAGACCTCATATTATCTGAGATTCCAACAAATAGGGTAAGAAGTTATGGAAAGTCCTGCTTAAACCACTACGAAGACTCCTACTAAGAAAGATCTCTCAATTAAGAAACAGCTATCCAAGCAAGACAAGCTTGGCCCAGTTATGAAGCCTTGGTCTAAAGGGAAGAATAGCAACTGAGACTCCAATTTCTTGTCTATCACTCAGAGCTGTCCAAGCTCAGCTCCCACATTGGACTTGACTAAGGTAGGACTTGGGAAGGGACTCAAAGACTTGTCATTAGAAACTAAAAGAGCTATTTCACTAAATACTGTATTTTGTGGAACACTTTTAATAACACTCAAATAAAGGATAAACCAAAAGTGATCAATGTTTCTTTCCCTCCTTGTAAGACTGTTCAAACTTCTTGAACTCTAGTGTACTGAGAGTGAAGTACAAGAGGACAAAATAGTATTTAATAGAGGAAAGAGGAAAAAAATGAACAAGAAAAATATACCATAGAATAAGTGCTGCATTTACAAATATAACCATTTGATATAATCCCAGGGACCCTAAAAAATATTGAGATAATAAGGGATGAAGAGTCACAATATCATATGGGCTTAAGATTCAGCAACATGAAAACCAGACATAATTCCTCTATCAACAAATTAAAGACACGGGAAACAAAACATTTCATCACAAAGGGGAAGAAGTATTTTGTAACATACTTGTGTAATTTTTTTTAATTTTAGGATTACTAAATAAATTCTATGTGAAATAAATTGTCTTAGTTCAGGGGCTTTTAAGAAATATGAACTTCTTTCCACATGCCAACATATTCATTATGTTTCCATATAATTCATTGTGATTATCTAAAAATATTTTTGATGATGTAAAATACTGCAATAATTCCTATCTTACAAATCTATCAACTCTTTTCCAGAAGCATGTTTATTATAACTTTAAAGTGCTTATAAAACTAATTTATTTTAAAAATAATTTTATTTTTAAAACTTTTTATTCATGCATATAATTCATGCAAAATAGTGAGTTTTGTTATGTCATATTTGTGCATGCCTATGACAATTTGGGCAATTCCATTCCCCAGTATTTCCCCCTTTCTCTCTCCTCCTGCCTCTCCAATTTTCTTGCTCTATTCTACTGGTTTTCCTTCTATTTTCACAAAATCCCTCCACATTTTTTTTCTCTCTAGCTTTCACCAACAAAAGAAAACATACAACACTTCTCTGAGTCTTGCTTATTTCCCTTAATATAATGCTCTCAAGTTCTGTCCATTTCCCTGAAAATCACATAATCTTGTTTTTTATGGCAGAATATTAATTCTTTTTTATACATACCACGTTTTCTTTAACCATTTAGCTGTTGATGAACACCTAGACTGGTTCCATAATTTGATTATTATAGATATTGGTGCTATAACATGGGAACGCATATATTTCAAAATAATTCTTCAGTTCTTTTGGATAGATTCTGAGGAGTGTATATCATACAGTACTTTCATTTTTTTTTTTTGGTTTTTAAAATAATCACCATACCACTTTCCATAGGAGCTGTAATAATTTACATCCCAATGACCATGTGGGTTCCCTTTTTCTTGTATTCTCACCAGCATTTATTGAACAATACACTCATTTTAAACTAAGAAAGAACATCAGGATTTAGATTATTATAAACCTTTTCAAAATGGACAACAAAATAAGTTAGTCAAGTATTCAAGTAGAAGTGAGAGAAGAAAAGGAAAGCAAGGCAGTTGAATGAATTTAATAGTTTTAGAGATTTGCTTGTAAAAGAAACATTTAAAAAAGAGTGTTAACCATTATGCAAAATTCAAATAGGAAAACATACCACAAACAGAAAAAAATATCACTATAGAAGACATTGTTCAGTTCACCTATGTTATAGTCTCTGGGTGAAATGACAAGCAAGATCCATTCATCACAGAGTTTAACATTTGCACTACGACCCTCGACTATCACTTCTGTTTCTCATCTTCTGAAGACAGTTCCCAAGATGGTAAGCAAGTATCTCAGAATTACATTGGGGTGTTGTAAAGAAATAAACCTGTGGATGGTTTTCTAAATATCCCATGCTCTGAAAGACTAGGAAAAGTCACTTTGTCCCAAATGATTTCCTTTTGGTATTATAGAAAAATTTATGTGGTTCAAACCTTTATTCAAATAAGGTTGACTAGTGCAAAACAAGATTGCTTATTCACTTTAGAAGAAAATTTATATTTTCTTAATCTGTGTAAAACATTTTTTCTCAATGTACTTATATATGTTTCTGAATTGTGGACTTTTACTGACATTTATACCATTGGGCTGAAAATTCTAGAAATACACATATATTTCCCCAATCTCCACTTTTAAATCAATGACTATCTTTGTGGACATAATGTTTTTTTGTTACATTTATATTCGATATAAAAAATAACTATTTCTTTTTATATATACCTACTAATTTTAAGAATTGTATACAAACGAGTTCAGATAGACTAGCACCTTATTTGGCTGAGATTATTTCCATAACCTTGCTAAATTGGTTCACCAGCTTGAGAGATCTTAACACTGACTTTTCTTGCCTGAAGGGAATCCAATTAATTTGAACTTTATACTATTTTTTTGAATGTTTTCTACCTCATCAAGTTCAATGTTTTCAACTATTCAAGATTTATTAATACATCCTTTCTCTCAAAATTGAGGAACGCTTTGGGAAATGCTGGTTTTGAAAAAATCTGGGCAGGTCTTAGCCCATGTACCACATTCCAGGAGTGTCTTCTGGCCCTCTTTTCCCCTTGCACTAAGATGCAGGTACATCACCTCAGTGCCTGTGTCCATCAGGTTTTATCTTGCTCCTCACTTTTGAATACCTAAAAAACAGAATTCTATTTTATAATATGAAAAGCCTTTAAGTTCCTCAAGTAAAGCCTTACAGTACCTAAAAAGAATGATATAAGATTTTGTATTTCTAAGGTTATTGATGTCTTTATGCCCATTCCCTTTAAAAGAGATAACAACATTAAGTGATACTAAACTTCTTAAAATCCCATTTTAAGCTATGTCTAGATAGTAAAATGATCAGAACAGAATAATTAATTGGGGTGAGATTTTAAAAGATAGATTTTTCTCCCCTTTGGTTTTTGTAGATTTTACCATCGAGGCCCATATACCCGGTGATAGTAAGATTAAACATAAGAGATAGCTGAAGATAAAATTTTATTGAAATAATATTTACATTCCCATACATATCCCTTAGAAGGGAACACAGAATGTCTTATGAATTTTATCCATTAATTTCTGCCTTTATTCAACAAAGTATAATTTATTCCAGAAAAGATACATATTTTGCCTTCAAGAAGCAGAGTATCTCATGAGAGTGATGCTGGGAAATAGAAAATAAACACAAGTACAAATAATTAGAATTCACACAAGCATGTTTTATAAATGTCCACAGGTGTAGATGAATACACAACTGTGCTGATGGCAAAGATAACTTCCTTCACAGATCTGAGTAGAAGCTTTTTGGATTGAAATGGGAGTGTAGAATTTGAGGAATGATAGGTGCAAAGTCATAAGAGAGGCATGCAAAACCCCATCTCAGAATGTTTTAGGAGCAGCACTTGGTCCTGTGTGGAGCAACAATGGCAGAAGCAGGAAGTGAAGTGAGAAGAGCTGTGTAACTCAACTGGAAAGAACATCCAGGGCCACCAAGCTCAGAGCTTACAATCTTGTGAGTAAGAGTCACCCAGCTATGGGATGGAACACAATCCAGAAGTGCTTTGAGAAGGGCAACTCTGGTATTAGTGTGAAGCATGGATTTGGGGAAGGGGAGAATAGAAGCAAAGGAGGAATATGTAGTTCAAGCAAAAAGTAAAGAAGTTCTGCTTAAGACTATAAAAGCCTTATAGCAAATATTGTTTATTCTTTTGACAGCTTTATTCCCAACACTAGAATAGTGACTCTCAACATTTGACTCTAAATAGATATTGAACTGGTAAATTAAAGTATGTTGGCAATGTGAATGAAGAAAAAGCCAAACATTTAAGAAATACTTAGGAAATAAAAGTGATGGAATTTGTTGATTAGTTTACATGGGCAAGAAAGGAGAAGAAAGCATCAAGGGCTACCCAAAGTTTCAAGGTGAAATTAGTAGGTCTGTCTAATGTGCAGTAGTTGAGGTGAACTTCGCCTTGCACAGAGACATGTTCCTGACAATCAGGATGTCTTAACATTGCCAAAGACTGAAATTAAAAATTTGCTTCACCTTCTGTTGGGTTCTTTCTAGTGGTGGTGGTTTTGCATATTAACCTTTAAATGAAGGCATTTCAGGATCACTGACAAGGAATTCAGCTAAGGGAATTCATCAAAGAACCAAGGAAAGTTGACTGTTAAAAGAAATTCAGAAAGAGCCATTCTGCACAGTGAAAAATTCTTTTGTAATGAGAATAATTATTTTTCCAACTTATGTATCAAAATCACATTGCTTAAGTATTGAGATCCTTACAGTAAATCTCACATCCAAGAATCTGAAGTTGTAAGAATAAGGAAAAAAAAGTTTTATTTTATTTCTACAGTAGGTATATCACTTTGTAGCAGAATCACCCAGACAAAACTGTTGCAATGTCTCTGAAAATATGCTATTTCTGGGGTCCTAGCACATGCCCAACAGACTTGAAAACAAGAATTTCAATTTATGTTTTCTTTGTAGGCCAATTCTGTATTAGAAAATATAGATCCAAACAGATAAACACAAAGTCTATAGATAATGTACACATAAAGAAAATCTATGTAGTAGAGTCTAACTGAACAGGAAATTTTGGAGTAAATAGGGAAGAAATACACCAGAGAGCTTGATGTGAAACTGCAACGCTTTTTATTAAGGAAATTAATGTTACATAGGAAATAAGTATAAAGAGACCACCAGACAGGCTTTGGGTCAATAACAATAATATAATACTCTGGATATAACATTTTGCTTTCAGAGGTAAGACTGAAGATAGAATCTCAGCTCCCTGTGCATAAAGATTTTAAAGATAACTGCAGTAAGAATGAGGCAGAGATATTCAGGCTTTTATTTCCTTATGAATATTCTACCAGAGATGCTTAGAAACTTCATTTTAAAAGCTGTTCATGCCTAGTGAGTGTGGCAGTGTTGAAAATGATAAGGAGCTATCAAAAAGTGCTAATTAATGCTAGATCAAAGATGAATGGAAATAGACTTCACAGGAAAGAAAAGAGAAATGAGAGCATTCCTTGCACCCCAAAATTTATTTTCTACTTAAGTAAAACATAAATCAAACCAAAGTTCACTAACTCTAAGATTGAGTTTAGTTATTGGTATGTTCTGCCAAGAAAATACAAATTCTATCATAGATTTGAGAAGCAGATGTAGATTTTGGAAAGATTGTTTTTGCATAAAATATTGCAAGTTATTATGTATATCTAATATTAATTAATCATCCAACCAACACTCTGGAGTGCCTACATATTAAATGTCCTGCCATATCTAATACATCAAGAAGCAAAAACCTCACGTTTCATATCATCTGTAATTTGTCCTATCAAAAGAAATATAGAGAAAATTGATGAAAGGTGATACCCAGTTTATAACCTGGCCAGAATGATTTGTTGTATGACAGAGATAACTATCCTTCTGCATTTAATATATTGACTGATGTGTGTCAAAAATGTGTCCAATTGAGGCTGCTCAGTGGTAGAGTGCTTACCTATCATTTTCTAGGCTTTGGGTTCAAACCCCCGTACTGAGAAAAAAACAAGAAAGAAAAAGAGGGGAAAAAAAAGTAAAAGATTATGTAAAATGTACAGGGTAAAAGAGAGAGAAAAACAAAACAAAACCATCCATTACTGTCCATGACAAGTAACTAAGTGGTACCTTATCAAGAGAATCATTAAAGAAGCACTTCAGCCTTTTGATGTTAGGAATATTAATTACGTTTTTTATATTCTTATAGAATTGTAGCACTGGAAGGAGACTCAGAGATCATGGTATACTCCAGGAAATGTTTAATAGAATAAATCACAATTAATGGTAATTAACTAGGGTATTGTCTTCTGAAGAGCTTCTGTAATGCAGAACTTTAGCCCGTTTATATTAGGACTAGACATGGATCAAAGAATCTTAGCACTAGAAGGAGGCTCAGAGGTTATAGTGTACTCTGTGATTTGGCTAACTATGGCTTACAGCCTATATCTGGCGCAATGTCTAGTTTCCTAAATAATATTTTATGGAATCTATCCTCATTCATTTAAAATATTATGTCTGATGATGGCATAATTGAATACAGTAAGACCATATAACCCACACAATTAATCTGACTGTAATCTAATATCTTTATTTCACAGAAGAGGGAATGAGGCCCCAAAAGAGTAGTACCATTCCAAGACTGTGTGGTCAAATGGCTAAATTCTCACAGGTGTCTGAGAAGCAAGTAATAGCACAGCAATCAAAAGTAGGAACTGAGGAAGGAAGGAAAGAGTGAAAACATTTCTGGCTATAATAAGGAAGAAAAGTACAATGGGTTTTCAATAATTTGTAGAAAATGACTCTGAGAAATGAGGACACATCTAATATGAGCATGAAATAGTGTAAGGAGTTGGCCTCATGAACTCATAGAGAAGTGATAAGAGTTTGGAAGGAAGAGGGTTGCAGTTGGTCATAGGAAGATAAAGCTGGTGATGTGGTGAGAGGCTGGGGCTACAAATAGAATCACATTATCTAAGATCATGAAAGAGACAGGTGTTGTGGCTCAGTGGTAGAGCACTTGCCTAGCATATGTGAGACACTGGGTTCAATCCTCAGCACCACATAAAAGTAAATAAATAAAATAAAGTTATATAAAAAAGATCATGAGAAATTACATCGAATTTCCCAAAGAAATAATTTCCTCCTATAGTCACATTTTTCTTTTCATTATTGTCCTTACCTATCTACCTACATTCTCATAGTAAGCTAGACAATAAATACATAAATAAATGATAAATTGAAAAAAATGTGTAAGAATATCATATCATAGATAAGTCCTCATTAATACAATAATTAAAATCACTTCTATTTTGTACTTTTTAAAATAATCTTGAATGAAAATAGGTTAGAAGTACTAAAGAAAAAACATGGAGAAAGCATGAATTCAAATTTTTTTAAGTGTATAATGAGCAGCCTATGATGTGACGGATTCACTATCCCATCTAATTCTCACCACAAGGCAGTGAGGAAAGCATTATGATACCAATGGAACTGCTGAGAAAACTGAGATGTAGAGAGTAAGTAACCTCCCAGGGATCACCCAGAGAGGACACAACTACATTTAAATCTGAGCTTGACTCCAGTTCCCTCCTATTTTCTGCTGTATAGCATTTCTTCACAATCAAGATTAGTCAGCTCTTAACCTGGAGCAAAAAGATCTCTCTCTCTCTCTCTCTCTCTCTCTCTCTCTCTCTCTCTCTCTCTCTCTCTCTCTCTCTCTCACACACACACACACAGACACAGTTTTGTAAACCATATTTTTCTAAGAATGACTTTTATAACACTCCTACCATACCTTTCCCTAAATTAAAATAAACCTTTTTCCTTTTGCAATGGTTGCTTTTTTGTTTAGTTGTGTTGTACTGTGTCAAAGACAGTTCATAGTAATAGGGGTGACAGAGTAGAACACAGCTGGTCCTTGTTAGAGATAACAAATCAGTGAAAGAACAAAGTCAAACAAGAGAAAACAAGTGGAACATAAACTGTCCTGTCAATTTGATTCAGTACTGACAGACAAGGGAGGATTCAATCAGCACTCAAATACAACAAAAATAAAACCCTATTTATCAGTTCAATGTCCCACTCCACATCTACTTTCATGTCAGTACCTTCACGTCAAAAGATCCCAGCAGCCCTAGGGGACCTCCCAATGACTTCTCTAGGTGACTGATTGATAGCTGCATCAAGTCAATGGGTCATAGTTTATTTTCTTTTATATTATTTATTAAGGCTCTTCATATTATTCACCTCTGTATTTCTAGCACCTAACAATACCTAACATCATTGCTCAATAAAATTTATTAAAAGTTTGAGTTGAAAATCAATGTGAGAAGTATCTACGTGAATTAAATGATCACATCTTTTTCACCCTCCACGAAGGTTCAAATATTTTTGGAAGCCATTCAACATAATAGCCAAAAAATTTTCTTAGCCTTTATATAATTATAACAATAGTTTTTTTTTCCTTCCCCTTCCATCAAGTAAGTTCAATACACACAATATGGAAATATGTGAGTGTCAAAAAAAAACATATAAAAATTGAATTTTTCAGGATTTAATGTATAAATAAAGTAATTTTCATATACAGTCATAACAACACATACAAATTCAAAGGTTTAGTAAGAAGAGCTGTCATTTTTCTTTATTTTTCTGCAGACTTCCATGTCAGCAGGCTCAAAGAACATTTTCCAGTTCCTTTTTTACTTGGCTTCTCAGTATGATTACACACTACTAACCGTTCCTACTTTTTCAGAACACTTTTTCTCCCAGGAGTGAGTAACATAAAATCATCTGGTTTTCTTCTTTCCCTGACTGGCCATTTCTCCTCAGTTCGCTTTGTCAGCTACATACACTTTCTTCACTTGACCTCTAGATGTAGGGTTTCTTCAAGCTTTGGTCCTGAACTCTCCCTTTATATTTCCATGTTCTTTCCCACTTCCACAACTTTACTGCCATTGAAATGCTGACCATTTTTCAACGGTTTGGCTTTGGTTGCTAAAAGTTCAAAGTTTTTTACTCCAAAGAATATACATAGTTGTTTACCTGATATTTTCATTTGAATACCTCCCCAAATCTCAAACTCAATATATCTAAATTAAACTCTTGGTTCTCCTTCTATATTTATGATCTCCATATCAATAAATGACACATCTGTTGTGCAACTTGCTGTGCATGAAGGATACTTGAGAAAAACAGAATTACATGCATACTTCTTGATTACTGTAAAGACAATCTATCTTGAATCAAGAATGAACACACAGTTGAGGATTAAACCTTGGAAACATCCAACTTAAAGGGGAAAAGAACAATTACTCTTCTATTCCAATTGGTGAGTTCTAGAAGTTTTGGGCAATTTAATAAGCCTAAAGAAAAGATTATTTTTAATGTTTTAACATGTACAATAGCATATTTCTGTACATAACAGTACTCAAATTTATTTTTCTTTTCTCAATTTACTCTCAATATGGTCTTTTGATTAGCTAAAACTAAAGGCTTTAAATTTTTCTTCTGTGAATCACTGCATGTGGGAAGATAAATAACCAAGCAAATGAAGAGAAATTGTGTTAGGTGACCTGCTTACAACCTGTTTGCCAACCCAAGAACTCATGATTCACATCTGAATCTTAGTAATATTGTATATTGCAAAAGTTCTTGAATTTATGGGACATCTTGTAAATTATGAAAATAAGAACTTTAAATTCAATAAAGTCAAAGATCGACTTTGTTACTTTTTTACATCAAACAATAATAATCATTATTTTAAATATATATATATATAATTTATATTTCATTTAATATACTATTTTATATAGGTTTCAAATGCATGATGCAAAAATACAAAACTTCAAATAAAACAAATATATTTCAAACCAGTTTTCTCTCATGAATGTTTAGTAAGGGAGCTTAATTAGCTATGCATACCTCCCATTAGGAAGAAAAGTGTAGGAAAGTACCAAGTATATGCAGTTGAAAGACACCATAGTACTCAAATTAAATGTTTTGCATTGTCTATACTAATCATCACACATTCATTTGCATTTGCTAAATAAGCATAGTAAAAGTGTTCATTCAGCTGTCTTAGACTTCCTTGTGCATCATAAACATCTAATTAAAACATCTGCTCAAAATTTACCGATTTGCCAGGGGTTAAACATAGCATAGCAAGGAAATGCAGGCTTAGTATTAAGTTATTATTCAAAAAGACAGAGGGGGAAAATGATGAATGGGGAAGAACAAGTGTTGGCCCTAATAAACTGTGTCAGATAATTGTGTAATCGCCCTTATTAATGCCTTCTGCTCCCTGAATCCTTGAGATTTATGTCTGTAGAAAATGTGGGGAAATACATCAGAACTTCAGTTATATAGTATTAGTTTGATGCTATTTTAGGGGGCAAGTATTTTTATAGATAGATACATGGATGATGACAGATGGATGATGAAGATAGATATGATCGATCAATCAATCAAAGGTTTATGGTAACAAAGTAGTATGACAACATGATTAGGAACCTAATGTAGACTATCATGGCTTTCAGTCACGCAATAAGGCCCTCTCCTTATCCTGTAAAATATTACTTACTTATTATTGCCTGATTATTTTTCTCATAAATATTTTTAAAACAACACCAATAAGAAAAGGATATTAAAGAATTATAAAATCAACAAGACTAGAATTACTACAGCCTCTAGCCCAATTATTTTTCTATTTTCTCTAAATCCCTAAATCCTCTCCTTTTATACCTTATTAAGCTTTCTGTCATTTTAGTAGCACATCAGCTTCTGTGTCCTAGCCACTTTTTTTTTTTTTCTGACTCTTTAAGGCAGCCAGCTAGAAAACCATCAGTATTGGATGAACTCAACTCCCTGTCTTTTCATGTCCAGCTGCACAGTTGGCCCCACTGCAGAAAGCACACACCAGAGGGCAGAGTGGCACTGCTGCCACTGCATGGCAGGCCTTGGGGTTCCTCTGGTCTCCTCTCTCTCCTGAACATCTAGATGGCCACTGAAAATCCTCTTTATCTTTCAGCAAAATTCTGACAAAGCATTCCTCTCACCACCACCTCTTCCTTCTACAGGTAACCTCAGTTTTTACTTCCTGGAGAGATAAATGACACAATGTGATAGGAATTTTCATCAATATACCTCATCCTAAATGCTAAGACTTTGTCATCTAACCTCACCTTCTATCCCAGTACAGAAGAGTCACCACATAGTCCCTTACAGGGTCCATTTCTACACATACTCTTTGAATTCCAACCCTTACAGCCTTGCAGATTTCAAAGAAATCTCACACTGACTACTTTTCTTTCTATTATTCTTTTCTGTTAACTTTCCTGGCCTCTGCTACTCTGTCTTCTGCACACATCATTTTGTGGTCCATCATTAAATACTGGATTTTCTCATGACTTGATCTCAACTATGATTCTGTTTAATCTCATCCATCTTTAAACATTATATCCCCTGGCCTTGAGATCAAATGTATCTATCTGCTTGTTCTGTCATTCACTTGTGTTTGGAATGGGGGTGCTGGGAATCTAAACCAAGACTTCATGCGTGCTAGGTAGGAGCTTTACCACTGAACTACATCCCCAGTACTCATCTCGTGTCTCAAAGTAATCCTCAAGTCATCAGGCCCAATAGTGCACTCCTTCCCTATCACCTTGTATGACACCACTCCTCAACCAATTTATGAAACTATGATTCTAAGAGTGAATCATCTTGGACTCTTCCCTTATCATGCTCCATTATAGCCCCACATGATGTCCACTAGCTTTTCTTCTTAACTATTTCGTGCTCTACCCTTATGTCCCAAACTTTTTCACCATTTTACTCAGCCCAAAATATTATTAGTTATTTAGGGTATCAAAAGTTGCCTCTTTTTATTACACTCTTTATAGTCGGAGTAATATTTTTTAAATGCAATAAAGTTCAAGCCACCTTCCTACTTAAAAAGTTTAATAACTTCCTGTTATTCCTTAGATTATTAATCAAATACTTAATATCCTTCGCTGAAATCTTTATAATGGCCTCCAAATTTTTGCCTCCTGAGATTCAGCAAACACAACCTTCTTGTTCACAAAATGTCTACATTGTAGTCTCAGGGCCTTGAAACAATCTGTTCCCTTTGTTTTTATGCAATTCATAAAATCTCAACTCAAACTTTATTTCTTTTTTTCTTTCCTTTATAAAAGGTCTCATAATTTCACATTTTTATGTCTTTTTATTTAATGTCTAGTACTCAGCATTGTACCAGGAACACTGTGGATTAGCTTTTAATATTTGTTGGGCATACAAAAAAGAATAACTTAGAAATCATTCTATTATGCCCAATTTGAAGTCATATAATGGATTTATATCAAAGTTTACATAAATTTCTGATTCACATTTTGATGATTCACTTAAACCAGATTTCTTCACAGTAATTATTGGAAACATAACCAATTTATATCATTTTGCAACAGTATTTTTTAATGTATTTTCTGGGGGTATTTGATTCAAATTTTTTTAAAACTGTAATCATTATCCAAATTATACTTGGAAATATTTCTTTGTTATTCTTAAATCTGTCATTCTTTGGCTATTCTAACATTTGTTTACCTTCTGGCCTACACTTCACAATAGTTGGTCTCCTTTCTCCTTGAGTAACTATTCAGTATTCATATGTAAAATAGATGAACATCAAAAAAAGTTAATATTTTAGAAATACACATAAATTTCAGTATAAGGACTTTGGCCATTATAAAATAACATAGTTTTCAAGTTACACATCTCGGAAAATTGGGAATGGAATCACCATTTGACCCAGGTATCTCTCTCCTCAGTTTATACGCAAAGGACTAAAAAACAGCATGCTACAGGGACACAGCCACATCAATGTTTATAGCAGCATAATTCACAACAGCTAAACTGTGGAACCAATCTAGATGCCCTTCAATAGATGAATAAATTTAAAAAATGTGGCATATATACACAGTGGAATATTACTCAGCAATAAAAGAGAATAAAATCATGGCATTTTCAGATAAATGAATGGAGTTAGAGAAGATAATGCTAAGTGAAGTTAGCCAATCCAAAAAAAAAAAAATGCCAAATGTTTTCTTTGATATAAGGAAGCTGATTCATAGTGGGATACAGAGCAGGAACATGGGAGGAATAGAGGAACTCTAGATAGGGCAGAGGAGTGGGAGGGGATCGGAGGGGGTATAAGGTTAGAAATGATGGTGGAATGTGATGATCATTATTACCCAAAGTACAGGTATGAAGACATTAATTGGTGTGAATATACTTTGTATACAACCAGAGATATGAAAAATTGTGGTCTACATGTGTAATAAGAATTGTAATGCATTTTGCTGACATCTACATGTGTAATAAGAATTGTAATGCATTTTGCTGTCATGTATAAATTTTTTAAAAATCAAAAAAATACACATCAATCAGTAGCATATAAATTTGATTACGACCAGGATGTTTGTCTATCTTATTCATGGACTTACTCCGGTCCCTAAAACAATACCTGACACACACATACATACTCAATACTTACTAAATAAAACATTATTTAACATGATGAAAATAGTCTTTAAATTATTTTATTTTTCTTTCTTAGTGACATGTGGAGTAATTTTCAATACAACTCTATTCCATGAGCAGGGATGACAATATAAAGAAAAGTCAATGGTTATCCCAATTACATCCCTTAATATTCTAAAATTTTGACCTGCTGAATTTACTCATTTGAATTCCAGCAGGGATTCTTGAGAATCATATGCAAAACAAAAGGAACTTATGCAATACTTTACCAACTTCAGACTTGGTGGTTAAGTAAAACTCAGAATGTTGGATGGACAGGAACACAGAATAGATTGTGATGGGCATAAAGATGTAGGATATGATCATAATATAGGGAATAGCAGTTTTGATGAGCTTTTCAAATGTTGATTATAAAACAAATTTTTTTCATGTCTTACAATTAAAACAGTTTAATAAATAATATTTTCTTCATATTAGTGTATAAAGTATAATGACAAGTCTCAAAATATGTGGGTTTTTATTCAATTAAATGCTTCTATAAATATAGCATCTATAATTAGGATGGAGAGAGGTTTTGGAGAAAAGAGAAAGGATGGCAATAAGGAGTAAAGCCAGGAATTACAAGTTTGCATCCTGTGCAATTTACCCCCATCCTGTGCTTTACATATGTGGGAATATATACACAGAGCATAAAGCTGTATCATCTTATGGTGGAATCAGTTGTGGATGTATCTGCCTCATTCTCTAAACTCCTTAAGATTAAGGCTAAATATTAATCCTCCTTGTGTTCCCCAGTGCTGGGCACTTGATAAAAGCTTAAATTCATTTCCTTTTTTCTTCCCAAGTTTAAACCTAATAGCTTTGTCTTCTACAGAAAGGGCAGAAAACAATTTGTTGAGATAAATTTGTCAGGCACTTCATAGGAGTATATTAAGTTCTTTGATAAGGAACATTAACCTCCTTGAGCTATTTGATTATGCTCTAATTCACTGATGCATTAATTTCCTGAATGTAGTAATTACCAAATAAGGAATTGTTAATGGGAAAATGAATGAAAATCTACTGCTCTGGAGCACCTAACAGTGCCCAGGTGACAAAAGAAATTTTGAAAAAAACTAGATATATCCCCCCCAAAGCAATTTCCCTACTGACAAGGATAGCCTCATTAATTGTCATGTTGTGAGGCAAATTTATAAAGATCCCAATTTTCTAGGAGTTTTTGAAAGTAAATGTAAAAAACACTACTACAACTGATACACTGGATATGAGGAATATAGAAACAATGGCAGAGAGATTAAATGCAAACAGATTTATATCATTTTCAAACTCAGCATTAATGAATATAAGAGTAGAATGAAGAAAATATGACTAGCATGACTACATAGGTGGTAGAGATGACCAAGGATCGGTTTGAATAAACCAAGAGAGGCTCCATGTCAGTGTTGTAATTTAGAGAATTCGTGGAATGATAGGAAAAATTATATCCATCACCTAATGTTTAGTGGAAATTATTTTCTAGATTAAGAACATTACTGAGAAAACAAAAATTAATTATGAAACATATATCAGGAGTTTGGAAAAATGCAACTTTCAGACTAATAAAAAATGAAATCAAAGTAGAGTTGAATTTTCAGGTACCAGTCACAGTATGAAGAAGTTTCATTCCATTTATCTTCCTGAAAAGTCACTGATCAATTAAGAGCCAAAAAATGAAGCAAGTTTCAAATCCTCAGTATCTTTTTTTCTATCTTTAATGAATCATGCAGCAGACATAATCATAAAACCTAACTTTGAGAAATAATAGAAAAACTCATTTTGTACTGTACCAAAAAATAAGAATTGGTGGTGAGAGATGGCACTCACCACTATCCTCTCCCTCTACCTCTGGACCTAAAGAGAAAAAAATTATCCCATTAAAATATGTAAGTCATTCCAGAAATTCTTTTCAAGCTATTCTCAAGGACCATTTTCAGGCTATGACAATGAGATGCCATAACCCATTTGCACTACCCATGTTAGCTAATTGAGAAAGAAATCACAGGGAAGCTGGTTGCACCAACAGAGTCCCAACCAGCCTTCCAGAGGTAATAACTGAAAGAGGGCACAGGGTGAAGTGAAAAGGAAGGCAAAGAATAGCACATGGCAGCATATTCCTGCAGGAGGGTTATTATAAGTCCCACCAAGCCTTCTGAGTTATAATGAAGGACCAAATATTTCCAGAACAAAAGCAAGGGTCAATCTGTTGAGTTTGGGTTCAACATATATAAACTTGAATCAAAGCTGAGGAGTTCATCAGCTCTTTCCAACTACTACCTACTCTACTTTTGAAGAAATAGTTACCCTACTTAAAGATGAATAAAAACAAAGGAGAACTATCACAAAATACAAGCTAAAAAATTAATTTGTTGAATAGAAAAAGCGTTAAGTATATTATGGTTTCCCCCATGCATTAGGTGATTTGGCAACATCTGTAAGTAAAAACATCTGCTCTTTGGAGCTTCATTCTAGTACTAGAGATAGATGGTAAATGATCAACGTTAAAAGATAATTAAATTATACACTGTGTTAGAAAGTGATGACTATGTGACCATTTAGAAAAATAGTGCAGGTGAGGGAGTTCAGGATTGCTGGAGCAGAGAACAAGTAGCAGATTAAATAGGAAATTCAGAGAGAGGGCTATACTGAGAAGTGAGATCTGAGCAGAGGTGAGATGGAGGCAGAGAAACTAAGGAATTGAATATATGGTAGGAGAGCATTTTAAGTAAGATCCCGAGTGAGGTGGGTGTTGCTGACAAGGTACAGAACTACTAAAGTAGGCAGAACAAGTTACAGGGGAGTAGAAGCTGAGATCATAAAGTTGATGCGGGTGGGAGTAGGTTCTCAGATCATGTAGACCATGGTAAAAATCTTGACTTTTACACTGAAGGAAATGGGAAATCATGTAGTGTTCTGAGCAAAGGAGTGACAAGACCTGAGTAAAGTTTTAACAGGAAAATCATTGTTTCTATGTCGAAAATAGACTGCCAGAGGGAAGAGGTAAATGAAAAAAGACCTGCTAGAAGTGACTTCAGAAATCCAGGTACAAAATATTGACTAATGGTGACTCAGGCACCGCAGTGGAGGTTCAGAGGGAAAAAATGGTTGGCTTCTGGAATCAAAAGTTAAAAGTTAGTTGTGAGGAAAAGAATAAAGGACAACTCCAGGGTTTCTCACCAGAGCATAGGGAAAGATGGAGTTGTCATCGACTAAAATGGAAAAAAATGATGCTATTTCACAAGGATAAAGGGAAAATTGGGAGTTCTGTTTTAGAAGTGCTAAGTTTGAAGCATCTCTTTCCCTAATAATGTGCATGCAGGTTTGAGATATTAAATAGACCTGGGAACATGCAAATTTGGAATTCAGGAGACAAGTCCTGGCTAGAAATATAATTCAGTTGGTGCTAGCTTCTATATGGTGCTTAAAGCCAGGATGAGTTTGGAACTGATAAATTCACCAGATTATATGAGTAAGGATAGAAAGGAGGGAAGGACAAAGACCCAAGACCAGGGCATCCTAGCACTGTGAAGCACAGATATATAGGAAAAGAAAGAAAAAATATTGCATTAGCAAAAGACACTGAGAAGTTGTAGACAACAAGGAAAAACCACATGGGGGAATGGGCAACTCTGGAACCTGTTAAAATCTGGATTTTTAACAAGGTGTAGGCCATTGAGAACCTTGAAATAATTGTTTGAGAAGAGGAAAATAAGGGATAGTGAGAAAGTAATTGGGAGGTTTAACAAAGAATTGGAGAAGTGTTAAAGAAAGTGAGTACAGGCAAATCTTGCAAGGTGTTTGCTGTAAGAAGAGAATAACTGAAGTACGGAAAAGGTGAAGTCAGAAGAAAAGGAGCTTTTTCTTCTTCTAATCTAAGAAACACCAGCACGTAATAACATAAATAAAACTGATTACAGAGAAGAAACAGGAGAAATTGTCTCTGCATAGCTGAGAGGGACTAGGGTACAATATGCAAAGAAAAATTCAGACTGGAGTGAGGATGGATCAATTATGTAAAAGGTAGAAGAATGATTATGAGGGAGTATGTTCTGGTAGTGGCACTTATGTTTCCAGGAAGTGTTTTCTGATTGCTTCAGTCTTTTCAAGGAAATAGAACACGAGGTTATCATGAAGAACAAGAGGCGGGGAGGTGTTGGGAGATTCAAGGAAAAAGAACAAGTTGTGAGATAATCACCTAAAGAGTAGGAGAATAAACAAAATAGTCATTCAGAACATGATTAACCGATAGTATTAGACATCTACTTGAAATGTGTCATTATAAATTAAAGTGAATCAACATAGTTGCAAGTTTTATCAAATATGATCAGATGCAGGTACAAAACAGATTGATTCAAATTGAATCCAGAATTGAAGTCTGGAAGCTAATTTATGTCAAACAAGGGACAAGAGTCCAGGGCATGTGTGGAAGGGGAGAGTGAAGATTCACTGTGGGATTTTAACCAAGTAAGGAAGACTATGTGGGCATGAAGGAGAAGAGAAACAAATAGCGCTGAAGGTAAATGGAATAATAACACATTGCAAGCATATGAAGAAATGTTGGGGTCACAGGAGAAGAGTGTTATGTGTAGAAAAATAGGAAGTGCTAGAGAATGATATGCACATATTTGTGATTAAATTTCTATAAAGAATGTAAGAGGGGATCCAACATGGCGGCCGGCGAGCAGGCAGCATTTTCTATACCTCCGCAGTAACGGGATCAGAGAGACACATAAATACACTTGCATGGGACATGCTGAGGAACTTCTAACAATTTTCCACTGAAAGGAGACCTGCCGATAACTAGTAAGTCTGTGGGAGGGGTCAATTGGTCCCAGGTGAGTGAATCTCCGCAACGCGGATCAGGGTCACAATCCCGCCGGCCGCCGCTGAACTGCAGCGAACATAGGAACCTACTGGGCCCCGCAGGCCTGAGTCCCTGAACTGACTCTAGCGGCTTGGTGCTAGGATCCACACTCCTAACACCCCACCCCACCCCCAGCCAGTTCGGAGCAAAGCGGACCAGGGACACAACCCCGCGGGCTGGCCACGGGCGGCGGCCAGACTGGGCCCCGCAGGCTTGAGTCTGTGAACGGCCTCTGGCGGTCCAGCGATAGGATCCACATTCCTACCACCCCACCCCCAGCCGGCTCGGTGCATCGCAGATCAGGGACACAATCCCGCCGGCCGCCGCTGAACTGCAGCGAACATAGGAACCTACTGGGCCCCGCAGGCCTGAGTCTGTGAACTGACTCTAGCGGCTTGGTGCTAGGATCCACACTCCTAACACCCCACCCCACCCCCAGCCAGTTCGGAGCAAAGCGGACCAGGGACACAACCCCGCGGGCTGGCCATGGGCGGCGGCCAGACTGGGCCCCGCAGGCTTGAGTCTGTGAAGGGCCTCTGGCGGTCCAGCGATAGGATCCACATTCCTACCACCCCACCCCCAGCCGGCTCGGTGCATCGCAGATCAGGGACACAATCCCGCCGGCCGCCGCTGAACTGCAGCGAACATAGGAACCTACTGGGCCCCGCAGGCCTGAATCTGTGAACTGACTCTAGTGGCTTGGTGCTAGGATCCACACTCCTAACACCCCACCCCACCCCCAGCCAGTTCGGAGCAAAGCGGACCAGGGACACAACCCCGCCGGCCGGCCACGGGCGGCGGCCAGACTGGGCCCCGCAGGCTTGAGTCTGTGAAGGGCCTCTGGCGGTCCAGTGATAGGATCCACATTCCTACCACCCCACCCCCAGCCGGCTCGGTGCAACGCAGATCAGGGACACAATCCCGCCGGCCGCCGCTGAACTGCAGCGAACATAGGAACCTACTGGGCCCCGCAGGCCTGAGTCTGTGAACTGACTCTAGCGGCTTGGTGCTAGGATCCACACTCCTAACACCCCACCCCACCCCCAGCCAGTTCGGAGCAAAGCGGACCAGGGACACAACCCCGGCAGCCAGACTGGGCCCCCCAGGCTTGAGTTTGTGAAGGGCCTCTGGCGGTCCAGCGATAGGATCCACATTCCTACCACCCCACCCCCAGCCGGCTCGGTGCATCGCAGATCAGGGACACAATCCCGCCGGCCGCCGCTGAACTGCAGCGAACATAGGAACCTACTGGGCCCCGCAGGCCTGAATCTGTGAACTGACTCTAGCGGCTTGGTGCTAGGATCCACACTCCTAACACCCCACCCCACCCCCAGCCAGTTCGGAGCAAAGCGGACCAGGGACACAACCCCGCCGGCTGGCCAGGGGCAGCGGCCAGACTGGGCCCCGCAGGCTTGAGTCTGTGAAGGGCCTCTGGCGGTCCAGCGATAGGATCCACATTCCTACCACCCCACCCCCAGCCGGCTCGGTGCAAGGCAGATCAGGGACACAATCCCGCCGGCCGCCGCTGAACTGCAGCGAACATAGGAACCTACTGGGCCCCGCAGGCCTGAGTCTGTGAACTGACTCTAGCGGCTTTGTGCTAGGATCCACACTCCTAACACCCCACCCCACCCCCAGCCAGTTCGGAGCAAGCGGACCAGGGACACAACCCCGCCGGCCGCGGGCGGAGGCCAGACTGGGCCCCACAGGCTTGAGTCTGTGAACGGCCTCCGGCGGTCCAGCAATAGGATCCACATTCCTACCACCCCACCCCACCCCCAGCCGGCTTGGAGGCGGCCAGACCAGGCTCCGCAGGCCTGAGTCTGTGAAGTGCCTCTAGCGGTTTGGCGCTAGGACTTTGGCAGCGCTTAGTGCTGAGTTCCAGCTTTCAGACAGAGGAGAGAAGCGGTCCAGTTGGGTTCCAGACACCGGTCGGACCACAGAGGAGGACAGCAGCCGCCATTTCGGAGAGATGATGTAATCATCCCCATGTTCTATTGATCTCAGCTCATCCAGCGACGGAACAGGTGATTTCAGGCTGGTAGTTGCCTGCGTCTAGCAGACAGATTTCTAGCTCAGGCTCGGGACTGGGGATCTTGTGGAGAATACTCCTAGAGGCTCATGCCTGGCAAGGCGTGTACCGGGCACTGAGCAGCTGGATTCTGGTTCCCGGGGCTAACCTGGCCCAGGTCTGAGGAAACTGCGGAGACTGCCGGTGGAGGCTAGCTCCAAGTGGAGCGTGCGCTGAGCTAGGGGCGACTGGGTTCTGACTCCCGGAACAGTTTTGGCCCGGGGCTAGGGAACCCGTGGGGGTCGCTCGCTGGAGCCAGCTCCCAGCGGAGAGTGTATCGAGATAGGAGAGGCGGGTTCTGGCTACCGAAGCTGCTTTGACCCAAGGCTAGGGAACCAGCGGTGTCTGCTTCTCAGTCAGGGTCCTGATGGGTGCTGTGGGGGCAGAGTGGAGCTTCCACCTGCACCCAGAGCAGGCCAAGTGACCCGCCGGCGTGGTAGCATGACACCCCAAACGCAGCTGGGTCTGAAGAGAGTAGCCGCCCACGCCTAGAATAGGACCAGCGGCCCCGCGAAGCGGTAGCCAAGTAACCTCATTTGGAGTAGGGGCTGTGCAGAGCGTGCAGGCAGACCTGCGGCCCACTGGCAAGACAGGCCAGGTAGCTTGCCAGAGTGGTGGACACGTAACACCGAGGCAGTTGCGTCACACTGGTTGGAGTGGGGGCGGAGCAGGGTCGCCGCCCGGGTCCGGAGGGGGCCCAGCGACCCGTTGGAGAGGTAGTCAGGTACTCCCATTGGGAGTGGGGGCTGTGCAGAACTGTGACCCACCGGCCTAGAAGTATGCCAGCGTGGTAGACTCGTCACACCAATTGGAGTGGGGACCCAGCAGAGCCGCCACCCACATCCAGATCAGGACCTACGACCCCAGGGCGTGGTAGTTACGTTACCACAATTGGAGTGGGGGCAGAGCAAAGCCGCCTCCTGTGCCCGCAGGGGGGGCAGACCTGTGACCGATCAGCGTGATAGATAGACCACCATAATTAGAGGAGGAGCACAGCCACTACCCACCCTGCAAGGGAGACTTTCCAACTATACAAGAGCAACATAAATAAATAGGGGGTAAATTTCAAAAACACAACAGTTGCACCAAGCAGAAAGAAACGCGAGCAGTATGAAAAGACAAGGAAAGAAAGGACCACAAGCAATGCAGGTCAACTCAACTTTAGAAGAGGTAATAGCTGCAACAGATGGAATATCAGATAAAGAGTTCAGGATATATATGCTTCAGATGATCTGGAGTCTCAAGGAAGACATGAGACAGCAAAATCAGACAATGAAAGATCACATTGACAAACAAATCCAGGAAGTAAAAGATCAATTTCACAGGGAGATAGAAGTAATAAAAAACAAACAAATAGAAATTCTAGAAATGCAGGAAACAATAAACCAACTTAAAAACTCAATTGAGAATACTACCAGCAGAGTAGATCACTTAGAAGAGAGAACATCAGACAATGAAGACAAAGTATTTCAGCTGGAAAAGAACATAGACAGCTCAGCAAGTCTGCTAAGAAACCATGAGCAGAACATCCAAGAATTATGGGACAATATCAAAAGACCAAATTTAAGAGTCATTGGGATACAGGAAGGCACAGAGCTCCATGCCAAAGGAATAAACAGTCTATTCAGTGAAATAATACGAGAAAACTTCCCAGAATTGAAGATTGAGACAGAATCCCAAATCCTAGAAGCCTACAGGACGCCGAATGTGCAAAATCATAAGAGATCCACACCTAGACACATTATAATGAAGATGTCCAACATACAGAATAAGGAGAGAATTTTAAAAGCTGCAAGAGAAAGAAAGCAGATTACATTTAGGGGTAAACCAATCAGGATAACAGCTGATCTCTCAACACAGACTCTGAAAGCTAGAAGATCCTGGAATAACATATTTCAAACACTGAAAGACAATGGGCTCCAACCAAGAATCATGTATCCGGCGAAATTAAGCTTCAGGTTAGAAGATGAAATTAAAACCTTCCACGATAAACAAAAGTTAAAAGAATTCGCAGCTAGAAAACCATCTCTTCAAAAAATCCTTGGCAAAACATTACAGGAAGAGGAAATGGAAACTAACATTGATAACCAACAATGGGAGGTAGGACAGTAAAGGGGGGAAAGTAGTCAAAGAGGATAACAAATCAGGTTTAGTAACATCAATAAACAATTATGGATAGAAGAACAAACCACATCTCAATAATAACCCTAAATGTTAATGGCTTAAACTCACCAATTAAGAGACACAGGCTAGTAGAATGGATCACAAAACAAGACCCAACAATATGCTGTCTACAGGAGACGCATTTGATAGGAAAAGATATACATAGACTGAAGGTGAAAGGTTGGGAAAAAGCATATCACTCATATGGACCGCGGAAACAAGCAGGAGTGTCCATACTCATATCTAATAAAATAGATTTCAAGCCAAAGACAATCAAAAGGGATAAAGAAGGACACTTCATACTGCTCAAGGGAACCATACACCAACAAGACATAACAATCATAAATATATATGCCCCAAATAATGGTGCAGCCGTGTTCATCAAGCAAACTCTTCTCAAGTTCAAGAGTCTAATAGACCACCATACAATAATCATGGGAGACTTCAACACACCTCTCTCACCACTGGACAGATCTTCCAAACAAAAGTTAAATAAGGAAACTATAGAACTCAATAACATAATTAACAACCTAGACTTAATTGACATATATAGACTATACCACCCAACTTCAAGTAGCTACACTTTTTTCTCAGCAGCACATGGAACCTTCTCAAAAATAGACCATATACTATGTCACAGGGCAACTCTTAGACAATACAAAGGGGTAGAGATAATACCATGCATCTTATCTGATCATAATGGAATGAAACTGAAAATCAATGATAAAAGAAGAAAGGAAAAATCAAGCATCACCTGGAGAATGAACAACAGGTTGCTGAGTGATCAATGGGTTTTAGAAGACATCAAGGAGGAAATTAAAAAATTCCTAGAGTTAAATGAAAACACAGACACAACATATCGGAATCTATGGGACACATTGAAAGCAGTTCTAAGAGGAAAATTCATTGCTTGGAGTTCATTCCTCAAAAAAAGAAAAAACCAACAAATAAATGATCTCATACTTCATCTCAAAATCCTAGAAAAAGAAGAGCAAAACAACAGCAAAAGAAGTAGAAGGCAAGAAATAATTAAAATCAGAGCTGAAATTAATGAAATTGAAACAAAAGAAACTATTGAAAAAATTGACAAAACTAAAAGCTGGTTCTTTGAAAAAATAAATAAAATTGACAGACCCTTAGCCATACTAACGAAGAGAAGAAGAGAGAGAACCCAAATTACTAGCATACGGGATGAAAAAGGCAATATCACAACAGACACTTCAGAAATACAGAAGATAATCAGAAATTACTTTGAATCCTTATACTCCAATAAAATAGAAGATAGTGAAGGCATAGATAAATTCCTTGAGTCTTATGATCTGCCCAGACTGAGCCAGGAGGATATAGACAACCTAAACAGACCAATAACAATAGAGGAAATAGAAGAAACCATCAAAAGACTACCAACTAAGAAAAGCCCAGGACCGGATGGGTATACAGCAGAGTTTTACAAAACCTTTAAAGAGGAACTAACACCAATACTTTTCAAGCTATTTCAGGAAATAGAAAAAGAGGGAGAACTTCCAAATTCATTCTACGAGGCCAACATCACCCTGATTCCGAAACCGGACAAAGATACTTCAAAGAAAGAAAACTACAGACCAATATCTCTAATGAACCTTGATGCAAAAATCCTCAATAAAATTCTGGCGAATCGGATTCAAATACATATCAAAAAAATTATACACCATGATCAAGTAGGATTCATCCCTGGTATGCAAGGTTGGTTCAATATACGGAAATCAATAAATGTTATCCACCACATCAATAGACTTAAAATTAAGAACCATATGATCATCTCGATAGATGCAGAAAAAGCATTCGACAAAGTACAACATCCCTTTATGTTCAAAACTCTGGAAAAATTAGGGATAACTGGATCATACCTCAACATTGTAAAAGCAATCTATGATAAGCCACAGGCCAGCATCATTCTGAATGGAGAAAAATTGAAGGCATTCCCTCTAAGATCTGGTACAAGACAGGGATGCCCTCTCTCACCACTTCTGTTCAACATAGTCCTCGAGACACTGGCCAGAGCAATTAGGCAGACGAAAGAAATTAAAGGCATAAAAATAGGAAAAGAAGAACTTAAATTATCACTATTTGCAGATGATATGATTCTATACCTAGCAGACCCAAAAGGGTCTACAAAGAAGCTATTAGAGCTAATAAATGAATTCAGCAAAGTGGCAGGATATAAGATCAACACGCATAAATCAAAGGCATTCCTGTATATCAGCGACAAATCCTATGAAACGGAAATGAGGACAACTACTCCATTCACAATATCCCCCCAAAAAATAAAATACTTGGGAATCAGCCTAACAAAAGAGGTAAAAGATTTATACAATGAAAATTACAGAACCCTAAAGAAAGACATAGAAGAAGACCTTAGAAGATGGAAAAATATACCCTGCTCATGGATAGGCAGAACCAACATCATCAAAATGGCGATATTACCAAAAGACCTATATAAGTTCAATGCAATGCCAATCAAAATCCCAACAGCATATCTTGTAGAAATCGATAAAAGAATCAGGAAATTCATATGGAATAATAAAAGACCCAGAATAGCAAAAACAATACTAAGCAGGAAGTGTGAATCAGGCGGTATAGCGATACCAGACTTCAAACTATACTACAGAGCAATAGTAACTAAAACAGCATGGTACTGGTACCAAAACAGGCGGGTGGACCAATGGTACAGAATAGAGGACACAGTAACCAATCCACAAAACTACAACTATCTTATTTTTGATAAAGGGGCTAAAAGCATGCAATGGAGGAAGGATAGCATCTTCAACAAATGGTGCTGGGAAAACTGGAAATCCATTTGCACCAAAATGAATCTGAATCCCTATCTCTCGCCATGCACAAAAGTTAACTCAAAATGGATCAAGGAGCTTGATATTAAACCAGAGACATGGCATCTGATAGAAGAAAAAGTTGGTTATGATCTGCACGCTGTGGGATCGGGCTCCAAATTCCTCAATAGGACACCCATAGCGCTAGAGTTAACAAACAGAATCAACAAATGGGACTTACTCAAACTAAAAAGTTTTTTCTCAGCAAAAGAAACAATAAGAGAGATAAACAGGGAGCCTACATCCTGGGAACAAATCTTTACTCCACACACTTCAGATAGAGCCCTAATTACCAGAATATACAAAGAACTCAAAAAATTAGACAATAAGATAACAAATAACCCAATCAATAAATGGGCCAAGGACCTGAACAGACACTTCTCAGAGGAGGACATACAATCAATCAACAAGTACATGAAAAAATGCTCACCATCACTAGCAGTCAGAGAAATGCAAATCAAAACTACCCTAAGATACCATCTCACTCCAGTAAGACTGGCAGCCATTAGGAAGTCAAACAACAGTAAGTGCTGGAGAGGATGCGGGGAAAAGGGCACTCTTGTTCATTGCTGGTGGGACTGCAAATTGGTGCAGCCAATTTGGAAAGCAGTATGGAGATTTCTCGGAAAGCTGGGAATGGAACCGCCATTCGACCCAGCTATTCCCCTTCTCGGTCTATTCCCTAAAGCCCTAACAAGAGCATGCTACAGGGACACTGCTACATCGATGTTCATAGCAGCTCAATTCACGATAGCAAGACTGTGGAACCAGCCTAGATGCCCTTCAATAGATGAATGGATAAAAAAAATGTGGCATTTATATACTATGGAGTATTATTCTGCATTAAAAAATGACAAAATCATAGAGTTTGGAGGGAAATGGATGGCATTAGAGCAGATTATGCTAAGTGAAGCTAGTCAATCTTTAAAAAACAAATACCAAATGACTCCTTTGATATAAGGGGAGTAAACAAGGACAGGGTAGGGACGAAGAGCTTGAGAAGAAGATTTACATTAAACAGGGATAAGAGGTGGGAGGGAAAGGGAGTGAGAAGGGAAATTGCATGGAAATGGAAGGCGATCCTCAGGGTTATACAAAATGTCATATAAGAGGAAAGGAGGGGTAAGACAAGATAATACAAATGGAAGAAAGGATGTACAGTAGAAGGGGTAGAGAGAGAAAAGGGGAGGGGAGGGGAGGGGAGGGGAGGGGAGGGGGGACAGTAGAGAATAGGACAGACAGCAGAATACATCAGGCACTAGAAAGGCAATATGTCAATTAATGGAAGGGAAACTGGTGTGATACAGCAATCTGTATATGGGGTAAAAGCGGGAGTTCATAATCCACTTGAATCAAACCGTGTAATATGATGTATTAAGAACCATGTAGTGTTATGAACGACCAATAAAAAAAAAAAAAAAATAAAATAAACAGGTAAAAAAAAGAAAGCAGAAAAATCAAGATACTGAGTCAGAGACAAAAGCAAAAAATAAGTTAATGTGACTGTAATAGTAAAAGGAACCACTTGCTTTCCCCAAGGTATTTCTGACTTTATTTTAGATAATGTGCCATTTGAGACATATATCTCAGTTCCCTAGAGACTTTTGAAATAATTACATTTAGCTTGCCCTTCTTTTATCAAGAGGCTGAAGATGCTATCAATCTATTCCTACTCCACAGAGCTTAGCAACCTTCAGTAAAATCTTGATGTTTTATAGCAAATATTGTGAAGAAAATACATACCATAAAATGTTTCTCTATTAATCTTTGGAGCATTTTGCTCTGGTTTGATCATAGCTCTTGCGGTGATATTACAGGGTGTTCATGGTTAGGATTCTATTTCTAAAAACTGAGCCACACTGTACCAAGGGATGTAGTAGTTCTATAGATTTAGAGCAAAATTAGGTCATGCAATATAAAGAAACATCCTGTGCAAACCCAGCTTACATACACAGGATAAAAGATCACCCCCCTTTTTAAAAAGGAAATCCAAGAAACCCTTTTATTTCTCTAGTAGAATAGGCTCCCTTCTTTTCGAGGATATTTATTTTCTAACCACAAAGTACAAAATTTGTAGAGCATGTATACAATATATCCTAATGATTAAATTGTTGGAAAGGATCTTAGAAGATATCTAGCCCAGTCTCCCTTAGAATAATATGATCCTGTCTCCAGGGTCTTTGGAAGACAGTGATCCTATTTACACAGTCACCCTTCTGCTGTTGAACAGTCCTAATTAAGACAAAGAATTCTGCAGTGAAGACAACTTAATCTTCCAACCTGAATTTTCTACTAGGCTATGCCAATCAAAGAAACAGGGAGAAGATCTACCTTCATGTTCATATGATAATCTTTAAAGATTTAAAAATAAAAATAGTAAATTTATCTCCCCTTATTCTTTAATTCCCTAAATATCTCTGATTTCCTCGTCTGTTTCTGTGATTATAGGCCTCTTTTCACCCTCAACTCCCTTCTCTGGGCAATATTCGACTTCAGTCTTCCCCTTTATTTATGATGCTTTGTTCTGTCTACCTAGCCTCCCTATGAAGAATTCTGCCTATTAGAACATACAAAATACACTGTGAGTATTCTGTATGCAACTAGAAATTCTAGGACTTTTCAAAGCATTGTTTAAAATTTTTTCAAGTTAAATTTCATATGGTTTTTGTGCTTGATTTTACCTAGCAACATTTTCAAAATACAGTTGGAGAACCTATCAGAAACATGCTATCTAGATTTGAATTTTAACTAAATTGGGAGTTATACTTTAGGAATCTGGTTTAATTTGCATCTTTGATCTGCATCTTTATTATCTTCATCTGAAACTTCTACAAAAAATATTGAAGAGAATAAAAATAAAGTACTTTTATGCAACTTTGACTATAAATATTTTAGAAAGATTTTCTCACCTTATGAAAAGGCTTAGCATGGCCATCAACAAGGTATAAATACACTGAAATATTTTCATCACTCTATATGATTACAATGTGTTTTTTGGGATGCCTTGCTGAAGTTCAAATGCGCATATACATGCAATTGCACTGACGTGCCAGTTTTGATAGTCTGCCAGACTTGTGCTAGACATGACTTGCTTATCCTGAACCTATGTTGGCTTACCCTTTTCAGTTTTTGTTTGTATAAATGTAAAACAATTATATTTAATGATTTATAATTTTCCTAGGATTAATGTTGAGCTTCTTTGTTGATATTGATTCAAAATGTAACTTCCTTGCCCCAGGGCAAGCAGGCCATTTCTGATTATACAGTGCTGTATTAATTTCAATGCTTCATACTAAAGTGGTTATGCAGAGCCTATATTTCTATGCAACATCTTCTTATGCAAAAGTATGAAAACTGAATGACATTTGAGTAATGTGACTATAATAAAAATTAACTGAAAAAAAAAAAAAAAAAAAAAAAAAAAAAAAAAGAATGTAAGAAGAAGATATATTCCATGCTTGTATAAATATCTCAAAATATATTCTACTGTCATGTATAACTAAAGACAACCCTCCCTTCAAAAAATGCAGAAAGAGACAAGTGAAGAATCTAAAGCTCAACATGAATTATTCAAGGAAACTGGAGAAGTCAGATAAAGAAAAATTACAAACATGATTTCTCTAAATACGACTCAAATAAGACCTTAAATGACAACGAGATGAGAGGAAAGGAAAAAAAAATAAGAAGATTTCAAAAGAAAGAGCCATTTGGAGAATGAATAGCAAATACAATAAACTTTGGGAATAGGCAGATCACAGTAGAGAAATCATATACAATAAAATGCTAAAGAACTATAAGATAAATATCATTATAAGAAAAATAATAGGAGATGTAGAAAATCTGGCATAAATAAAAATGTGTTAAATTCAAGTATTACAAAAATTAATGAGTGAACTGGGCGCAGAGGGGCACACCTGCAATCCCAGAAGCTAAGGAGGCTGAGACAGGAGGATCACGAGTTCAAAGCCAGCCTCAACAAAGGCGCTAAGCAACTTAATGAGACCCTGTCACTAAATAAAATACAAAATAGGATGGGGATGTGGTTCAGTGGTCTAGTGCTCCTGAGTTCTATTTCAGGTACAAAAAAAGAAATTAATGAGTGTTCAAATAGAAAGAGTCAGGTCATTTTTTATGAAAAGGAAAAAAAAAATCTGGTATCCTCAGACTTTCTTCAGGAAAACTGAATGTTGCAGACCCTAGAGCAACATCTGCAAAATTCCAGGATTTTATACCAGTTATGTTATTCATCAATATAACTATTTTTTTGAAAATACAAGAAATTAGGTAATCAAGCCTTATGAGCTCTTCTTAATAAAAAAAAATTACTAGAAAATAAAATTCAGTAACAAAATAATTAGTAAAAGTTAAACTAAAGGATAGAAGAACCACTGTCAAAAAGTACTCACTTATTATTGACTCCACAATGCATTGTATAGAATAATGTGTAAACTCTGTGTACTTTAAAGTTTCACTATAGAATGCAGATATCTTTTAATTGTTTGATGTGCATAAATAGTAGCATAACTAACCAATATCAGAAGTATGATAGAAGGAGATGTGGGAAGAAGTATAAGAGTGACAAATTTACTCATTTCATCTGTTGACAACAAATTGATAAATATTAAAATATGTAGCTAGGGCAGGGGTTGTGGCTCAGTGGTGGAGTGCTTGCCTCATCTGTGTGAGGCATTGGGTTCAATTCTCAGCACCACATATAAATAAATGAATAAAATAAAGGTCCATAAACTAAGAAAATATTAAAAATATATATATGTAGCTAAAGTGAGCTATTATATCAATCACTAATTCTTTTAATATACATCTTAATTTCCATAATATTATACTAAACATTATTATATTCAAGTAAAATTAATCTAAATAAGAATATTTTAATATGCTATATCCTATTTTTTTCCTATTTTAGTTTGTCTCCCTAACTTTTCATCAACAGAAAGTGAGAAAAATTTTCTGATTTTTTTTCAAAAATTGTTATGCTAATAATTATTTATTTTTAAGGTTTGGTTTGGGATAATTTCTTTTTTAAGCTTAGTGGTAAGCATATGTATGTATATATATATATATATATATATATATATATATATATATATATATATATATATATTAGTTAAATGCACTTGTTCCATTCTACTTAAGAAAGCTAGGCACCAGGAACTGCCATAGGACTTTAAAGTGGTGTGACTATGCAGAATAGACCTAATAAAATGAAAAATGGAAACACCCATCACTTGAAAGAATGTTGAAAAGCTACCATTTTTATATACTGCTAATGAAAACATTAGCAAAAATTTCCTTCTTATAAAATGTTAATACTCTAGTACCCTATTTTCACATGAAAATTTTTTCTTTTTCTTTCTTTGTTTCTTTTTTCCTTTCTTTCTTTCTGTTGTCTTTATTTTCCTTATTGTTATCTATCTAGGATATAGATAAAAGTATTACAAATTTTCAATAGAGGTTATCTCTAGATGGCAAAATCATATATCACATATCTTTTCTCCTAGCTGTTGTTTTTCAAATCAATATCCTACATTAACATGAAGTACTGTATTTTTCAATTCTAAGACATATAGTTTCACATTCCTGAATCAAGACAAGTCATAGATTTTTGGATCCTTGATTAAAGACATATGATAATTCTGTAATTGAAAGACTGGAGTATTTTAAGTAAGTGAGAACTGAGGGTTAACGAGACACCTGACAGATAGATTGTCAATATACCTTAGAATTATACTCAGGTTTCCAAAATCAGTAGAAGATAACAATTTTGTTGTAGGTGAGGTTGTTTTCTGCAGGCTTAGTAAATTTTTTGGGAATGACAAGCTCAACTAAGAATGAAGTTATTTACAAAAAAGGAAAGATGAAGAGAGAGAGAGTTTTGGATGGAAACAAAAGCAAAACTTTTCTGTAATATTTTCTTCTAATTAGAGTGAGATATTTTGAGAACAAATTTGCAAACTGAGACACAATCAGAATGAGACTGAGAAGGTTCAGTGGGGAAGTGGTTTTTTTGGGGGGTGGGGTGAATTGGTTTTATAATGGTCTGTCTTTCAGGCCCTATTTGTGAAATAATTTATCCCTGAGACCCAACCACCAAACAAAATTATAAACTTTGTTTCTTGCCCTTGCATAGGTGAATATATTTTACTTTCAAATTTGATCAGTGAAATTTCCTCAATTCTCATATAAATATTTTTAAAAACCTTATATCAAGCTAAAGATGACCTTACCCTCTCTTGCTACTTAATAACTAACATTTGTAACTCCATTAAAAATTTTCTCCCTTGATTATAATACACTTCAGAATTGCACCTTCTCCTTGATTATGTCAGATATAAGAATTTACTCCAATAATATATTTCAAAGGGAAATACATTCCCTTATCCTTAGAACAGATTCTTAAGAACATATTCATAAGTGGGAAGCAGGAGATGATCATCTTTCCTAGAATATTGAGTTAGGCTTTCATGCTCTTCTTTTTTAATTTGTTCTTAGATATACATGATAGTAGAGTGTATTTTCTTGACATTATATATACACAGGGAGAATAACCTATTCTAATTAGGATCCCATTCTTTTGGTTGTACATAATGTGGAATTTCACTGGTCATGTATTCACATTTGAACATAGGAAAATTATGTCTGATTTATTCCACTCTTTTTAAAATAATAACAAAATAATGGCCAGGTTTGGATACTTTTTCAATTGGTAAAATAATCCCTCTCACAAAAGGGAATTCCAGTATCTAAATACCTTAAGTATTATTATGTTCAGTTTCATTTTCCATAAATGTACCAATAGCTTCTAAATAACAAAGCTTTTAAGAATTTAAGAAGACTTTAAGTAATTAGAGAAATGCAAATCAAAATTACTCTAAGATTTCACCTCACTCCAGTCAGAATGGCAGCTATTATGCATACAAATAACAATAAGTGCTGGCAAGGATGTGAGGGAAAAGGTCCATTCATACACTGCTTGTGGGCCTGCAAATTGGGGCAGTCAATACAGAAAGCAGTATGGAGATTTCTTGGAAATTGGGAATGGAACCACCATTTGACCCAGCTATCTCTCTCCTCGGTCTACACCCAAAGGACTTAAAAACAACATACTACAGGGACACAGCCACATCAATGTTTATAGCAGCACAATTCACAATAGCTAAACTGTGGAACCAACCTAGATGCCCTTCAATGGATGAATGGATAAAAAAAATAATGTGGCATATATACACAATGGAATATTACTCAGCAATAAAAGAGGACAAAATCATGGCATTTGCAGGTAAATGAATGGAGTTAGAGAAGATAATGCTAAGTGAATTTAGCCAATCCCCCAAAAACAAATGAGGAATGTTTTCTCTGATATAAGTAGGCTGATTCATAGTTGGGTAGAATGGGGAAGCATGGAAGGAATAGATAAAATCTAGATAAGGCAGAGGGGTTGGAGGCGAAGGGAGGGGGTATGGGGTTAGAAATGATAGTGGAATGGGATGGACATTATTATCCAAAGTACATGTATGAAGACACAAATGGTGTGAATATACTTTGTATAAAACCAGAGATATGAAAAAATGTGCTGTATATATGTAATAAGGATTGTAATGCATTACACTGCCATCTATAAATTTTTAAAAATTAATTTAAAAAAGAAAAAGGAACTGCCTTACCCAGTAAGTTTGACTGCATGTGTCCGAAATTTTCGATATTTTTCTGATTCTTCATTTTTGCTGGTAACATGTCTATATATCCCTGTCTTATAGTGAAAGAAATCCTCATGGACTTGCATTATGGCTAAAATAAAACCCAACAGGAGAATGGCAGAGTTTTAAAAAATCATCTTTAAAAGTCTCCAGAAATTCTACCAAAACAATGAATGAATAAATTGCAAGGAGCTAAATCTATGAAGAGATTGTTTAATTCCCTCATAATTTTCTTGTATACTTAATTGATTGATTATAATACTTTCCTATTCTCTTATAAACAAGTTTTACTTACTTAGAACATTATTTGACTACACATTATACCTTTAAATCCCACTCAAGCCTTATTCAACAAAGGCACTGTTACCAGGAATGGAGCCCCTTGCAGGGAAGGGCCACTGCAGTAGATCAATGATTGCTATTTCTGGACTAATGTTGTACTTCACCACAACCTTCTCAAAATCCCAATTAAGCTAGCAGAGAAAGGTGAGTATAGCAAATTGGGCTTAAAGCAATTTTCCTTAACCCTTATAAATAAATACAAACCTTTCCTTGCAGAGTTTGAACAAAAAGCAAAACCCTGGCAGAAGAATACTCTGACAGGATTTCATTCTCTCTGCTCTACAGAGCTAAGCCAGTGTTGTATTATTTAAAAAGTAGAGCTGATGCTTCCTAAAACTCTCCTTCATGCCCTCACCTGCACTATTTCTTTTCTATATTGTATGCCACTTTGTAGAAGGAATTGGACAGTTCAGGGTGAGCACTTTAAAGTTCTTTTCCAAAGGATGTGAATTGAAGATTTTCTAATTGGGACTAAATGTATATAGTCTGATAATGATAAACAGTGCTAGTCTATCTTAGTTTGACATGGATTATATTTAAAAAAAAGGGCTAATTTCACTAGCACTTGGTAGATACTAAAATTAAATTCATATTCCAAAGTCAAATATAACTTTTTAAGTTTTCCACTTTTTATTTCATTTTTTAAAGTTCCATTTTTTTTTTTCCTGATGCTGTTCAAATAGTCTCAAAAGAGGTTAGGCCTTTTTTATCTACTATAAAACACATTCCCATAGGATTTAAAGAATTTATATAACTGTACTCCATGCAGATTTCTACTTTTGTTCTCTTTTCATCACCTATACTTATTTTCAATTGTACAATTTCAGAAGCATGCACAGTTTTATTTATTCAACATTCTATTCTTTTGACATTCTTTTGTACAGAGATGGGGGAAATGCTGAATGTTAAACCAGGCAACAATGAGCACACAATCACATTGCATCTACAGCAAGAGCCAAACAGCTTTCTATCCATTCATAAAAATGTGAAGATATTGCTAGTGATTTTTCTTCTCCATAGAACCATCGATTCCTTTAATTCTTATGATTTAGTTCTGCCATAAGCATTATGAATAAAATATATCCTCCATTGCTGAAAAACACTGCTAACTAAAGAACAAGGTGAGAAACCATCATAATCAATGCAAAGATGACATTGCCTTCAATTTCTGACACCAAACCAGATTTGATGAATCCACAAACACATAAATATATAAACTACTGCAGTGCAGTTCTAATCTTGGAAAGCTGCAGTAAACTCATTGTACAAAACTATAACATTCATGCATGAGGAGAAGAAGGAGCTGTCTTGATTACTGCTGTCTTGCCCCTGGCTTGAGTTGGCAAGAAACAAGTTCTCAACAACCATTTTCTGTGTTCAATAATTCACATTTTTATTTTATTGGTTTGAATTTTTTATCTTTATTTTTGATTGATTATGTGAAATTTATGCATATGGTAATAAAGCAAGCCTAAAGTGTTCTCAACTTTAAATAATTATGATTCAAATTTCTCTTGAGTCATTAAAAATAGAGAAATAAACCCTTCAAACAATAAAACCATGATTTGAATACTTAAAAGGGTTAGGTAAATGACCAAAAATAATTTAAGTGGCAAATAGCAAAGTTTGACCTTTAAAAGTTAATCTAGTGTTCAAAAGTCTTGGATCCTTAAGTTTCCCACTCTTACAACAGCCAACAATTTATACAGCTGTAAAGGAGAAAGAAGCTTCTCATTTTTTTTTTCAGATTTTGTGTAAGGTTCCAGGATTTCTTAAATTCACAACATATTTAGTGTGTTTTGTTTTCTCCGTAAAACATAATTTCAGCACAATTAGAAACATCCATGATCTTTTTCTGTATGTTGAACTAATCAAATCAGCATTCAGGCAAAAAAGAAAAACTTCCCAACAGTTTATTAAGTATATATCAAATATTTTAAATTTAATTTTTAATTTTTTTATCCCAATGCACTGATAAATAATTGGGCTTTTTGGTGTTCACAACCTGAATTCCACTTTATGCCTCATTGAATTTTTTTCTTCCATGCACTTCAAGGCTATGTTTGTTTAGAGAGGGAATATATCCTGTGCATTTTTCCTTCTCCACGTCAATGTTACAAAATAAAATTCAACAAATAAGCAAAAGTAACTATTATCAGAGATGATATTCTGAAAATCAAAGTCAATATACAGTAAGTCATTACATAATTTTGTTATTGACTGTTAGTTTATCTCAAAGAACACATTTACAAAATTGTCAAGTTTGAGGCCTTTTGTAAGGCACAAAAATCATATTGGCTTACTTGATTTCCCTTGAACTAATACAGAAGAAATGTATCTAGTTTTGTTTCTATTACTAATTCTCATTTTTTCCAATCTGTTACCTAAGGTGAAGGTGACAATATCTAACATTATGTATGACTCTTACATATGATTAAAGGGAAGAAAGTGAGCTTGTTGTGAATTAGTCACTTGGCATTTCATGTTTGAATGTCTGTTAGTCCATGATCACTTGAAAATACTCAGCACTTTTATGAAATTAATCACTAATATTTAAGAGTCCAATATAGAAGTGAGTCTATCTCTTATAGTAAAATGGCAGATAATTAAGTGATTAGCTAAGCAAATCTCATAACTGAACTGATTTTAGAATTATTAAATGCTTATGAAGATCCTTAAAGCAATTTTTATTAAATATCATGCAAGCTTACCTTGAACTGGTCCATTTTGCATGATTTCCCTCATTATCTCAGTTTCCTGGAATGGGAAATATCAATAAGTATCATCATCATTATCAAAAATACTACACCTACAGTTTGACAGCTGTAGTACAATTTAGGTGTTATATAATCCGAAATGATTTGATCACTTGCAGTTTATTTACTCTTAATCATAGTTTGCAATACTCACACATGAAATACAACATTGATGAAATTGCTAAAGATGTGCTCATTTTTTGTTGAGTTTTATCACTAAATAATAATTTTGGAGTGGAGAGAAAGTGTATTAACTTTTTATTGTGACAAACAAAAAATATCAAAGCTAAGTTAAAGCCATGATTAATCAGTGGAGATCACAACAGCTATCTCAGATGTTTAGTGAGGTCCCTCTACAGCTTCAGTACAAATATTTCTGTGTTGCCACCCAATGTACCCTCAGTAGGGAGGCAGGGAATTTCCTCCCTCCCTGTCTCCGTCCCTCCCTCCCTCCCTCCCTTCTGTATATATTGAGTACAAATTACAGTCTAGAAACTATGATAGAAACAAACACTGACTATGCACCCATCCTCAAGGTATTTATATCTCAGTGGTGTAAACAGACATTCATACAACTAATTTCATTATTATATAATAAGTGATATTATCGAGAGAAGCATAGATTGTTATGGCGACAAACCACAAAAGGAAATTAATCCCACTTAGAAGGCCAGTAAAACTTAAAAAATGATGAAATTTTGCTCTAGACTTTGACATTTGTGTAACATTTCACCAGATGGAACAGTGGGTTGACACCTTGGGTCACAGAAATTATCACCTAGCTAATTACATATGCATGGATGAATGTGATGTATCTGGAGAAAAGAGACAGATACATCAGAAGCATTGTGTGCAGGTGCACAGGGAAAATGCTGGCAGGACATGAATCTATAAAAATAGTAGAATAGACTCAGTTCATAGAAAACCTGTTTACCATGGTAAAAATACTGGACTGTATTTTGGAGATTACTGTGAGTCACTGAGGAGTCAGATATTTTGGAGTCAAGAAGGCTAGGTGATACTGCTATCATGGAATAAAACTTGCCTAGGATTTTAACATGACAAACTGGAATCTAAGACTATTTCCTATTGTGACTATGCTCACTTCCATTATCTTGGGGAGTAAAGGATTGATAAATTTAGCACCACCACAAAAAATTCAATGAAAGCAGGTTTGACTTAGCTTTACTTATCAAGTTTGTATACATACACACACACACACACTATAAAACATAATTTAAGAACTTTATTTTCCTGGTCATATTGTAAATTAAGCCCATTTTGACACTAATATTAGGAAAAAACAGAAACTGTACTCAAAGTCTTTAATGGACACTGTAAGAAAAAAATCTGAAAATATAATATTTCATTTTTAATAGTTTTAAAGTTTTTAAATAATATTAACAACAGAGCTATATATGTTTGAGGATGTCAGCCATTATTAGTTCTTGCTATTTAGACTTACATTGGAAGAGACTCTGTATGCAGGAGAGCATTGGTAAATCCTGTTAGACTTCTCTATGCTGTTGGGACATGGCTTGGTGGCATGCCTTTTTCCCCGCCCATCAGACCTGCTAGCCATGGCACAGATATTATTGGTGCTATTTTGGTCCTTAAAAAGTGGATAGCAGGCATGAGATACCAGTCTATGAGAAATAAGCAAAAAACAAAGGTAGTATTTAGGGAAATGCCATAATATTCTGTCTATGTTCAATTTTGCTTAACTAAACATTCATAAATTTTGCTGGTTACCTACATGCATAATTTTAAAAATATCAACTGACTCCAACATAGCAGCTCAATGACACTGCATTGCTCTCTACCCCTGTATTATTTCTTTATTATTATTTTTGAAATTTTACTTCAATCCATTTTAATAAATAATTCTATCTTCAATATAGGATTACCTGAGGATGAAAAGTAGCCATTAATAAATGGTAATATTAAAATATACATTATAATTATGTATAATAATGTATAAGAGTCTAATTAGATATAAAAAGACAATCACTTTGGTTATTTACAGAAAAATTATGTACATTTAAGGGTTTTTAATGATTTGTTGATATTTTATGTAAGTTACAGATACTATTTTTCATAAGACTTTAATGATTATATGTCTGTAGTTCATGATACTTTGGGGAAATAGTATGACAATTATATAACATTTAAAGTAGAAACTTATGAGATAAACACAATGCACAAAAATTTTTTTAAATATTTTGATTTCTGATTTTGAAAGTAAACTTAGCAAAGTGCAAATTATTTGATTCCAAATATAATATAATCCTATTGAATACAAAGGTTGATAATAAGGAAACTGAAACTACATAATTGATTTTATATATATTTAGTGCTGAAAGGACCGTTAAAAAATCCACTAAAATTGGTTCAAAAAAAATGTGACAGTGTCCAACAGAGTATGAAAATCTCAGCAAGAAACATGATGAAAACAAAGCATAAAATATGCCACATTTACATTTATATTAAATGCTGAGTGGTATAGACTGAATTGTGTGAATCTAAAATTCACACATTGAAGTTGTAAGGCCCTTGTGATGGCATTTGGTGTGGCCCCTTTGAGCATAATTAATTCAAATGAGAGCCTAAGTGTGGGACCCTCATGGATGGGATTCTGTGCCCTTATAAGAAAAAGGAAATAACCAAAGCTCTTTCACCACCATGTAAGGACACTTCAAGAAGGTAAACACCTGCAAGCCAGGAAGAGAATCTCTGCCTCCTACTGAATAATCCAGCACTTTGACCTTGGACCTTGCAGTCTCTGAGACAAAATAATCCCTGTTTAAGTCACCCAGACTCTGACATGTGGTTATGAGGGCACAAGCAGACTAATACAATGAGATTTAATTTGATATCAATAATAATTTATATTTTGAAACTCCCGAAAATCTTTTATCTTTATCATAGCATAAAACAGAAGCCAGTCAAACTCTACCAGGAAAATCTCAGCCCAAGCTGCCCATTCAAATCACCATTTTATTAGGCAAATTACATGAAAAAAAATGTTAACAATTTAATGCTACCTATCAATATCTGAAACTTTCCCTCTTTCATAACATTTAACTGTTGTATGACAAGTTAAGGCCACTGACTGGATGATGAAAAATGGGAGTCACTCCGCATTCTACTAGTTGTCAGGTGCTGTCCTTAGCCAAATAATCAGCTCTGAAGCAGATCAGCTCTCCAGTAGCCACATGGTGCTGTGCTGGTGTCAGCTGTGAGAGTAAGGATTTGCAACCTGAGAATTTTCACCAGCTAGGATGAACACAGTAATGGCACTGATGAGCTGAAGCAACTCGAAGTTACTTTTTTTGTGTTATTCTTCTGAGATTTTTAATCTAATTTTTCCTCCAATTTTATCTCTATTCATTGACCTAGCTAACTAAAAGGCACAATTGAGGAATCAGCAACATTGATTACTGCATTCCCTCTGAAGGAACTCACTGGAACCACTTGGTGCAGAACAGCAAGAAGAAAATGCTTGTTTGAGTCGTCAAAAGAAAAATTTATGTTAATTTAGATAAAAATGTACACATTCTTTAATAACTATTTCCAATGACTTCTTATCTCAGAAAATACCACATACAGTATATATCTAAAAGTAAAATTTATTTGTATTTATATATATATGTGTGTGTCATACTTTTAGATTTTTCTTCTTTTTTGTGTTTTGTAAAAAAAAAAAAAAAAAAAAAAAAAAAACCTCAAAACATTTTCCTTATTGTCACTTGAGACAACGTTCATAAAAATCCTAGAAACACGTGTTGGGCAGCTATTTACCCACGTTTTCTCAGGTACCACCAGGCCCTGTCAATGCTTCCACTGTTGCATCCATGACGGTTCTTAGGACAGCAGGAGATCAAATTCTGAGGGGACAGATTGGCTGTGTATCGACCCTTAGACTGAATTGCTATTCGGTCAGCTGCCACACCTGTTTCAAATAGAATACTGATTAATACTCAAAGGGTACACAACATGATGCTTCTAGTAATTCACATATCCTTTTCTGCTGGAACCTTAGTTTTCAAAATTGTACATTATTTGAGATTAAGAACAAATGTCATTTATAGATCTATGTATTTCAGTCAGTTCAACAACAACATAATTTCAGTCATGATGTTTGTATTCTATTGATATTACTCCTTTAACTTAGGAAACTGAAAGCTTTGCTAACTTGTTCCTTTCATGTTCTGTATACTTTTGAACCTGTCATTAAGGACTCTGTCAAGTGGCAGTTTTCTTGAGGCCAATATGTTACTTATACTTCTATCTCTGACATGGTATCTTGCATGTAATTATGGTTAAATACATTTTTAAATGAATGCAAGTAAATTGGAGAAATTAAGAAAATGGATTGTAAAAATATTAACTGAAAATTCACCCATGTTAATTTGATATATTGGAGTAAATTGAATCCTTTATTTTTAAATTGGTATCTAATTTAACTACCCAGGAGAACATACTTCAGCTAATTCAAACTATTATAAATTTATCTAATACCTTAAAGCTACATAGCACACTTTTATGCTTGTAATATGTTGAAAATAATTATCTTAATCTTATTTCAGTAAACATAGACGCCACTTTTATATACAAAGTGAGTATGTTTTTAGCTAAATATACTTAAAACTACCATTAACTGTTATAATTAATTAATATTACTAGTCAGTGACACACAATGATATAGTTACAGTAATTATGAATATTATATATTATACTACATTGCTGGGACCTCTGCTGACCACGGAAGTGCAATTGCTGGGGAAAGAAATCCCCAGTCTTATGATTCTGATTTTGTGATTCTCCATGTATGTGACAGAGCTTGAGAAATGGCTTCCATGTACGTGCCTGAACGGCCCCAAGATATGGCTTCTGCAAACACAAAGAATAACTCCCCAGCAAAGGGGCACACATACCTAATGGGGTACTGTTTCTGTAACTAGGGTAACGGGGCTCTGTTTCTGTAACTGGGGTGCCTAGGCTACCGCAACCTGGGGGACTCTCTGATCTTTGATTGGCCCCTGCCTTTGCCCCCACCTCCTTCTCCTCTCTATATATAAGTCTTCTCCCTCCACAATAAACTGAGTTGCTGTGCCATCTCAGCTGACTCAACTCCTGACTCGGTGTGATTTTTGCCAGGCTGGGTGGCGGGTGGAGGGTCGCGACACTTACCCTCTCGCTCAGCCTGGAGACACTCACTAGCTAGTCTAGTGATTCCCCTCAACCTCTGTCAGAGGGCGGTCCGACACTACATATGCTTAGTGATATGTATTATACAATTTATAATACAGTTTTAACTATTATTAATATCATGGCTATTAATTAATGTTACTAGTTATATTGAGAAATACAGTGATCATTTATGATTGACTATTCTGTTTGAATAATTCCTTGGCATTGTAGTAGCCATAAGTTCATTCCCTCCCTCAATACACTTACTGAGCACTACTAGGTCAAAAGCATGGTAGCCTTAAAAATTACAATGAGCAAGAATTAAAAATATATATATAATTCTGCCTTCATAGAATAATAGACTAGAAAAACTAACCTACTAGTAGCAGAAATCTACATGTCATCATTTTGAACATGATTTCATGATATTGTAAATGATGAGACCATGAAAAAATTAGGGTGAGTAGTATTTTAAAAACAGATTTTTTGTTGTTGGATAACTATAACAGTATCATTTTTGATGTTTACTATCAGGCTAACCCTTACTCACTTTTAGTTAAAGCCAACAGATAGCTTTTTTCTTTTTTTTTTTGTATTCATTCTTTTTTTCAGGGGAAGTCAATTTTCTTCCCATCAGAATTATATGTGGGGGCTGTGATTGTGGCTCAGTGGTAGAGTGCTCGCCTAGCACGAGCATGACCCAGGTTCGATTCTCAGCACCACATAAAAATAAAAAAGGCATTGTGTTGTGTCCATCTACAAAATAAATAAGGAAAGAAAGAAAGAAAGAAAGAAAGAAAGAAAGAAAGAAAGAAAGAAAGAAAGAAAGAAAGAAAGAAAGAAAGATTCTCTCTTTCTCTTTCTAAAAAAAATTATGTGTGCACTGGAACCCCTCAAAATACTCATTTAAGTTTTTTTTCTAAATTAATTCATTTTAAATAATGCATTTACAAAAGTGTCTCTGTATATGAATTTTATGTAACTACAGCATGTGTACCATTCCATAGTGCAATTGCTAATACAGTTTATATGCTTAATAAGTATTAAATCTATAACCTCCACTTCCTTCTCAATTTCTGTCTATTGAGGATGCTAGGATACATTTCATTAGGAGTAAATGGCACTATACTAATATTTCTGAAATCCTCAAGGGAATGATTCCTTGTATCATAAAAGAAAATAGAAATCCTTTGATGCTTTGACATTCACTACAAGGATTCAGAATCAAATATAAATTTTTAAATATTAGTGAAATTTAATTTGTTCAAAATACACTTTCATGGTGTCAATAGTAGTCGTGTCTCCTGTTTTGGCTCTAAGTGAGTCACCTAACCTACTGGGCTCTCTTTATAAGATGTGAGGATTGAAAAGGAGGACCTCTAAAATTTCCTTAAGCCCCATCAGTCTAGATTTCCACTAAAAGGTAAGTGTGTTCAATCATAATGTTATGCAATATGTTGCTCTATGTTATATAGACATTTCTGGATCTCACTGAAAGTTTCATCCAAATTTACCTGAAATGCTTGGAAAAGGTCAGAAAATTTATGAATAGCTCAGTTTAATCTATTGTTTTCTGCTCTCTTTTTGAAAATTTTATTGACTGTTACCTCTGAGACACACTATTATTTTCCCTGTTTGTTTTATTCTGTCTCCACATTTACTCTGTGGCACATATAACTCCTACCATTCCAACACCTTTACCTCTTCAGCTTCTGTCAAATGCTTGGATTTTATTTGGTTACATAACTTTTTCTATATATGTACATACTTTAAGTTTTTCTTCTATTCCATGTTATAGTTTTTAGTTTCTCTTTAAAATATTTGTCTTATTTCAACTTCTACCTCCGGATACAATTTTCTGTATATCTTTAGAACTTAGTTCATTTTTTTTAAATTTAACACACACATACAAATATAATAGATCCAATTTACCATACGTACTACATGAAATACAAAACTGAGTCCTCTGAAACCACAAAATAATTTCAAATAGTCTTTGTGGGAACTATTTGAATTAGGTGGGAGGACAATCTAGACTTGGCTCTGTGCTAAGGCTATCTGTGAAGCTGTGACCTAGAGATACCAAGACAGCCTCCAAATCAGCCTAGCAAGTCTCTCTCAGTTTTCACTGCTAATAACTTTCCTTAAATGTCCAGAAATACTAATCTAGCTTAAATTTAAGGCATAGTTGTTATATATCACCTTGGAGGTGTAAGTCATTAACCACATGAATATAAGTGGGCAAATGATGTAAATGATTAAATCTCTCCCAACCCATCTGAAACAGGTCTTAGAAAAGTCCGTAACTTGGTAAATACAAACAATAGAGCTCCAGAGAGCATTTACACAGGAGGTCTGGGCAGCAATGTTAAATTAACAGATGCAGCCATTCCAGAGGTGAGCGTGGCCAACACTCCAGTTCTGCTAAAGGCATCTCTGGAGTAACTCACTGATACCATGAAGCAATGACATATAGACAAAGATGTCAGCCTACTTCACAGCTCGCTGCTCCAAGAGCCTATGCATTTACTTTGTAATGTTTTCAGTGCTTTAAATTGTTTTTGAGCACTCTTTTGAAATTATCTATAAAGCCTAGAACTCAAGATCTTTGATAGTGTCCAGTTCTCATCATGTCAATTTTTTTTTTGAATTGCTGAAATACAATCTGTACTTTTTTGAGGATAATTTTGGACATAAAATCTTAGGGTGAGCCTGAGTAATTTATTTAGTGGACTTATGAACTTCTATTAAAGTAGCTATAAAAGAAGCATTCTTTACATTTTTGGATCAACATTAATATAAAACTGTAAGTTAATTTTATGTAAACATCAGTTATATCACTTTAGAGTCAGAATTATTTTTATTTCAGATGAGACAAAACATATTTGATAATTTAATTCTAAGCTTTACTTCAGAATAGTCTAATAGCTAAATATATATATGTATATATGCACATTTATACATACATATATGGTGAACTTACTAAAAAATATGTAATAATTATGTGAGGGTGTGTATATTCATGTCAGGAGTACAGATAATTCTATGGGTGCAGAGGAACCTTAATACTCTTCTTATTATCTGGCTTTAACTCTCAAAAATTGAACAAATTCTGGCAACTTTACTTTGTTAAACTTTGAATTCGTTCTGTATCTAAAATTAGATGTTAATGATCAATTTTTAGACTAAAACTTATATTCCTCAGATAGTTTTCTCTTGCCAGAGTATGGTTTTATTTTAATTGACCATATGTTAATATTTAAATATTTTAATTTAAAAACCTTTTTAATTACCCTCTTAGGCTCTAGAGTGAAAAGGGAGTTTATGAGGAAGTAATTAAAATGACTATTACTTGCGGTGGAAAATGCCCAGGATGCAGCACAATTTTTTTGATCCAATGGCCCATGAGTCCATCCAGGCCACTTATAAGAAGCAATAAAAAACTCTGGAAGATCTGTCTTGGCAGGTAAAGAAGCCTAGAGTAAAGAAAGTCAGATAAATCAGATTTTCTCAAATGTATCCCAACAGCCATTATAAGAAGATATCATGCCTTTTAATAAAGCTTATAATTGTCTTTCGATTTTCTTGTATATTCAAGTTTCTGAATAAAGTATAATTATATAGAATTTTTACTTCACTCTGTGTTTAAAAATGGCAATTCAGTGTGTGGAATTATAATACAAAATCACAAGAACAATACATAGAATTCTTTTTCTGAGTTACCATGCAGTGCAAAATTTCAGCCAAAGTTTCTGTCATCTTGAATCAGAGTTTGTTCATCCATGTGAAAGACCACATGAGGTTATTTAAATTTGTCCTCATAAAGAATGTTTTCTTTTCTGTCTCTCCCATTTTGGAGAGTAAGTGTGATTCTGAGGTGAAATTGGCTTTGAGATGATGCACTTATAGCAACTACCTATTAACACACTTGGAGCCCCAAGGAACACATCAATTCTACACCAGTTATTGGGAAACTAAACCAAAATGAACTGGTTGATGTGTATTAAATTTTTGGAGATTAATTTGTTTATATCTCAAACAAAATCTGTAGCACCATACCATATTCTCTTCTAAACTGTACTAGAGAGTGATGACTTTCACTTCCCAAAAAATCAGAAATCAAACCAAATGAGGATTTGTTTATTAAATTTTCTTCTTAGGTTACATGTCCACACCCATACACACACACATGCTTGCTCATAAATTTTTGAGAGTATTTTAAAATTTTTCAAAGTCTTTTAATATTCATTATGTTTTTAAATATTCTTAGCCGCCCTGTGTGGCATAATTAGAGCAAATATTGTTGACTCTTTTTTGTGGATAAGGTAACTGATTTCTGAAAGCTAAGCCATGCTAAGGACTCTAAGCTAAATAAGATTTACTCCTGGAACTATATCCAGGTTTTAGAGTTCTTAAAATCATTCTCCATTTCTATAATTTTTCTACTTTATCAGAAATACAGAGATATACTACCTTGTAGCAGAAGTAAAATGTCTGTAAAAGATAAAATTTTACCTGTTTAAAAGTTTTCTGATTATAAATTGAACAAGTGAAGCTACTGATCTGATATCTTCCAAGGAATTATTTCTGACAAGTACATAATAGCTTCTAAGTCTAAAGCCAGGAAGATTTAGAATTTACATATCTCTTTAAAAGGTATCCATCCAAAATAATTTATAAATTTGAACATTAACAGGAGCACTCAGTTTTGATTTAGAGAACTATTACAACCTGATAAGAAAGTTATTAAATCTTGCATCCATTAATAAAAACACTGCTACTTAGATAATGGAATAAAGTGCCAAGAACATCATCGGATCACAGTACAGTCCCTGCATGATAACTTAAAGAGTAGTTTTATAAAAAGAAACGTGACTTGGGATTCTAATGCCATTAGATGGGCGATAACATAGAACTTCAAAGTTGGAGGAGAACAAATTTATTGCTCTGAGTAGAGTAGTTTCAGAGATAAAAACTCTGTCTCCAAGGTATCTTTCTAAATGGGGTAGAAATACACATACCTTCACATTTTTTTAAAATTATCAACCAATCAGTGTGCATTTAGGCATTTATCATGAAGTTGCCTCAAGTTTCCAGAAAAATAAGTGGAGCGTCAGTTATTATTTTATTACTTTAGAATTCCAATTTAATAACACCTAGGATATATCCCTTCTGCTCTGCTGAAGCAATAAAGATATAACTATTACTCTATACACATTTCAGTGGCATTAAATTCTTCAGAATGTGACTTCCACAAAGACTACCACAGTGCTTTGCACATGGGAGACAATCAATCTGATAATAATAATAGGATATATATATCAGGTAAATTTCATCTCTTAAAAATGTATTTTCCCTGAAGGCACTTTAAGTTAAATTATTATATCAGCATGCATTTGTTGCTTTTATGATTTATTCCTTAAAAATAAAAAGTATGACTGGGTAATCCTTCTTAATAAAATAAGGCATAGAGAAACAACACTCAAAATGACATTTTTATTGAAAACATATTTATGAATCCACTAATCCAGATGAATTCATAAAGTTCATATATTGAATTTTTAAAGATTTTTACTAATCATTTAATATTGCGTTTTCTAAAAATAAGCCTCTGGGACTTAAGTGGATCAGGCACATATTATCTTGAGATTCTTTTTCTTTCATGATATCAGATAATCTAATATACTAAATGCAGAGAACATTTTATATTCCATTATTCCATACATATTGTAATCCTCTAAAAAATAAGATTGCTTTTATAACTCACAAATTAAGGTAAGCCTTACAAAATAACAACTTTTAGGAACTGGTAATAGAACTCTGGTTTCAATGAATGATAGATTTTTTTTAAAGTTTACACAATTTGTATTTTTGTCAAATGATAATTTAATAAAGGAAAAGAATCAAAAGAACCATCTAAGAGTGAAAGAAATTCCAAAATTGGTGTTTCAAATAAAATATCAATTTAATTTTAAGTATAATTTCCACTCTTCTATGTGAGAAATTTTAATTCTTTATATTGTCACGTTGAAAAAAGTTCAATCATAATTTAATTATATTTTCAAGTATGTATTAGCCAAATTTGTGGTTAAACTTAATGTTTACTTTTCTTTAATGTTTTTATTTAAAAATTAGAATTTAAAGATATTATGGACAAATATGAGAATTAAGCACAGTGATAAACAATCTCCAATAACTCCCACATCTTATTAAAGTAAAATCTCTGAAGGAGTAATGAGAATGCAATCAGAGAGCAGCTTGAGACAAACTGATCAATTTTATCAACCACCTCAGAATATACTCTGTACATCCTTACTGTTGAGCCTACACCTACACACAATCCATTATGTGGATTGCCCCCTCCAGCTCTAATTGTACTTTTGTCCCACTTTTATTGGATAATCAGAGACATCTGAGACTCAAATAAAGCAACAGAAAATATAATTCTGTTCTGATTACAGTCTGAGGTCAGTGGCTATGAATATCAAGAATTTTTTTCTAAACTATTTGATATTAAGAAAGAAAGGGCTAATTTTCTGGTTGCTAGTGGCTAAATGAAACTCTCATCTTCAATGATATCTGCCTTCATGCCTTAACATTTAAAGACTTATCCTTTGATATTTCTCTGGTTTCTAAATATAGAGTAATTTTCAATGATCTTGTAAATATCAATACTCAGTGATTGTTCTATGGCAGGTCCTAGCCCCTCTTCTAAAGACAGCAAAATGACTGTTTCCCACACCTCTCTGCTATTATTACCATTTTCAGGCTTATGAAAAAGCCATACGAAGTTTCTTTAAGAGACGACTGGCTCTTGACTTTCACTGTTTTTTTCTGGGTATTTTGATTTTTGTTACTGGCAGGAATTTGGGCAGTAGAGATGGACATGGAGCAATTTTGTTGAACCCTCATATGACCTTGGAAATAAAGGCAATGGAGCAAAAAGAAGAAAGAAGTCTGGACATTCAGCCCCATTGTACGATTCCATTGCAGGACAACCCACTTCTAGATTTGCTAGTGAGACATCAATGTCTGCATTGTTTACGTCACTGTCACTTTCAGTTTCTGTGCCTCACAGCTAAGCCCAGTCATGACCAAAACAGCACACAGAATTATTAAAGCTACTAGGGTAATGCCATCTTTCATTGACCCCATCACATGATCAAATGTTAAGAAAGCGTTCCAATTTCAGAGGTGTTAAAAAGTGAAGAACGCATATATCTGAAAATGGATGAGCCACATTTCCTAAAATGAGTTTCTTAGAACACTAGCCCTGAGGGATTTTAACAGGTAATTAAAAATGAAGAAGCTGATTAACCAAACAGTTCTAAGGAACAATTGTTTTTGAAAATTAAATAGATATTTGTCTTCTCTGCAATGTGGTTTTACAAAATGCCAAATTATGTGAGGCTCTAAAAAGTGAAAATAATGTTCATGATTTTTTCCAATACAAAATACTTTATTTCTTTTCACTTCCTATCATTTCTATTATGAAGCGGATCAAAGCCTCAAGTGTTTTGTGTAATAGACTTTGGGAAGAAACAGTATATATGGAAAAGACAGACCCAGGCATGGGAAAGCCAGAGTAGGTAACTGTTAAATCAACACAGGAGATCACCTCAGGAATCTACTTTTTATCAGCCCAAGGTATTTGTTCATACAGACGAAAAAATAAATTTTCACATTTCTTTTTGAAGATTTGTCCTGCAGTGATCAATTTAGTCCCACTGTGTTGGTCAAGTCGTGTTCAATTATATCACAGTGCTACTCATCTGACTGTGACTAGTATAGAAAGACAAAACTGAAAGCTAGAAAACCGATTTGAGACACAAGACAATCATTCTGCCACAAGAGCAAGTGAACAAGGAGTGAAGTGGCATGTGTCTTTTCTAAAGGTTACGAAGGTTTTGGGGTTCCACTCTGAGAAGGGGCGTAACAGAAAAGAGACTGGAGAGACATAAGTAAATGTTTTGATGATAGAGACATAAGTAAATGTTTTGATGATTTTTTAATTTTAAAATCCTTAATTCCATGTCAGTTAAAATAACTGTCATCCTCCTCTGTCCTTGGCTTTTCTCTCTACTACATGAGAAGATTATGAGGTGAGCTAAGTGAACATATATGTAAATAAGGACTCTATCAAATCTGCCCATGTCCTCCACCAATGCCACTGTATTTTGGAACTCTGAGCCCATATGCCTTATATGCATGTATGTGGGAGCCAAAGATCAATTTTATGGGAAAATATGGTTGTTTTTGTCCAATGTTATGTAAAATACATAATTACAGAACTGTATTTTTTACTTTTGTAGTCAATGTTTTGGTTTCTATAGAGGCTTCTATTTACATAGGGTTCATATTCTTGGAGTTAAGTTGAAGATATTCATTTGGTCAGTTATTCATAATTAAAATTTGTTTTCAATAACCTAGGATTAGTCAAAACCTAAACTTGGAAAGATTTGACTTTTCCAAAGGTATTTCTCAAGTCTTAGTACTTGCCATCATTGAAATATTTCATAGAGGTAAGGAAAGGAAAAAATAAATAAATTTCTCCTATTTTAACTAATGACTAGAGAAATAAATCCAATTAATCAACTATGTGTTATCTAGGTAATGATAAATTATCCAAATAATTCAATGATTTTTAAAAAAATTTCTCACCTAAAAATTGGTGGTGATTTTTAAAGTTTATAATAGTTATATATTATATAAATATTATATATTTATTTATTATAAAGTTATTTCATCTTAATTTCTAACCACAGAAAAATTATAACATGTTTCTTTATTAATTTATCCAACTAAACTCATTCATACTGAGTGACTGAGAAAACATGTTTTGCTAGTTAACTTAAAAAAATTATAATATTTTTACCTACACCAGTCACATGACATAGTATAGGTCTATAGGCTTAAAATATCATGCTAGTCTTAATTTTTAATCATTCCACCTTAGATATAATACCTAATTATTCTTTCTGAGGAGTCAGCAATAATAATAAAAAAAACCCTATTATATTTTTTAAACTGAGCCACATATAAAAGTAACCTTTTAATTTCCACATTTCTGGGTGAAAATAGTCTTTTTTCATTCAAAATATTTTCAATATTTATAATGAAATACAACACAGGGAGGCTTTTCAGAGCTATCTTCCAAATTCAAAAGTACTTGTTTGCTAGTCTGGAAAACAATCATATGCAGAGTTGATTTGATTTGATCTGAGAGCATAACAGAAAAATTTTCAGGTTCATCAGAAATATGTAATCTCCATCAGAACCAATGAATCAATGCCTACACTTCTCTATGTGAAATAAAATGCTACAAATGATGAAGGTTTGGATACTTAAATTCTGGAAGAATTGACCTGTTTCAGAATCCTATTTTTCTCTAGAAGTTAATAATACAAGGGAGAGAAACAATGCTTATTTCTAAATAATGCCTAACTGTATCCTAAGTACTTTGATAAGCACTGCTCACCCAGAATTTCATGGAACTCATACAACCCTAAGAGCTAGGTAATACCACAGTCACCATTTTATGAAGGAAGAGAGAGGCAACAAGTGGAGCAGCCAGAATGAGAACCAAGCATGCTGGCTGCCCTGAATACACTGTCTCTAAGGAGCTTTGTTTTTGCAGTGCTGAGGCTCAAACCCAGCGCCTCACACATGCTAGAGGAGGACAAGTTTATTTTGGCTCATGGTTTCAGAGGTTCAATCTATCCAATGACTTCATAGCTCCAGGTGGAAGATGAGACAGAACATCATTGAAAAAGGGTATGGTGGATGACAGCAGCTCAGGACATGGCAAACAAGAAGCAAAGAGAGAAAGCTCTGTTCACCAGGGACAGAGTATAAACACCATAGAAATGTCCTTAGTGACCTACTTCCTCCAGCTGTACCCTACCTGTCTATTAATTAATAGTTATCAGCCATTTAATCCACATCAGTAGATTAGTCCACTGATACAACTAGGGTACAACTCTCATAATCTAATCATCTTACCTCTGAACATTCTTGCATTGTCTCACAGATGAGCTTTTGGAGGATACCTCATATCTAAACCAAACAATTATCCAGAAAGGCCTCTCCAAAGTCTCCAAGTTACCTTGTCATATTTCTGGGAATTTATTTTACTTGACCAGTTATTAGGACAACTCCATCACTCAGAAACAGTCCATAAGCCACCATGCCCTAGAAATAAGAAGCTGTTTTCTTGCCTCACATCATTAGCAGTTAATGGAACTCCCCATAGGCCAGGAATTTCCTTATTGCTTTCCTGGAATTACTTGGCAACCTTATGCATTAATTTATACCACTAACAATTTTAAATTTTCTTAAAGTATTAATCATTAAGAATTTTCACTTATATATCAACACAGAACCTTTTATGCAAATAAATCCCTAGGAGCCAATAAATGATTTAGAATTAGATTTTTTTCTGCTACGATGAATGGCAACTTGAGAAAGAAATATACTTCATTTTCTCTAGACTATAAATACTTCCAAGCTACAAAAATTAAAATTTAGAAGGGAAATGTTATGAATAATACTGAGGAAACTCCTAAATAAATGTTTAGTCCAACATGGCCCTCAAAACAAAGAAAGTGGAAGAACAGACCTTATAATGGGTAAGTATTTTCTTTAACAATGCTGCTTCTTTTTTTCCCAAATGGGGACAAAAAAGAGAAAATAAAACTGTTATAATAAAAATGACTCTTTTCCAACTGATCTTTTAATTAGGTCACTAAAAGATCATGAATCTGAACTATTACGCCAAAGATTTTATCTTACTGATTGTAGCAAAGGTCCAAAAATATCTTTAAACTGATCATTTCAGAAAATTATCTCTGGTTAGAGGTGAAAAGGCTTTTTTTTTTTTCTTTTTTCTTTTGCTGCTTTGAATCTGAATCGGCCAAAGCTAACTGACTCTACTGGAATGCTAAGGACTATTTTGGGGAACAGATCCTTGTAGATGTCCTAGATCTGCAATTTAATTCTGTGATGGCTCTTAGCCTCTCTGACTATCATTGTGACTTAACCTCTCTACATCTTAATTTGCTTGTCTTTAAAATGTGGGTAATGATAGTACTGATGACATCAAGTGGCTGAGGAAATTAAATGAGATAAGAATAAAAGAGCTTAACACACCACTCAGTAAAAGTCAGTTATTATTATCTTCTTTGAGATTAATTATAATTTAACAGATCTTGCTACTAGAATTTGAATTAGAACAATAATTCAGGTGATCAAAGCTCTGTAAATTCAGTGAAATTAAGTTCAGGTGAAATGTTTAATGAGTCACCAGTGGGTTTACAACTCATCCAGCTGCAAACAAAAACCCTGCTGTCTCCAGATGCTGAGAGCATCTAGGCAGCCAGAGCCTGATTTCTTCATTGCAGACTAGAGAAGTTGCACTCAGTGGCCTGAAGTCCCACCCCGCCCTGGGCATCAGTGACAGCGTTGCATAGAATCAACATCTCAACTAGAAAGTGCATGTAATGGGTAACACCACACACTGGGGTGGAAAGCTGCAGCTCTCTGAGTGAGAAGTTTACCTAGAGAAATAGAAATTTCTTTATGCAGCTTCTCCATTAGCAGATAATAATACATCTTACAAAGGAAAACAAAAACCAATACAAAGAACAAAGCGTAAGTCTATTGGACACTCAGGCAATTTTACAAAGAAGTTTTCCAGGTCACTCTGAAAAAATGAAGGTATTTTCTTAATGGAAATTTTGAAGATTTTGAAGATTTTGTTAATCATCGTAACAAGCATGTTTAAAGTTGCCAGCATTTATTTCAATCTTATATGATACTGAGTAGTCCAACAGGCATCAAAACAGAGTTTAGATAAACTCACAGAATAACTCTGTAGTTAAAAATAAAATAAGAGTGAGGACTTGAGAAAGCACTGACAAGCTGAACAACCTGTCATAAAAAAAATATGCTTTTCTGTGAAACTATAGGCAACCCCCCTTCATTATTAAAGGACATTATGTGTAATTGAACTTTCAAAGTTCACATGAGACTTTTGTATGATAAAACAACCATTTTGGGAAAATATTTTCAAATTGATATAAAGAAATTGTATTTTTGTAACTTCAAAGGCTTACAACTCAATATTTTAGTTACTTTGAATTGCTTTGGACATACATATGAAATACCCCTATGCAAACACATGCACAAATGTGAATCAGGAAAAGCACTTACTGTCATCTCATTCATGCTCAGAAGCATGGGGCTGGGTGGCAAGGTGCCAAGGCGAAATTTGAAACCTTCTTCTAAAGTCATTCCCCAGAATTGGCTGTAGTTCTGCGCTGTCCATCTGCCTTACAAACGAAAATATATACACACATACACTCAAATGCACTTGCTGATTAAGTAGGTATCTGTTTTCTTTATAATTTAGATTTGAAAAGAAATTTGCTAATAAAAAGAAGTGCCATGAAAAATTGCAAGCAAAATGGTTGCTTTTTTAAAAAAAATACATCTGTGATAATTAATTAGATGTTGAAATGGTCTACCTTTTGTTAAATGAGTTAATTTGTGTAAAGTCCTTAATACTATTAATTACTACTAATAATATAAAATAAACTGATGTGAAGTTTGGTAACAAAACGTAGATTTCTTTCTAGATATATGTTGTGTTCTTAGAAAAAATAAATGTACTGTTTCCAAATTTAATATTGACATTTGAAAGCAAAATTTCTTTAAAAGATGACAGTAGATGAAAAATGAGAAAGTTAAAAGTAATTTATTCATTGCTTATTTGAATCATTTACAACTCAAGGGCAAGATAGTTTTACTACTTAAGTCAAGTATAAATTTTATCCTGTTTTGTTTATAATCAAAATTATGTACAATGTGATAGGTTCTTACAAATGATTATAAATGCCACTCAAGTTTTAATAATGTGCCTGGCAAGTTAATGCTCTTCTTTCATAAGGCCCATTAAGTCATAAATTTTAAACCACCTTATAGCTATGATTTTAAAGTAAAATCTTCATCCACCTAAGGAATTTCAATAAGAAAACCCCTGAATATATTAGATACTGTGGAATTATTTGAGAGACTAACAGGATCCACCTTGGAAAAAATTGTGAAATCAGTAAAGTATGTTTTCATTGTTCTACACTAACAGCTTGCAGGTATCAGGCCAGAGACATCTGTGGGTCACTTCATTAAGCACTCAATTGAGTGAGTAGGAATAAGCATTTTAAAAAATAAAATAAAAATAGAAGGCAGCTGGAGAGGTAGCTCAATGGCAGAGCTCTCAGTGGTAGAACACTGGCCTAACATACACAAGGCCCTGAATTCAATCCCCAGGGCCACAAAAACTAAATAAATATAGGAAAATAATAGGAAATATTAGATCTCATTAAAAATAGGGAGGAGCTGGGTGCAGTGGTGCATGCCTGTAACACTGGGGGTTGGGGAGGCTGAGGCAGGAGGATTTCAAGTTCAAAGCCAGCCTCAGCAAAAAGCGAGGCTTTTTATGCTAAGCAACTCAGTGAGACTCTGTCTCTAAATTAAAAAAAAAAAAATAGGGCTGAGTATATGGCTCAGTGGTTGGGTGGCCCTGAGTTCAATCCCCAGTGCCCCCCACAAAAAGGGAGGAACTCTACTTTACGAACCTATTTTTAAGAACCGTTTTATGTTCCTGTATGTGTATGTATACTAGATCACAAAATAAAATGTGTGATTTACTGTGATATAGTTTCAAAAAACTGTTAAAGGCCCTATTAACCTGCATTGTTCTCCTTGATCTGGACTTATCACTTTTCCTTAATCCAATTTAGCTTTTATAGAACCTTCTTAACTTATCTGTCATCTCATCTGGTAAATACCAGAAACACAAAAATGAAAAACTTTCTCTACCCTCGAGGTGCTCGTACCCTGACAAAGACTAGAAAGAAAGAAATGATTTCAATATGGCAACTTCATTAGCAGTAGGTCAAAATGTGATCAGAACAGAGGATTCAAACATAACTCTGCCTGAAGGAGTTGGCACATTTTCATAGAAAGTGAATTTAATGCTTAGCCTGGAAGGATGAGAATGAATTTGGAGGCCAAATGTGAAGAAAAGCGAACATTTATTCTACACAGAGGTAACTCTTGAGCAAAGCATGAAGATTTGGAATTAGTTTGCACACATAGGGAGTGGAAGATAAGTTAAATGATAAGAGGGGATGGGGGGGTGGCTAGAAAGGGTATAAAAGGTGTGATAGTGAAAAACCTTTACATCTAGACAGTCATTCATGCTAAGAATAATTGTTTTTCAGAAGGAATGAAATGAAGGATTTTTAAGAACATAAGTGGCAGAATCAAGGCTTTATTTTGGAAGGATGGCTATGAAAATATGAAGAATAGACTGGAATTTAGTCAAACTGAACACAGAAAGACAATCAGGTCATTTCAAATGATATGTGATAAGGAAATGCACTAAAATAGAACCTAGAGAAATGTTGTATGTGGGAATTAGTAGGATGTGGTGACATAGTTAAAAAAAAAAAAAGGTGAGGGGGAATTGAGCTAACCTCAAATATTTTGGTTGGCCAGATGGAGGCAGATGACAGTCACCAAGGATATGTCAAGGTTGATCCCTTCAGTTTGGCATACGTTGATTTTGAGAAACAAATGCAAAATCTAGGCCAAATTGTCCTCTATACTAGATTTTGAATTCATTAAAAAAAATCAGGTTTAGACACTTGACAGATTCAAAATGGCCACAAATTATTTGTAGCTCTCTCCATCAAGAGAGAATCTACTTGCCTAGTCTTTAGATGTGGATTGGCCTACTCACTTGTTTTGCCCAAAGAAAACAATGGAATTGATGTTGTGTAGCTGTCAAGCTTAAGCTTCAAGACAGAGCTTGCACAGATTCCATCCACACCCTGTTGGAACAATGCCCTCATGTGAAGAAGCCAAAGCAAGCCAGCTGGAGACAGATGGCAACCAGCACCAGCAGGCAAAAACAGAAGTAAGGCCATCTTTGAGAGTTCAGCCTCAATTCCCAAAGAAGTCAATAGATATATGAGCAAGCCCAGAAGAGACCAGCAAGAGCCTCAGTTGAGTCCATTCCAAATTACTGACATGAACAAATGAAAAGCTTGTGGCTTTTAAAGTGCTAAGTTCCAGAAGAGTTTCGTGCACCGAGCAAATAACAAAAACAGTTGTGGGTCTCCCTTTATTCTACTAATTTGCAGATTATGATTTGTGCCATTGATTTGGTCCTACATTCTGCCCTATCATTAGAAATCCTTTTACAAGAGCTTGACATGTTGGCGCCTCAGCCAAATTCACTGCTCCAAGACAGAAATTATTGCATCCTCATCAATACCACAAATGAACACATTTTATTAATGTTAATTGATTGTCTTGAAAAATAATGCAGGGACTAAATAAGCACTGATAGACATTATGTGGAATCAATAAAGGCTGGAATCTAAAATACTGCCAAGATTCGGGAAAGAAATATTTTAAAGCAAAGGTTTATATTTGTTTACAAGTTATTTTAAAAAGCACTAATAAATATTGAATAATATATTATAATAATATTTTTTCACACAAAACCAATTTGAGCTTCCTGAACAGAGAACAACAAACAGCAGAAAATTAGAACTTTCTTTTAAATATAAGAAATTTTCCACTTTTGTTTCCCAGTGAATGATTTTACTTTTATTCCCTTTCTTCATATCTTGTTTCTTTTAACTTTTTCTTTTTGGTCTGTGCATGTTTCCTTTTCCTCAAATATCCTTCCCTTATTACTCTTTTTAAGTCATGTACTCTTTGGAAATCATTGAGACCCTGTCTCTCACTAAAATACAAAATAGGGCTTGGGATGTGGCTCAGTGGTTAAGTACCCCTGAATTCAATCTCTGGTACCAAACACGAAACAAAACAAAAACAAAAACAAAACAAAACAAAAAACCCTAAAACATGCTCAAAATAAACAAATAATGGGGGAAAAAGTTCCTTCTCCCAAGGAAGGCAACATTCCCAATAAATTCTCAACTTCTGTGCTCCTAATTATACTTTTTTTCTACTGTGGATTCTTATGTACTCTATAACAATGGGCTTATCTACCACAGTTTCTTGGAAGCATGTGCTAGTTAGGTCCAGCATTTAAATCCTCTTAGGAACCTTTTCAATTCATTTGTCAAGACCATGTTCCTTGAAAATTTATATGTCACCTAGCCACAGAAAACCGTAATTGGTTTTTCCTAGAAATACTTAACAGTAATCAAGTTATCACCTAAAATATTAACCACAAACACAGAGAAGAATGGAGAATGATTTTTTAAATGTTAATATCAACAAAAGTGACTTTCTATATTTTGTCTTCCACGAAAATACTTTGGGCACATTGAACTTCAGTGTCCCCATTGTGCTGGGAAACAAAGTGTTTTACGTGTAGAAGAGAATGAGATTTCTATTTTTAAAAACAAACATCTCAGAATGACTTCACTTTTATAGCAGCTGGACAATGGATCTTTTTATATGAAGCCTTGTACAGAGTGTGGAAGATGTTATCAAGGGATACATAGAGATATATAGAGATTTGATCAATGGTAGTGGAGAAATTTTGAGACAGGTATTGGCCAGCCTATCCCTCTCTCAGTTCTGTATTGTGCTGGTGCCTACATCTTCATTCTCTCTATGTAAGTGGTGAAGCCACCTAATTTTTAATCTATGGAAGAGCATCAAACAATTTTTCCAATGTTTAAGTGTAAGTCATTCCTATCTTTATATTACTAGCAAAGTGGTTCAGTCTGTCTTTTGAATGAGCTATAAGTGAATTGGCTAAATATCAGTCACTTTAGAGAGACTGTCTAAATTAACTTGTTATTTGAGGTATCATCCAGATAGAATACTGTCCTATGAAGGTTGTATCCTATCTTGGATAGCTGAGCACAGGATTAGCTTGGTGATACAGCAGCAGAAAGAAAATGATGAGTGTGATAAATCAATATTGCCAATATCCTAATTTTGCCTATATACTTATTCAGTGTAATACTTCCTCTACTCCCCACACCCACACCATGACACTTCTCTTTCCTAAATGATTCAATACTAGATTGTACCATTCTTTTTTATTTGTTAATTTTAATTTAATTATTTATTATTCACCTCGTGCATTCTAAGTGTACACACCTTTTATCTCCATTCCCAATTTCCCCACTCTTTCTTTTGAATAATGACCATTTTTAGGAGTAAGTAAAAAAATTGTTTGAGATCTGAGGAGTAATTAGGAGGGCCAAGAAACTGGTAATGCAAGATTCAGCTCACCCATAGTCTCCTTTATTGACATGTTCAATTAACTCTGGACGAACAAGGCACGTGTGCTGGGAACATCTCCACTGCTGTCCTGAGCATGTGCTATAAAGATACAAGAATTACAAATGTGGCCTGGCCTTTATAGAGTACGTTTCAGAATTAACATCAAGAGTTGTACATTGTAAAGATATAAAACATAATTTCATGATTAATGTTAACCATATGGCTGTTTGATTATTGGCTAAATACATCATAAAGCAGGTATTAGCAACCACTCAATGGGCTCTTAACCTCTACTTCAGCAAATAATAAATGATATGACAACATAGATACTAAAGTTTTAAAACAGGATCATTTGGCAAGTAGATTTCATTTCCTTGTATGGAGAAATTTTCTCTATAGTCTAAGCCTTATAAAGTAGCGTGTTTTTCTATATAGTCATGCTAAAAACACAGCTTGTCTGTAGTATATTAAAATCTGAAGTGTATTAAAATTTTTGTTGTTAAGATGCATACCTAATGCAAAACTGCTGTACGATCAAGGCTCATTATCAAAAACAAAACATCAAGCTCAGGTATTAAAAGATACATGCATGGTTATATTTTCAACATTCAATAAATAGGCCTATAAAATTTACAAGTGTATGATGCCTTATGGAATATGACTTTGTGTATACATACTTAATTTTGTCTATTTGTATTTAAATATATGTTTTGTTTCAAAAAATCTTCCTTTTATTTGAAGAAAAAAATACATAGACAGTACAATTCTGTTCTGTGTCACTTAAATTCATTACCAGGAGTTGCAATTTTCCTTAATTACTGATCCTTCTTCATAATGTTGACCATCTCTGAAGCAACCTGTCAATGTAACATGTAAACAAATTAAAATTCTAATCTGGATAAAGTGCATTAGCATTACAATTAATGTAAGACTGTGGTTAGTTTTTCAAACATGAGAAAGCATTTAGTGCCAATCTAATCCACATCTTGTTCATGTCAAGGTTGATAAATCAAATTCTTCTGGCCTTGTTTATCTTTAAACAGTGTATTATGTTCAACAGAGAGGATTTATAAAGCATGAAAACTCAATTAACAAGGAATTAATCACTAACTATGCTGCAAAAATAATGTGTTTAAATAGGTAAGCAATATAAATATTTGAGTGCAACTATTGAATCAGTTTATAGTACTTATTTTAAAATTTATTCAAGTCTCATAATTGAGTATAATTAATTAAATATGACTAGAGCAAGTAATTAGTAGTGTGGCCCAAAATACAAAAAAAAAAATTCATTGAATTTACCTTACAAAGATAAATTCTATGTTTTTCGTCTTCAGGATTTGGATCAGGAGAAAAATTTATGAAATCAGTAAGACTGTAGCCATTTGTCTTCAAAGTCCAAATATTTCTTAAATATTAACTGAAATTAATTGATAACTGTTTTATAGAATTGAATATTCAAGAGACCTATGGTGAATCATCATCATATGAAAACTGAGTAAATTGCTGTGAAACTAGTACCCCAGTTACAAGTTAAATAATTTTTGAAAATATTTTTGATGAATTAGAAAAAGAAACTTTAAAAAAAGTTGTTTTTAACAAAAACATGTAATCTACGTACCATATAAATAATCCCTGACTTATTTATAACATCATAGTGAAAAGTAAGTACTTCAAAAATTCTCCAAGGGAACTATGCCACGAGTCACATTATGCCATGAGTCACATCACTAGTCCAATTTTGTATTTTTTTTTAGAGACAAGGTTTCACAGACTAGTGCCTTGATTTTTTAAAAATATTTTTTAAAATTAAAAAAAATTAGTTGTAGATGAACACAATATCTTTATTTTATTTATTTTTTTTATGTGGTGCTGAGGATTGAACCCAATGCCTCATGCATGTGAAGCAAGGGCTCAGCCACTGAGCTACAACCCCAGGTCAGTGCCTTGATTTTTCTGAGGCTGGTTTTGAACTCCCAATCTTCTCACCTCAGCATCCTGAGCCTACATCTCGTGGCTCCTTTGATTTTTTTTTTCAAAAAATTTTTCATGGGAAACTTTTTACAACTTCTCCCTGCTTAGCTCATATTACATTTCACCTTTTAATATTCTGCTTAGTGAATCTAAGCCTTTAATATTTGCATCTGTTGGCCCTTTCCCATTGAGTTTGATATTCCACAATCATGAAGAAAGAGAGAGACCACATTTCTTAATGCAGCAAACTAAGGTGATGGGGAAGAATTAGCTTTCATTCAAGTTTAAAATTTTAATTGCTACATAGTAGCAATAAATTAGATATTTTTAATAACTGGCACCATGTATATGGAGACTCTAGAAGTTTTTACTACCTAGGAGCAATAAAGAATTTTAGAACAATCGAAGTTTGGGTGTAAATCTAAGGGATGAACTTCCCTAACTATTTGTAAAGGAGAATGGGGCCAAAACCAGAAGATTTTTAATCATAACCTCATGAATCTTTGAGTATTAGGCATACTGGTTGCAAAGATAAAGGGAACCAAAATTACAAAAGGCGTAAGGGAAGAAGACTGTCCCTTCTCTGACTTGTACTCTAGCTAATAACGTGGAAGTCAAAAGAAGTCCACCATGAGGTCTGCCCCACATCATTAGCACTAAACCTAGTGTAAACCAAAGCATTTCTTGTTCATCCCTTCTTAATGTCAAGCCAGAAGTACCATGTGAAACTACATTCACTTTCCTCTCACAGAGTATTGGTTTTTCTAACAAAATCCATAACCAGCTACCTCTGACCTTAGTCAAACTGCTGACACAGGCTTCTGCTCAATACAGACATGGTCCTCTCCATCCTTTGCTATATTCCTTCTCAGTGTGTTTCTCATTCCCCCTACAGACTGAGAAGAATGTTTTAAAGTTCATATCATGTTACCTCCTGCTTAAAATCCTCAAGTTGTTTCTCATCAAATTTAGAATAAAGTCAAATTTTACCGTGTGTGTGTGTGTGTGTGTGTGTGTGTGTGTGTGTGAGAGAGAGAGAGAGAGAGAGAGAGAGAGAGAGAGAGAGACACCTAGGGAGAATTATAAGTGATGAACTTGAGAAGATGGGATTCAGATATTCTGGTTTTACCCAAAATATCTCTGCCCTAAATCTTTGCCCTATTCACTCCCATTGTGCTGGCTGGGATGGGGTTTCCTAGAAGAATGAAGGGTTACCATGACAACAGTAAGGAGAGAAAGAAATTGGTGAATATAATTTGGAGCAAAAGCAAATGGAACTCACTCATGGATTGATCTTGGGGAATGAGGAAAAAGACGAATTAAAATGCTTCATTAGGATTTTGGCTTGAGCAATAGAAGGACTGTGAAGTTATTACTGAAAAAAAATGAAGTCTTGTGAGAGGAAATCCAGAGTTCTACTTTGGGTATTTTAGACTTAGATTAAATCTAAGTTAGATATCTTAATGGAAATGTCAAGTTGACAGTAGTTGTTAGAAGTACAGAGGTAAGACATAACTGAGCATGAACTTGATGGATACTAAAATCTGGGACTGAGTCAGTATCTACTGGAGGAAGTAAATACAGGAAAGAAAAGGTTCTCTAGGACTGAGCTCAAAACACTGTAGCTGACAGACACTCAGAAGAAGAAACCAGGAAAGACTGTGCACAAGTATCAAATTCATGAGAAGATGGTGTCATGGAAACCAGGAGAAGGAAGTATTTCACACAAGCAATATGGTCATCTCTGTTCAGTACTGATGAGACATCAAGAACAAGTAAACGGACATCTGATTATTGCATTTAATTATATGTAGTTTGTCAATAACCCCACCAAGAGAGGTTTCAGTAGAGTAACTGAGAGTGGCATGCTGTAGGGATAAGTTCATAAGAGGCTACAAAGTAAGGAAGCAAACTTTCAGATATTCCCATTAAAGGGCTGAAGGAAATAGGAAATGGGATGGCCAGCAGAAAAGGGAAAAAAGTTTATATAGAAAGGAAAGAGGGTGTGTATGTGTGTGTGTGTGTGTGTGTGTGTGTGTGTGAGAGAGAGAGAGAGAGAGAGAGAGAGAGAGAGAGAGAGGTACAGAGACCTAGGGAGAATTATAAGTGATGAACTTGAGAAGACTAGAGAAGATGGGATTCAGAGCCCAAGAGGGGAGATCAGTTCACTATAAGCAGCAACTGGGATGGAAGGAGGTAGGTTGAAAACTAAATGGTGGGTTGAGAGAATTCCAGTCTGATAGATTTATTTTTTTCAGTAAAATATATATGAAGCATCTTCAGAGTGAGTTAGTCACATTGATTGCACACCTAGCATCTTGACTGAAAAGTGAAACAAAATATTAAACTAATGACTATTGAAATTGAGGGAGTTTTGCAACTTTAAAAGCCTTTAAGACAAAATTAGGTAAATTAATATTTGGAGAGTGAAATAGTTGGTCGTTGGTCTTGTAGGTTTGAGGAAAGATGATAACATGGTGGTACAATATATTTTGAAATACTTCATCAGAGTGTGTTATAATTATCTTTGCTGGTCTAAACTGCACTGTAGGGAAGCAGTCACTTGCCCTAATCAGAAGTGCTCACCCCACAGTCGGTCAGTGACATTCATTCTGAAAGACCAGACTTCAGGGTAGCTGCTGCAAGAGCTTCCATTATCCTTATTTTCATCAGCACTACAGTTAGTTAATGAATGTCGGAAACGGGCTCTCATTGGCAGACATCAGTGGGCTTGTTAGTCAGCATAACAGTTGTTAAGTAATCGGCTCTCATTGGTTAAATGGATAATATTCATTTATGTGGATTAGTTAAATAATTATATCATAGTCCATCTTTGTGCACACAGTTTATATATATATATATATATATATATATATATATATATATATATATATATATTAAGGTCAAGGTCAAAGTCTTGAACCTTTAGTCCTGGTGCCTATGAATTGATCTTGTGCAGTGTCCTGTGTCAGCCACTAAGAAGAAGAATTTCTCCTTCCCTGATACCCACCATGAGGTAACAGTCCTATCTCTGTCATAATATTACAGGTATCTCCAAGAAATTTTTTTTCATGCAATATAGATGTGGGAACACCTAAAAGGAGAAAAAGTGGAGTTTTCATGGAGCTTACAGAGGATCTATGAATTAGATATTTCTCTTTACCAAAGTGTATTTTTGCAATGGTCAATATGTGTAGCAGAATTTGAACTGTGATTTATCTTCATTATAATATGCTTAAGGATGTTGCAAAGGAGTGAATCAAATGTGTCACCAGCTTACATTCTTTTTATCACCTACACAAACACAGAACTGCACATCATCAAATGAGCTTAGGTCTGTTGGTGACAGATGGTACACCAGCTATTTCTTAAGATCTGCTACTCCAAAAGGTTATGCCTAGAATGTCTCCTCTGTCTCTGTTTTAAATTCTATGAGAAGAAGATTAACATTAAACTGGGATGAGAGGTGGGAGGGAAAGTGAGAGAGAAGGGAAATTGCATTGAAATGGAAGGAGACCCTCAGGGTTATACAAAATTATATACAAGAGGAAGTGAGGGGAAAGGGAAAAATAATACAAGGGGGAGAAATGAATTACAGTAGAGGGGGTAGAGAGAGAAGAGGGGAAGGGAGGGGAGGGGAGGGGGGATAGTAGAGGATAGGAAAGGCAGCAGAATACAACAGACACTAGTATGGCAATATGTAAATCAATGGAAGTATAACTGATGTGATTCTGCAATCTGTATACGGGGTAAAAATGGGAGTTCATAACCCACTTGAATCAAAGTGTGAAATATGATATGTCAAGAACTATGTAATGTTTTGAACAACCAACAATAAAAAAAATTTAAAAATAATAAATAAATAAATAAATGAAATTTTTTTAAAAATTACCCTGAAAACATCTCTGATGGAAGAACTTTTTTACTGGAAACCTTTTAATATAGTAAATCCTCTGGGAATAAACATTTCAAATATTAAAAAAATAAAAAAATAAATTCTATCACAGGTTTTCTGTATCTGGCATTTGAATATTCAATTACTGGAAACCATCATCAGATATGGGTGACACAGAAGTAAGATATTTATTGATATGTTTGTTCTACTTTCAGCTATGGAGAATTGATACATTTATTTTTTAATCATTAAGAAAATGTATAGTTTGAACTTGTTGACTTAAAGAGTTCTTAGGGCAGGCATAAGAAAAATAATTAGAAAGTGGTACCTAAGAAAATCACTGAAAATAATCTCTAATAGATTATAAATGATCAACATAGCATCTCAGAGAACAGTTCTTCATAAATTGCAGAAAAAACTGTATAAATAATATACCTCTGTCTTTTATTTTAATTTTGCACTTTTCTTTCAGTTTTGTGTAGTATTCTTTTTCTTTCCAACTAATTACTTCTCAAAGCATGATAAAACAAAAGGAAAAATTGCCTTCGTGAGAGTCAATTATAGTCTCATGTGAACTTTTTACCACTCAATAAAATGATTAATTGCTTACCTCTGTAATGAATGGAGCAAGAACTTTACCTGGTACATAAGTTCTACCTAAAATGTGAACCTAAACTGCAATCTTCACAAAATTCTAGCTCTTAAGCAAAATTGGATGCTGAAGAAGTGCTAACTGCTCTTCTGAATGGACCATATGCCTTAAATAAGAAAAGCTTAAATATATTTTAGTACATCAAAAGCACTACAGCTTGTACAATGATACCGAGACTCCAGATTGAAGCCAGGTATGGTAGCTACTCAGGAGGCTGAGGTAGGGGGATCACTTGAGCTTAAGAGCTCCAGTCTGGCCTGAGCCACATAGTGAGAATACCAGCTCAAAGGGGCAATAAAAAAAAGATATTAAAAATTGAAATAATCATTTAAGTTAAAATGCAATCATCTAGATAGCCATTGTTTTTAGAGAACTATACATTCTTAATTTGGCACACAGCCTGCTGTGGTTGTTCTCATTATCATTCTTTACTATTTTTAATCCTGTAGCAGACCCCATTGTAGGGAGGCACATTGCCACACAGCAAAATAAAACGAGCTTTGGTATCCAGCCTCTCTTGATAGTTGGCATGGCCATGTCACTACATTCTGGCAAAAGAGATAGGAATGCAGATGTTCTTCTGTGCTCTAGAATACTCCTTATAATGTGGTGACCACACCCTTTTTCTCAGTTTCATCTACTGGGACTTAACTGTGATGTATGGAGTACGAGGAACCACACAACATGGGGGCCATGTTGTAGTGCTGTGTGGGAAAAGAAAGCTCAATGGAGCCTGGTGCTTCAATGACATGAAAAGTCCAGACTAAAACAACCTCATGTGTTAAAATATGTATGTTAATTAATGTTGTCAGCAATCTGATATAATCTTCTCTAGTATATGGTATTTATTAAGTACTAACTATTTTAATATACTCTACTTCCCAGGGGAGATTGTTGGATTATATTATCATCCACAATGAACACAAATGGGACATTTGATTGTTATTAAATTTCAATGATGGCTAATTGTGTCACATACCTAAATTTTCTTATCCACATAAAGAATATGTTTCTCAAAATCCCAGGCTTTATAATATTCTTTTCTTATCCCCCCAATGCTTAATTCAATGATAGATGCATAACTAATTTAAATATAAATTATTCTTGTAAAGATGCCAAATTCCAAATGATGGTAAGATTGACGACTGAAACATTGGATAAACAATACTTTACAAATATATTTTAACACTACTTCTTGTATGAAAAAAATCATACTTTTGAAAATATTCTTTAAAATTACATAGAAATAAATTATTTATTATTTATAAATCATCTATGTATTAACTTAGCAAACACTGAACTTCAGAAAATAAAAATACTCTAGATATCAATTCAATCCAAATCAATCAATGTTTACTAAAATTCTCCCATCTCATGGCACTGTAACTAGTGCACAATAATTAAATCATCATACTTCCCCTCTAATCAGCTTTCTATATAGTTGATATAAAAAAACTAATCCTTTTCAACAAAGTAGAATAAAATAATGAATGAAGGCACCAGAAGGGTGCTTGAAACAGTTGTTCGATCCATAATAAGTGCTCATTAAATTTTAAGTTAGGAAGATGAATAGTAGGTTCAATAAGGTGATAAAAAAAATGCTACTTAGGTGTGGTAAAGAGACATCTGTTAATTGTCTGCTATTTGCAAGGTGATCTAAGAGGTGAATTTACCTTGATCAAGGAACCTGATTCTGTCACTAATAGAAATCATTCTTACATAAGAATATGATCCCCAAGTAATAACATGATGATAAGACATGGAAATACATATATACAGAACACAATGACATGTAATATTACATTATTAGCATACAACATATTATTTAAGTTCACCAATTATTTCAATGATTATACCAATGTGATAAAATACATAAATTCAACAAACACACATGAGCATTACTCAAACTTATCACTCTCTTTAAACCCAAAATACATACAATAGTAGTGATCTAGGGTTTTCATGTACATTTGTGTAAGCTGGGTAATGAATAACAGTCAAGACTCTACTGACAGAAATTACAGATATACGAATGTTTTCCTTGATATAAAGAAGCTGATTCATAGTGGGATATGAAGAGGAAGCAGGAGAGGAATAGACAAACTCTAGCTAGGGCAGAGGGGTTGGAGGGGAAGGAAGGGGCATGGGGTAAATAATGATGGTGGAATGTAAGGATCATTATTATCCAAAGTATCTTCAGATACAAATTGGTGTGAATATACTTTGTATACAACCAAAGATATGAAAAATTGTTCTCTATATGTGTAATAAGAATTGTAATGCATTTTGCTGTCATATATAAATAAAAAAAGAAAGAAATCTTAGATGTATTGATATTGGCAAAAAATGAAAGAAGTGGGCCAGGAAAGGAATAGCAAATGGTGGGTAAATAGCCAAATGGAAAGTATATGTGTTACCAAAAGTGACATCAACAACTCATCTCCAACTGATGGCTGTCATGCATGACAATGGGTCCATAATTGTCACATCTAGCAACTTCCAAAAGGGACTAGAAATTTGGATTTTAAAATGAAAACTCCTGAATTTTAAATGCTTCTAACACATATTATGCTATATTCTGTTGTTCTATTTTCCATATATCTGTGAATCAATAATGAGATTTATCTCTTTCCTTCAGATTATATTATATCATTTTTTTCTTAAAGTATTAACAAGGACCTTCTTGTTAAACAGTAGCAAAGATAGTTAACATCGATATTTTGTTCTTAATTTTAAAGGAAACACATAAGCAAACTTGTCATTATGCATACTGTTTATTTTAGGATTTTGATATGAAAATATGTACTGTGACAATGAAATGTATTAATATTTCTAATAAGAGAATTGAGAAAGTTTTCCAGATAGTATATGACCTTTCATGAATAAGTAGCATTTATCTACAATAGCAATAACCAAATATAATATATATTTGTTAAATTATATAATTCAAAACAAATCTTAAAATGATCCAAAACTAATGGAACAGTTAAGGCCACTAAGGAGAAAAAAAATTAATTCCATTTGAAGACATTTTAATGATAAGAATAAGGGAAGAGATATTCTACACTCTTGGATGAGATGTATTTTTAAGACTAAGATGATAGAGTTCAGTTGTCTTCAAATAAAGTTTTAAATTCTTGTGCTTACCAGAAGTTTCAGAGAATAGAGGGGGGTGGAGAATGAGAAAAAGTTGATCAATGGGCACTAAGTTTCACTTAGACAGGAGCAAGAATTTCAATGTTGCAGCACAGAATGTCCATAGAGAATGTGGATTGCAAAAAGGTGGAAGAAAGCATGTTGAAAGCTTTTGCCAAAAAGAAATGATAAATATTTGAGGAGATAAATATGTTTAACTTGATTTAAGCATTCTACAATATATGCATGCATGAAAACATCATGTCACCCCATTAATACATTTTTATGCTTTTATGCATAAATTAAGATAAATTTAAGTAAAATTATAAATTTATGAAATATTGCTCAAAATTTAGCTTAAGTTTTGAGGGACTAGATAAACTCTTTAAAAAAACACACAACTGGCCATTAGGTGGAATCCCGCCAGCCAAGCCCACACTGATCCTTGGGCCGAGCACGGGATCTCAGAAGGGGAAGGAAGCAGTACAGTCCCATCCCCCACAGCGGACACTCCACCGAGGCAGTCAGCGGCCACCATCCGGTAAAGCTGAAGGATACACCGCCACTCTCCCACAGAGTGCAGCATCAAAACAGGTTTGTGTCAATCAGCTCACCCCCCAGACAGCGGGAATTCGCATAAAATCTCTCCTAGGCTTGCCGGGAGAGGGAGTATCAAGCTGAGCCTCCATAAAGACTAGGGGGAAACTAGAGACACCTGACCTCCAACCCCTCCTCCCAGTAGCAGCCAAAACGAAACCTGGCTAGCCAGCGCTGGGAGAGGGGCAAGCAGAAAAAATCAAAGTGATCCTCCTTCCTGTGGAGCACAGATAACTCAAGGAGAATAGGAAGGTGGCAGCGAAGGGAGTGCATCACCCCAGGGCGCCGCGTCACTAAGTGGGAGAAAGACGATGCAAAAAGGCTGAAGGCTATCTTTGGGAAGTTCCAGTGAAATTGAGGTGCTCCAGAATCTAGTGGACAGATTTCCATCGTGAGAAGTTCGGCTCTGAGAGCTCCATTTCCCCGCACGGAGGGTCGCATAGCCTGACAGGCGATTGCCCCGCGGCTGGAGTCTCTGGTGCGTGCCGGGGAGCGGCAGGGTGCCAGAGCGGGGGATCAGCGATACGGATCCGGGGGCCTCCCGCCTGTGGTACATTGGAGCCCTTAGTGCTGAGTTCCGGCTTTGAAACAGAGGAGAGAAGCGGCCCAGTTTGGTTCCAGACACCGGTCGGACCACAGTGGAGGACAGCAGCCGCCATTTCGGAGAGATGATGTAATCATCCCCGTGTTCTACTGATCTCAGCCCATTCAACTACGGAACAGGTGATATCAGGCTGGTATTTGCCTGCGTCTAGCAGACAGATTTCTTGCTCAGGCTCGGGGCGGGGGTTCTTGTGGAAAATACTCCTAGAGGCGCGTGCTGGGCAAGGCATGCGCCGGGCACTGAGCAGTTGGATTCTGGTTCCCGGGGCTAACCTGGCCCAGGTCTGAGGAAACTGCAGAGACTGCCGGTGGAGGCCAGCTCCAAGTGGAGCGTGCGCTGAGCTTGGGGCGACTGGGTTCTGACTCCCGGAACAGTTTTGGCCTGGGGCTGGGGAACCCGTGGGGGTTGCTTCCTGGAGCCAGCTCCCAGCGGAGAGTGTATCGGGATCGGAGAGGCGGGGTTCCGGCTACCTAAGCTGCTTTGGCACAAGGCTAGGGAACCGGCGGTGACTGCTTCTCAATCAGGGTCCGGCGGGGTGCTATAGGGGCAGAGTGGAACTTTCACCTGCGCCCAGAGCAGGCCAAGTGACCCGCCAGCGTGGTACCATGACACCCCAAACGCAGCTGGGGCTGAAGAGAGCAGCCGCCCACGCCTAGAATAGGACCAGCGATTCCGCGGCTTGGTAGCCAAGTAACCTCATTTGGACTAGGGGCTGTGCAGAGCTGACATCCAAGCAAGCAGGGCAGGCAGACCTGCCACCAACTGGCAAGACAGGCCAGGTAGCTTGCCAGCGTGGTGGACTCGTAACACCGAGGCAGTCGCGTCACACTGGTTGGAGTGGGGGTGGAGCAGGGTCGCCGCCCGGGTCCGGAGGGGGCTCAGTGACCCGTTGGAGAGGTAGTCAGGTATCCCCATTGGGAGTGGGGGCTGTGCAGAACTTCGACCCACCAGCCTAGAGGTCTGCCAGCGCGGTAGACTCGTCACACCAATTGGAGTGGGGGCCCAGCAGAGCCGCCACCCACATCCAGATCAGGACCAACGACCCCAGGGCGTGGTAGTTACATTACCACAATTGGAGTGGGGGCAGAGCAAAGCCACCACCCGTGCCCGCAGCGGGGGCAGACCTGCGACCGATCAGTGGGGTAGACAGACCACCATAATTAGAGGAGGAGCACAGCCAATACCCGCCCTGCAAGGGAGACTTCCCAACTATACAAGAGCAACATAAATAAATAGGGGGTAAATTTCAAAAACACAACAGTTGCACCAAGCAGAAAGAAACGCGAGCAGTATGAAAAGACAAGGAAAGAAAGGACCACAAGCAATGCAGGTCAACTCAACTTTAGAAGAGGTAATAGCTGCAACAGATGGAATGTCTGATAAAGAGATCAGGATTTATATGCTTCAGATGATCTGGAGTCTCAAGGAAGACATGAGACAGCAAAATCAGACAATGAAAGATCACATTGACAAACAAATCCAGCAAGTAAAAGATCAATTTCAGAGGGAGATAGAGGTAATAAAAAACAAACAAATAGAAATTCTAGAAATGCAGGAAACAATAAACCAAATTAAAAACTCAATTGAGAATACTACCAGCAGAGTAGATCACTTAGAAGAGAGAACATCAGACAATGAAGACAAAGTATTTCAACTGGAAAAGAACATAGACAGCTCAGCAAGTCTGCTAAGAAACCATGAGCAGAACATCCAAGAATTATGGGACAATATCAAAAGACCAAATTTAAGAGTCATTGGGATACAGGAAGGCACAGAGCTCCAAACCAAAGGAATAAAAAGTCTATTCAGTGAAATAATACGAGAAAACTTCCCAGACTTGAAGAATGAGACAGATTCCCAAATCCTAGAAGCCTACAGGACGCCGAATGTGCAAAATCATAAGAGATCCACACCTAGACACATTATAATGAAAATGTCCAACATACAGAATAAGGAGAGAATTTTAAAAGCTGCAAGAGAAAGAAAGCAGATTACATTTAGGGGTAAACCAATCAGGATAACAGCTGATCTCTCAACACAGACTCTGAAAGCTAGAAGATCCTGGAATAACATATTTCAAACACTGAAAGAAAATGGCTTCCAACCAAGAATCGTGTATCCGACGAAATTAAGCTTCAGATTAGAAGATGAAATTAAAACCTTCCACAATAAACAAAAGTTAAAAGAATTCGCAGCTAGAAAACCATCTCTTCAAAAAATCCTTGGCAAAACATTACAGGAAGAGGAAATGGAAAATAACATTGAAAACCAACAATGGGAGATAGGACAGTAAAGGGGGGAAAGTAGTCAAAGAGGATAACAAATCAGGGTTAGTAACATCAATAAACAAATATGGATAGAAGAACAAACCATATCTCAATAATAACCCTAAATGTTAATGGCTTAAACTCACCAATTAAGAGACACAGGCTAGTAGAATGGATCACAAAACAAGACCCAACAATATGCTGTCTACAGGAGACGCATCTGATAGGAAAAGATATTCATAGACTGAAGGTGAAAGGTTGGGAAAAATCATACCACTCATATGGACTGCGGAAACAAGCAGGAGTGTCCATACTCATATCTAATAAAATAGATTTCAAGCCAAAGTTAATCAAAAGGGACAAAGAAGGACACTTCATACTGCTCAAGGGAACCATACACCAACAAGACATAACAATCATAAATATATATGCCCCAAATAATGGTGCAGCTGTGTTCATCAAGCAAACTCTTCTCAAGTTCAAGAGTCTAATAGACCACCATACAATAATCATGGGAGACTTCAACACACCTCTCTCACCACTGGACAGATCTTCCAAACAAAAGTTAAATAAGGAAACTATAGAACTCAATAACACAATTAACAACCTAGACTTAATTGACATATATAGACTATACCACCCAACATCAAGTAGTTACACTTTTTTCTCAGCAGCACATGGAACCTTCTCAAAAATAGACCATATATTATGTCACAGGGCAACTCTTAGACAATATAAAGGGGTAGAGATAATACCATGCATCTTATCTGATCATAATGGAATGAAACTGAAAATCAATGATAAAAGAAGAAAGGAAAAATCAAGCATCACCTGGAGAATGAACAATAGGTTGCTGAGTGATCAATGGGTTTTAGAAGACATCAAGGAGGAAATTAAAAAATTCCTAGAGTTAAATGAAAACACAGACACAACATATCGGAATCTATGGGACACATTGAAAGCAGTTCTAAGAGGAAAATTCATTGCTTGGAGTTCATTCCTCAAAAAAAGAAAAAACTAACAAATAAATGATCTCATACTTCATCTCAAAATCCTAGAAAAAGAAGAGCAAAACAACAGCAAAAGAAGTAGAAGGCAAGAAATAATTAAAATCAGAGCTGAAATTAATGAAATTGAAACAAAAGAAACAATTGAAAAAATTGACAAAACTAAAAGCTGGTTCTTTGAAAAAATAAATAAAATTGACAGACCCTTAGCCATGCTAACGAAGAGAAGAAGAGAGAGAACCCAAATTACTAGCATACGGGATGAAAAAGGCAATATCACAACAGACACTTCAGAAATACAGAAGATAATCAGAAATTACTTTGAATCCTTATACTCCAATAAAATAGAAGATAGTGAAGGCATAGATAAATTCCTTAAGTCTTATGATCTGCCCAGATTGAGTCAGGAGGATATTGACAAACTAAACAGATCAATAACAATAGAGGAAATAGAAGAAACCATCAAAAGACTACCAACTAAGAAAAGCCCAGGACCGGATGGGTATACAGCAGAGTTTTACAAAACCTTTAAAGAGGAACTAACACCAATACTTTTCAAGCTATTTCAGGAAATAGAAAAAGAGGGAGAACTTCCAAATTCATTCTACGAGGCCAAAATCACCCTGATTCCGAAACCAGACAAAGACACTTCAAAGAAAGAAAACTACAGACCAATATCTCTAATGAACTTTGAAGCAAAAATCCTCAATAAAATTCTGGCGAATCGGATTCAAATACATATCAAAAAAAAATATACACCATGATCAAGTAGGATTCATCCCTGGTATGCAAGGTTGGTTCAATATATGGAAATCAATAAATGTTATCCACCACATCAATAGACTTAAAAATAAGAACCATATGATCATCTCGATAGATGCAGAAAAAGCTTTGGACAAAGTACAGCATCCCTTTATGTTCAAAACTCTAGAAAAATTAGGGATAACTGGATCATACCTCAACATTGTAAAAGCAATCTATGATAAGCCACAGGCCAGCATCATTCTGAATGGAGAAAAATTGAAGGCATTCCCTCTAAGATCTGGTACAAGACAGGGATGCCCTCTCTCACCACTTCTGTTCAACATAGTCCTCGAAACACTGGCCAGAGCAATTAGACAGACGAAAGAAATTAAAGGCATAAAAATAGGAAAAGAAGAACTTAAATTATCACTATTTACAGATGATATGATTCTATACCTAGCAGACCCAAAAGGGTCTACAAAGAAGCTATTAGAGCTAATAAATGAATTCAGCAAAGTGGCCGGATATAAGATCAACACGCATAAATCAAAGGCATTCCTGTATATCAGCGACAAATCCTCTGAAACGGAAATGAGGAAAACTACTCCGTTCACAATATCCCCCCAAAAAATAAAATACTTGGGAATCAACCTAACAAAAGAGGTGAAAGATTTATACAATGAAAATTACAGAACACTAAAGAAAGATATAGAAGAAGACCTTAGAAGATGGAAAAATATACCCTGCTCATGGATAGGCAGAACCAACATCATCAAAATGGCGATATTACCAAAAGTTCTCTATAAGTTCAATGCAATGCCAATCAAAATCCCAACAGCATTTCTTGTAGAAATAGATAAAAGAATCATGAAATTCATATGGAATAATAAAAGACCCAGAATAGCAAAAACAATGCTAAGCAGGAAGTGTGAATCAGGTGGTATAGCGATTCCAGACTTCAAACTATACTACAGAGCAATAGTTACAAAAACAGCATGGTACTGGTACCAAAACAGGCGGGTGGACCAATGGTACAGAATAGAGGACACAGTAACCAATCCACAAAACTACAACTATCTTATATTTGATAAAGGGGCTAAAAGCATGCAATGGAGGAAGGATAGCATCTTCAACAAATGGTGCTGGGAAAACTGGAAATCCATTTGCTTCAAAAAGAAGCTGAATCCCTATCTCTCGCCATGCACAAAAGTTAACTCAAAATGGATCAAGGAGCTTGATATTAAATCAGAGACACGGCATCTGATAGAAAAAAAAGTTGGTTATGATCTACATACTGTGGGATCGGGCCCCAAATTCCTCAATAGGACACCCATAGCGCAAGAGTTAACAACTAGAATCAACAAATGGGACTTACTCAAACTAAAAAGTTTTTTCTCAGCAAAAGAAACAATAAGAGAGATAAACAGGGAGCCTACATCCTGGGAACAAATCTTTACTCCACACACTTCAGATAGAGCCCTAATAACCATAATATACAAAGAACTCAAAAAATTAGACAATAAGATAACAAATAACCCAATCAATAAATGGGCCAAGGACCTGAACAGACACTTCTCAGAGGAGGACATGCAATCAATCAATAAGTACATGAAAAAATGCTCACCATCTCTAGCAGTCAGAGAAATGCAAATCAAAACTACCCTAAGATACCATCTCACTCCAGTAAGATTGGCAGCCATTAGGAAGTCAAACCACAATAAGTGCTGGAGAGGATGCGGGGAAAAGGGCACTCTTGTTCATTGCTGGTGGGACTGCAAAATGGTGCAGCCAATTTGGAAAGCAGTATGGAGATTTCTTGGAAAGCTGGGAATGGAACCACCATTTGACCCAGCTATTCCCCTTCTCGGTCTATTCCCTAAAGACCTAATAAGAGCATGCTACAGGGACACTGCTACATCAATGTTCATAGCAGCACAATTCACGATAGCAAGATTGTGGAATCAGCCTAGATGCCCTTCAATAGATGAATGGATAAAAAAAATGTGGCATTTATACACAATGGAGTATTACTCTGCATTAAAAAATGACAAAATCATAGAATTTGGAGGGAAATGGATGGCATTAGAGCAGATTATGCTAAGCGAAGCTAGTCAATCTTTAAAAAACAAATACCAAATGACCCCTTTGATATAAGGGGAGTAAACAAGGACAGAGTAGGCACGAAGAGCTTCAGAAGAAGATGTACATTAAACAGGGATGAGAGGTGGGAGGGAAAGGGAGTGAGAAGGGAAATCGCATGGAAATGGAAGGCGATCCTCAGGGTTATACATAAGGACATATAAGAGGAAAGGAGGGGTAAGACAAGATAATACAAATCGAAGAAATGATTTACAGTAGAAGGAGTAGAGAGAGAAAAGAGGAGGGGAGGAGAGGGGAGGGGAGGGGGGATAGTAGAGAATAGGACAGACAGCAGAATACATCAGACACTAGAAAGGCAATTTGTCAATCAATGGAAGGGTAACTGATGTGATTAAGCAATCTGTATACGGGGTATAATTGGGAGTTCATAACCCACTTGAATCAAATTGTGAAATATGATGTATTAAGAACTATGTAATGTTTTGAACGACCAACAATAAAAAAAAAACACACAACTATTTATGGAGCCAAGCTCTGTATGAATGCCTATAATTCCAGCTGCTTGGGAGGCTGACACAGGTGGATCACAAGTTTGAAGCTATAATTGAGACTGTCTTAATTAGAATATGATATACTCCATATTTGCACAAATATGTCAAAATAGAGTCTACTGTAATGTATAACTGAAAAGAACAAATATAAATAAATCAATAAATAAATATTTCTGAGGATGTAGCTCAGTGGTATAGTGTGTATCCAGTATATGCAGGATCCTGGATTCAATCCCCAGAAGCAGAAAAGAAAAGAGAGTAAAAAGTGTTTATGCAAGATTAAATGTCTACATGCCCTAAGTCACCCTATAACAAGGTGCAAATAAGTAGATTTGCTCTGCTAAATATTAAGATATATTTCTGTATGTGCATGGCTCAAGATGAAATCCCAGTATTTATGAGACTGAGAAGTTCAAATCTATTAGTAATCAGAGAAATGCACATTAAAATAGCAATGAGAAATCAAGGTTTCCTGATCATAGAAATAAAGATTACAAAGCCAGATGGTGCCAAGTACTAAAGATGTGGGGTAGACAAGGCCTTATAGTCCCGGGGGAGTTTGGACTAATGCAGCCACTCCTGAGAGCCATGCGGCAGGACTTAGATTAAAGGAATATATATCCCAAGCCCAGAAATCCCAGTGTTATCTTTGGCACACAGATCCATAAGAAGACATGTATGAAGTCGTCCATTATGGACTTCTTTATGGTACCAGAGAGCTGTAGGTAATTGAGTTGCTCATCCATCATGAAAAAAAGCAGGTTGGTAAATGACAGGGAGGAACATCACAGAAAACTAGGCATCAGCCCAAAGCAACAGACTAGGTATATATTTTGGAAACAGAGAGCTCCCTCAACAGGGTGCTGGCTGGAAAAGGCCAGAAGCAGAATTTAGTCTCTAATATAGTAGAGCTTATATGAATTATTAATTCAAGCACACAGAATAAAAGTACACATAAAAGCCAAAGAAGGGCAAATTGGTTGTGGAGGAAGATGGGAATGAGTCATAGATATAAAAAAAAATGGGGGTGGGATGGGGTGGGGGGAAGAAGTGAAGAAAGACAGAGAGGAAGTTAGAAAAGGAGGGGGCTGGGGGAAGAAAAGAAATCCATTCAAAAATAAGATATAAAGCTTCATGGACCAAAGATGATACTGTGCTCTAATAAAGTTTAGCTAACTCAACTTTCTAGTCCAGAGGGTATAAAGCATCAGCCTTATATAATACCTTTAATTTTGTTTTAATACTGTCTGTGTGGGTCAAACAAACTATATCTTTCAGCTGGAATGCCACGTGAGACCTCTTGCACAATCACTAGTGTTGGCATTTAAGAATATTCTTATTGAATCCTTCTTAACTTCTTTTATTTTCCTACCTAATGACTGACTCTGCAGTTTCTTATAAACTCACGATGCACCTACTACATTCTTAAACCTATCCCCCCTCACTCTAGTCCCTAGCTGACATCCACTCATGCTTCGTGACTCAGTTCTAATGTCCTGGGTCCCATTGGTTTCAGAACTTTGCTCCTGTAGCAATCCCTCCAATGTGTCTTTATATTTAGTAAGGTCTCTAGGGGAAGACCACAACTTATGAAGTTTCCACTTTAGTGCCATCTGAGTCTATAATTGCTACAAAACTAGTCCACACCACTTCATTTTCTCCTCCTCAACAATATTGCTCAAAATGCAATATAGATGTAATATGTGGGGACAAGTGAAAAAGTAAAATTTGGACTCTTATCCAAAAATTATTAAGAATTTTAAGATGGTTACTTCAGAGAATTAGACCCAGCATAGGTTGCCTGTGAGCACAGGTGTCTTCTGTGATTGCATGTTATACATCTAAGAAGGCAACCCTATTCTGGCTTAACATCTTTCAAAGATTTCTCACAACCAAATAAAACCTCTAATCCCTAACATGGTCAGAAAGTCCTGTCACAGTATGACCTCTACTCACTTCTCAAACCTCACCTCGGTTCACCTCTCCTCCTCATTACTCTCTGGAAACAATGGATGTTGTCCAGTTCCAAGACCATGAGAAGTTCCTCTCTCTCAGATCTGCAACACTCTTATCAACTGTTCTCCTGTTCACCTCATTCCTATTCCTCGCCTGTCAGCTTAAATGTTTTCCCTCGGTGACTCCCCAGTCAGGTAAATGTTATACATTATGTTACATCTTAATGTTATATTGTGTTATACCTTCTCAGAACACCCTAAATATTTTCTTCAGGGAATTTATCACAACTGGCAGTTGTACAGCAAATTTAATAAGTATCTTACACATGCCCCCAACTTGACTGTGACTTCCATGAGACTAAGATTTTTGTCTCTTTTCATTATTATTATTTCCTGCTTGGTGTCACCAGCACCAAGCACATTGCCTACCACAGCACAGATACTGAATGAATAATTGTTGATGAAGGACTAGTTCTCCCATTCTTAGTAGAGTATCTGCCTCTTTATAGGATGAAATAAATGTTTGCTGAGCTGCTGTCTACTGATAAAATGCAAAGCCTAAGACAAAGGCAACTCTATGGAAAATTTTAAGCACAAAAATATGGTTTAAAGAAGGAGTTTTTTGTTTTTTGTTTTTTTTTTTCAATTTGACATTACTGAAAATAAAGTAATTGCATTTGGATTTTTAAAATGAGATCTGGGTTTTGAAGTAAGGATATCAAATCCCTGATTTATATATGTTATGTTCCAACTAAACTTTGTCATCATGAGCACCCACTTAGTAGTATGACAGAATTCTAATTAACCCTGATCTTCTGCTGAGGAGATCTGATACAACAAGAGACAGAGAGAGAGGCTCGGATCTAAGTATATATGTAGTATTTTTGTCCCAGAGCTTAATTATATCAATTACTCAAAATCACTAGCTATTCTCATATAATTAGAGTAGTACAGTAAATTCCACTATTCTCTTTGTGGGTCATGTGCACTTATCCATTCAATATTATGCATTCACTACTCTATATGAAGCTCTCTTTTCTTTTAATGATCTAAAAAGCCCCACACTGGCAAAACAAAAATACATATAAAGAATTTACTTGGTATTACTTAGGTAAGGAGAGTGACTGACTTTATTTTGCTTTTTTCCTGGTTTTGACAGCATTTCTAATACCACAGATTCTAATGCTAAGGATCCGTTTGGTCCAGGAAATAATAAGAAAAATGTTACATGAATCTGTGGGTGACCAGGTATGTGAGAGTCTCCTGGAGGTTATGCTCAATAAAGCTTGAGAGTTCTAACGTCAGCACATTTTATAAAGAAAGAAAGAAGAGTACCAAAACTGGAGACAGGTCAGCGCTCACTTCCCTCGGACCAGAACTTTCCTGAAAGTGCCAGTATGATGCAGATGTCCTGCGACTGAATCAAAGCACTTTAATAATCCAAAGAAATATATCATGGCATTCATAATGTTTATGTTTACTTAATTGAAGGAAAGAAAAGGGAAGAATGGAAAGGAAGGAGGAAAAGAAAGAGGAGGGTAAGAGGGAAGGAGGGGAGAGAAAGGGGGGAAAAAAGGAAAGGAAGAAAGAAAAGATTGTCAAATCTTGTCATGCACTAAGACAATGCGTAATCACATCCCCAAAACCTACCTTCTGGGTACCAAGGCTGTGTGTGAGGAGGCCATTCTTTCTCTTCCTGGCAAAAGGACTTGTAATCAGGACAGCAATCAGAATTTTCCCTTTCACAGAATTTATCACAGTAACACAATGCATTTGCTTCATAGAACTCAGTAACACAGCCATCATCTCTGTCTTCACAACAACCAAAAGTTCTACAGTACTTCCCCTGGAAAATGGCCCTTTTGAATCGAGTACTTTCCAAAATGCTGTGATTCCTTGTGAAATAGGCTCCTAGGTCCACTTCTCTTCGAGATAAATAACGATTTTCCATCCAGATTTCTGTAGTCAGGTAAGAAAAGATTAAGATCTTATATCCGGTCCACATTCTCTGGAGGTTGAGGAGCACTTCCTCTTTCAGTTATATCCAATACTGTTGGTCTTGGGGGCTTCTCCTTGGAGTATGAACTCTGATTATCAAGACACCTCAGCCTAACACCTGAAACTGAGTCTTCATGTGAACCAAGTATACTTCCTATAGTTAAACATTAATCAGGAATTTCAATGTTTGCCCAAGATAATACAAATGTTAGACATAGACTATTATAATTATAACAAAGTTAAAAATTTATATTTCATATAATGTCAAAGATTGATATTATCCTCAAAATAAAACCTAAATTCTTATGCATAAATGGTACATTGAAGATTGCTTGCCCCTAATAAGTCTAGAGTCTTAAATCAAAACCTCTATGGTATGTCCATGGCCCAAATTATGGCTGTAATGCTACTGGCAAGGTGTAAGAATTTCAAAAGTCAAAAATGCAATTATTCATTTCACCTATTTGCACTGTATCTAAAATCCAGGCTCTCATGAAGTTGCCTGCTAGGATCTGTCATATCAGTTACAGTTGCTCTAAATCATGCCTAGTCCCACACTGGCTTGATTTTCCATCTGCACACCATTTACACCAAAAGCATTTTGATTTCAAGGCTTAGTGGAGCCTGATTCATCTAGAAATTGCCTGAGGGTGACCTTATTTCTTCTCACCGGTATCCCTACTTAGCATTAAGGGAAACTTGCAGTATCTTAAGGCAATTCATAACCAAGAAAATTTAGTATTCTCTGCTAGACAGCTGTGGAGGAGGGGAGTTGTAAAAGAAGCTCAAAGGTCACGATGTCTTTAGTCTTTCTGTAGAGCTGTGCATTTAGAGTGGATTTTGCTAAACTGTATTTATTCATTAACTATAATAACTTGGCTTTGGGATAAGTAACCAGGAGACGATGATTCAGCAAGAATGGCTGGGTGGACTCATGGAAAGGAGCTGTCTTGGCAATGAGAAACCTGGACGCTGGTCCCCAAGCTACTGTTTAATTGGCTCTATGACCTTGGGATAACTGCTTACCTCTTTGGCCCTCAGTTATTTTTCTATAAAACAAGGGTCTCCCTCTCTGAGGCTATTTCATAATTCTAATCCTTCAAATTTCTGGCTTCACATTTTATTCAGCTCACTTTTATAATCCTCAATGTGCCACTTTTTTTTCTGATACTTCCTTCTCAGAATATAAACAAGTGTCTTTTTTTTTTTTTAGCTCTGTATCTTGCTGTCACTATCCATTATTCCCCTATCTCTTCAACCCAAGAAATGCTGCTTCTACCCCCTTGCCACTCAGGAAGCCACTAAATTACTGCAAAGTATTATATTGCCAAATACTTCCACTAATGATGTCTTAATACCCAATTCCTATTGCCCCACATCATCTTCATGATGCATGAATCTTTTACAGCATTCTAAAAGTTTACATCTTAAGTGTACACCTAAAGAAAAAGAAAGAAGGAGAGAAGGAGAAAAGGAGGAAGGGAGAAAGAAAGGGGGGTAAGGAGAAAAGGAGAGGAGAGACGAGACTGGGAGGGAGAAAAATAGTAATTGTGTGAGGTGATGGATGTTCATTACCTTAATCATGGTGATGATTTTACAATGTCCATCAAAACACAAAGTTGTGCACTTTAAATACATACTATTTTTATTTGTTGATTACACCTCAATCTGGGGGACCAAAACAGGTTGCCTAAGTGTTATCCTAAAGGAATTCAAATTCTTTCATTCAAGTCTTTCCACCTACTGGCAGCATGTCTTTGGTGACAACTACCCCAATGGGTCAGTTTCCTCATTGGTAAAATTAGAGTAATAATATCATTTGGACAATATTGTAGGTACGGTGCATGGGAAATTTAAATGAAATAATATAAAATACTTCACACATCACATGTCGAGTGTCAGTTGTAATCAGTCATTATTGTCCATCTTTCACGTGGAAACTTTCCTCCTTTGTTTTCTTTGATTTCATTCTCTCCTGATTCTCATCTAGTTCTTCATAAGGCTCTCAATTGACCAGCTTGCTCTTGGGTCCATTTCCTTCCATTCTCAATGATCATTAGAAATATGCTTTAAGTAAACACCTCAACCCTCCCTGCCCCACCAGCCCCCACACTTTATATTCCCTCAAACTTCTAGCACTGGATCCATTTAAAAGCCACGGGCCACAAGACCCTGTGCAAGACGAGTCCTCAACCTGATTTCCTGACTTCCACTCATACCACTTTACCACTTCCTTATATTGGTTTCATCTTCATATTAGGGTTCTTGCCATTCCCCCAACATGCCTGGCACTCTCCTATCTTAGGACCTTTACACTTGCCTACTGAATGCCTTCCCAGGTACTCAGATAGTTCCACAGCTCACCTCTCTCAAATCATTTTGAAAATGGCACCTTCTCAGAGAGGACTCACCCACACTCCTTATAGAAAAGGACAACCATTTTTCTGACCCAGTGCTCCCATTTCCAGTTTTCTATTTACCACCGATATATTATAATTTTATTTGTTGGTTTTATTATTTTCTGCATTTCCTCTCCAGATAGTAAGATCTGAATGTTATAAAATTTTGTCTATTCTGTTAATTCCTTTAACTCTAGCATCTACAACTGTGCCTGGTACTCAATAGGTGTTCAATAAATATTTATTTAATAAGCAAATAAATCTCACAATTTCTATTTTTTACCCTGTAATCTCAGATAACCAATCTATTGAGTACCATTGAAAATGATTTACTAGACCACAGAACTGCCACCATTACAATTTTTTTTTTGGGGGGGTAGTTATATCTAATCTGAGTTCTTAAATGTTGCTCACATTTCTTTAATATGTCTAACCTTTCTTTTTTTACTGTTTCTTTTTAGTTATACATGACAGTGGATTCCATTTTGATAAAATTATACAAACATAGGTTATATCTTACTCTAATGAAAACCCCATTCTTGTGGATCTATATGATGGTGGGATTCACTTAGGTATTTTTTCTATATGTACATAGGAAAATTATATCAGATCCATTGCATTGTCTTACCTTACCTATTCCTATCTTTCTCCCATTCCCTCCATTCTTCTTTGTCTAATCAACTGAACTTGTTTTATTCACCCTGATTCTTTTTTGTTGTTCAATTTCCACAGAAAACATTCAACCTTTTGTTTTTTGGGATTGTCTTATTTTAGTCAATATGTTAGTCTCCAGATCCATCCATTTACTGGCAAATGGCAAAAAGTCATTCGTAATGGCTGAGATATGTATATATACATATATATATATATATATATATATATATATATATATATATATATACATATACACACATATATTATATATATTACTATATAATATATAAGATATAATATATGAAGATGAAACCTATATAGTAATATATATATTATAAATTACTATATTGGTTTCATCTTCATATATTATATCTTAATGGCTGAGTAATATATTATGACTTTATGACATTCTTAATGGCTGAGTAATATATTATATATATATATATATATATATATATATCACAGTTTCTTTATCCACTCATCTGTGTAAGGGCACCTATGTTGTCTCCATGACTTAACTATTGTGAATTGTACTGCTATAAACTTTCTCTCCTTTTTCTTAGCAACTATTATTGAATCTACTTGATTTTCTAACCCACTCCCTCATTTTCTAGAGATGTGCTTCTCTCAGAAGTTATAAAGAAAACAAAGAAAAGTTAGTCCCACACCTTCCTATCATCAAACTCATAAGCCTATCTACTTTGTAGCCATCCTTCCCATCTTCTTTCCAGACTCAGAAGGTTAAGGTGATATCCACGTGCCAGATAATTCCTCCATCTATGACTTTAGTCTAACACCATTTATCTGATTCTTTCCCTTACCTCCTAGTTCCCACATGTCTTCAATCTCTCTCCTTTTCCTTTGTGTGCTTGGATTATTTTAATACAATATCTTCAGTATAAAGCAGGTTGTCACAAATAACAAAACTTCCTTCTTTACAAAGGCTGTATAGTAGTCCACTGTGTATGTATGCAATATTTTCTTTATCTTTTCATCTTTTGATGGCACTTGGGTGGATTCTTGTATGTTGGCTATTGTGAATAGTGCTGCAATAAACATGGGAGTGCAGATTTCTCCTGAACATAGTGACTTCGTATTCTTTGAAGTACATATGCCAGGCAGCTCCTGTCTTAGAACCTTTGCACTTGCTGTCCTCTTCACCTATGAATATAAACACACCACACACACACACACACACATTCTTCAAAGTGGGATCAGTAGACCATCTGATAATTGTATTTTTAATTTTTTAAGAAGCCTCCACACTGTTTTCCATAATGGCTGTTCTAACTTACAATCCCACAGCATGTGTCTGAGGGTTCCCTTGTCCCCATACCCCAACCAACACTTGTTTTCTCTTGTCCATTTGATTACCCCATCCTAACAGATTTGATGTGATTATTCATTGGAATTTTTATGAGTATTTTCCTGATGGTTTGTGAGGTTGAACATTTTCTCATATACTTGTTGGTCACTTGTTTGTCTTCTATTGAGAGATGTCTATTTAAATGGGGTTAATTGTTTTCTTGTTACTGAATTATTTGAATTTTTATATAATTAAATATTAACCCCTTCTCAGATTTATAGTTTACAAATATTTTCGCCTGTTCTATAGGTTGTGTTTTCTCTCTGTCACTTATTTCTTCTGATATGCAGAAGCTTTTCAGTGTAATATACTCCAGTTTGTCAAGTTTTGCTTTTGCTGCCTGTGTTTTTGCATAGGCAAAAAAAAAAAAAAAAAGAAAGAAAAAAAGAATTGCTGAGACCAGTGTCAATATCATGGAGCTTTTCAGAAGTAGCCTTTATAAACAATGCCTTAAAAGTTGGCATATAGCTACCAAACTTCCCCTGCCCTTGGATGGGTTGTCTCCGACACACACATCTATATAGCACATATCCTGTGGTAATAGTGAGGGTTCTATAGTGAGAGAGATGACAGTGCCATCCTACTCACTTGTTTATAGCACCTAGCTAATACTTCCATTCCCCAGTGTCCCGTGAGTTGTATGTAGTGATTACCATACCTTGCTTTATCTATTTTGCCCTCTCAAAACTGAAAGATAAAAAAAAAAGCTTTTAAAATCCCCCTGTAAAGAAATTTCACATTAAAAGTGACATATTTGACACAAGTTTTACATCTTCTGGATTCCCTTAGACCAGTGGTTCTCCATGGGGTGGTTTTGTCCCCCTTCAGGATTTTACAGTTTTATTACTCCTACTGGGGACACGCTACTGGTATTCAGTGAGCAGAGGAAAGGGAGGCTGCTCACCATTCTGGAATGTGCAGGAAATAACCTTAACAACAACAACAACAAAATTATCTGACCTCAAATGGTAATAATGTTATTGCTGATAAATCCTGACTTTTACAAGTCAAAAAGTACTAAAGAACTAATCATTCTTCTTGGATGAGCCACATTTCAGATGATAAGAAAAGAGCTGCTATGCTTCTTCTTTTATTTTTTTACTATCTTCATTGCACAAGGAACCATAGAGGTGATCAGTAGCCTCCTGATTTTACCTGGAGAAGAATAAAGTTAATGCAATGATCTCCTACCACAAGGTCTTAGCTAGATGCCATGAAAACAAAATGGACAGTGGAAATTCTAATTTTGTCTTCAACTGTCAGCTTTTAGATATATTTAAACCTATATGATATGAACTCAAAAGGGATTATATTGTATTCTACCAAAACCACTCTCCCTAATCTGTGTTTTTGCTCGGAAATGGAATTGTCCCTTTTATCAATGTAGAACAAAGTCTTAGAAGAGAAGAGAGAGACAGAATAAGAAGGTAGGCTTGTTAAAAATAATTTATTTGGTTGTCTTAAATTCTGTCATTAAAGATGAATTACTTTGAATTATAGAGAAGGCAAAAATTCTGTTTGGTAGGTAAGTGCTCTTTGTTGAGGAAATTTGAGTAACAGTAACTCACTCTTAGAATTAAGGGCCCAATCCTTTCACTTCGAGAGGTCTAGGATGGTCTCATAAGGTGGTGGGGGCCAATGGGGACAGCAGGGAAAGAGTAAGTTTAGAGAAGACTTGAAAAAGCACAGGGATCTTTCCTTATACATCCAGCTGTCAATTTTTATTTGAAGCTGTCATCTTATTTCAATTCCACTGGGTTAATTCAAATTTTAGATTAAAAGATTTCAATGGGATTAAAGAAAGCTTTTTAGCTGTAAGATGTATTTGTCTTTGGATTAAGCTGCTGACGGATCCTAAGGGAGTATATGCATTATAATTTCAAGATGTATCTACATATATACATATATATGTCTATATCACAAACAATGTACATTGTATATTAATGTATGTGTGTAGGTGTGTGTGCATGCACGTGTGTTTAATCTCATGTGATCCTTGACCAGCATGTGACAGCAGAGATTATAAGTATTATCCCTGTTTTTTTTTTTTTTAACAGATGAAGGACTCATGTTCCAGTGACTAAGCAAGGTCACACAGAGTGTTCAGCACCATGCTGAATGAGCATTTCCCTGCCTCATCCTGCCTGTGTCACATATTCACTTGGATTTCTTGTCTGAAGCTTGGCCTCAACCCATGACTTGGAAAATAATTCCACGAAACTTTCTCAACCTGATAATTCCTGAGGTGAAGGGAGCATAGGAAGGGTGGGGGGAAGAGGTAGAGATCTAGGGATCTTCACTGGACATGAAAACGGGGTATTCACTAATTGGTTGTGTATTGTAAAAATACACAAGTAAAACTGCTCTCTTCTGTGGAAGTTTACCAGTTATTGCTGATTTTGTCTCTAATTATACATTGCCAAGAAGATTGAACAAAAATTAAAAACTTAACAGATCCATGAAATGGAAAAGAGGATCTTGCTATAGATCTCCAACTGACAATACTTCAGGATGCTGACCAAGGTCAAGACTTTTAGAAATTGCTCCAGGCCTTCTAACCTCTAATCATAATTAAATGGGTACTTTGTATTACACTTTCCTCTTGCTTTGTAAGCATTTTTCCCCATTTATTTCCCAACACAGAACTGCATGATATGGTGATGTGTGCATTTACAGACTAACACAGCCTGCAAAAGATATTTGGTCTAGACCATCAACGAAAACCTTAATAGAACAAGAAGATGCATCCATTTGAGCCTAGAAAAGAGGAAGCCCTAACAAAAGCCTTATTTCACTTCATATCCAGGCTACACTCTGGCTCAAGGACCTCTCATAGAATTTAGGTTGCCAATTTTTTTGCCTCAATGTGGGCTGGTAAGGAGTGACTCAAACTTCATCATGACAAAAGCCAAAAATAAACAAAAAAAATAAAAAGAGAAAGAAAACAACAAAGAGTAACAAAAGATTATGATGGATGAATAACGATTAGGGAAATGTTATTAGCGGGAAAATTTGCACATAGATTAAAAATAAAGGTTTTTTTACATCAAAATTATAATCCAATGTATTTAAGCAAGTAACATTAGAGAATACAAAAGCATTACTTCTATAGCTAATAAAAATTGTAATTAGTACTTTATTTCAGAAGAGGCACTTGAAAATAAGAAACAGGCCTGCTATCTCATGCTCAGCACACTTCTTGTTGTATAATTCTTTGAGGAAAAAACAGTTTTAGTCACCCACTTTCTCAAAAAAAAAATGTTGAACTCTAAATATATTCCAGTCATTGAGCTGTGTTGAGCAGACATATAGATCATTTAAACCTGACCCTAATCTTTAAAGATCAAGCCCATGTATCCATGGAAACCAATTTGTAAGGAAATTGTTGCAATGTACTTAATAAGTCTTATTATAAGAACATGTAAAGGGGACAAGGGGGAGTAGTCAGCCTTTCCTGGTGGAATTAGAGAAGACAACACTGAAGTAAGTAGGACACTTGTCATGTAAAGTACATGTAATTAGTAGCCTGAGAAATATAGTACTATCAGCACATTGGAAAGATGGTAGGGGCCAGATGATTTGGGACTTTTAAGGATGCTTTTCACTTTAAAATTTAAAAGAGAGAGTCAATTGCTGTGGTGTGGGGTTTTTTGTTTTGCTTTTGATTATTTGTGTCCTGTGACAGCACTTATTTTTCTTTGGGGATTTCCTCTCCTCCCATTCTATGACATCCTGATGAGATCATCAGTCTTGGACCTGCTCCTTCACCAGTTCCTGGAGTTTCACATGTCATAAGCGGAACTAGTTACTCTATCCTGACAGAGTGAGTGGAGTGACTGGTGTATAGAACAGAGAGAACTGAATTATTTAGATACCAGAGGTCCTAAAATTGAGCTTGAGGTACAGACCAAGATCCCTAATCACATAGTTTTTTCTTAGTTCTGTGAATACCAACATTCTTCTAACAAATTCATTTCTGTTGTTTGTAACCAAAGAATTCTTCAGACAGAAGTTACTCCAAATTCATAACAAGACAAGGATATAATCAGAATGGCATTTTAAATAGATCATTGTATTAGCCAGTACAGAATGGTTTGGATGTGACACTGGAGGTTGGGAAATGAGTCAACAAACTATTGCAGTAGCTTGGGCAAAAGTTGATGAAATCTTGCTCTTGAGAAATGGTCCTGGAATAAAGAGTTCTAGAGGAGATATTTAGAGATAATACTCAGAAAGCATCAATTTGATGTGAGGGTAAAAAAGACGTTGCCTAGGGTGAGTTTCAATGTTACTAGATAATAACACTGGCATACGAGAAAAATTTAGGGCAAAGATGAACTCAGTTTGGAACCTATTAAAGTTGATTTTCTGGTGGATTAACCAGATGGAGATGTCTAATGAGAGACTGACTTCCATCCTTGCTAGAGTGTAATTTGGAAGCCATCAGCACGTTGATGGTAAAAGCTGTGGAAGTAAATCGCATTAAACACCATCAGTCAGGACTGAAGTATGATTCTGTCATTAAGATACTTAAACAATCTAACTATGTTTGTAAAATCCTCTGCAAAGGATTTTATGTTAGAACCTCATTGGCTGTACTGTTGGTGCTTTTTTTAAAATAACTTCTTTCATACACAACGTGAAAATTCCAAATGTCCTTCCTGTATTTGTTTTATGAAAAATGTGGTATAACAAAATGATTCTTTGCTTTGGACTTAAATCAGAATCTGACTGGAATTCTTTAGTAGCTATGTGATATTGGTCAAATTAATTATTTTCTTATGGACTTGGCTAACTCAAATATCAAAATAGGAATTATAATATCTAACAGAGTTGCTTTGAGAATAAAATTATGCATGCAAATGTACTGGAACCATTTATGTACAGAAGCTCCTTTATTTTCAAAGAATAAGTTTGCCCAAGGATGATCTAAAGTAGATGTGTTTTGAAGTTCAAAGTGACTTGAAAGTTTCTACCATATGACCCCTAGATTCATTTCCACTAAAATGACTTAAAATTTAGAATAATCTTCTCCTCTTTCCTGATATATGTTCAACTGGAAATCTCTTGAAAACAAGATCCACCACTTTCTCTACACCTCTGTAAGGGAACTTCTCAGCAATGGATTCAGCATTTTCTGCATAGTCACTGATGGTTTTTTATATTAAATTAAAGCCCCCTTTTTTTGATACAATATCTTTATTTGTTTATTTTTATGTGGTGCTGAGGATCAAACCCAGTGCCTCATGCATGCGAGGCAAGCTCTCTACCACTAAGCTATAAGCCCAGCCCCCTAGTCACTGATTTTAATGTCCCATTGAAGGAGCTTTAAACCTGTGGAATCATCACTAGTTTGAGGGAATCCTCCCAAACTTACTTCACTAGCACATTCTCAATGATAAAAGCCCTTTCAGTTACAAATCCGCAGTCTCACTTTAAGACTCCCAATTCAGTGTTTTTACACTGGCTGTGAATACAATCACCTGGGAACAAATTTATAAAAAATGAAAATTAATTTAATTTCCAAATCTCATCCCTACACATTATTCTTTTAGTTGTATGTAATGAGATGGAGCCAGTTAAAAACAACTACAGGAGTAACTCAAAAACTCTTTCATTTTTCAGTCACTTTTTTACTACTTCTTTTTTTTTTTGCCTATTAATTTCAACAGTATAGATTTGGAGCCTCCTTGTATTTCATAATGTGAAATGTCATTTGAATCCATTCTTATCGAGCAATGATTCATCCCATATACTTATGTATAGTTATCTTCTTGCTCATCATTTTTGTTTCATAAAAATTATCTACAACCCAGTCTACTGTGCCTTTCATTTTTGGTACCTATTTTGCACTTATCAGTTGTAATGCAGTTAATCATAATCAGAAATTACTTCAAAACTAGCACATGGATGGCAGACTTCCTGTATGACTCAGGAAATAAATGACTAAAAAGAACTAACATGACTACTAACTCCATCCATGGGCAGTGGGTGCTTTTTTGTTGCAGTATAAATTTGTTCACAAAGTCCACAAATTGAAAACGTACCAGTTGAAAAGCTTTTGTATCAGATACATAATAGGTCATCAATAAATATTAGTTTCTGCCTTCAATTATTTTGTTGTTCTGCCCCTCCCTTTCCCATCATTCACGTTCAGATAATAAATACATTGGATGATCTTGTCTAATCTTAGTTTTTAATCTCTAATGGGTTATTAACATTCAACAGTCATATTTCTCTTCTGTGTAGAACAGAAGAGAGTTTGTATTTATGGATGAGGATCCTCAGGGTATTCATATTCCATTTACTCATGGAGATGATGACAATAATCCATTCAAAAATGATGATATTCCATGAGAACAGAACAAGGAAAATGAGATGAAACACTGGCTGGGACGGATGTGTGTGGGTCAGGGGATGTATGACGTTTCCCTATAGTAACAGAGCTCCTGTTTCATCAGAATGAGACCTCTTGGTATTCTATCAAGGAGATGTTACATTGTGAGTCCTTTCCTCCCCCAAATTAAGTTGGAAACATGGCTCACCAGAAAGACTGAATCATTTTGAGCAAATACTCCAGTGAAACTCAGAAAAGTGAAAAGGGAATCATTTTCATTATCACAAAAAAGGAGGGGGGAAAATAAATGAAGACTAATAATTCTTTCTAAAATGTTTCAAATTTCCAAGTCTGAAGTCAAAGAATGAATACATAATGTGGAGGAAAATAAATGACAAACTTTAAATAATTTCCTTTTAAACTGTGGTCAAAAGACAGCATAATCCAAGCCAGGTGTGTTGGCACACACCTGCAATCCCAGCGACTCAGAAGGCTGAGACAGGAGGAGCACAAGTTCATGGTCAGCCTCACCAATTTAGCAAGGCCCTAAGCAACTTAGCAAGACTCCATCTCAAAATAAAAAATAAAAAGGGTTGGGGATGTGGCTCAGTGGTTAAGCATCCCTGGGTTTAATCCCTGGAAGAAAGAAAGAGAGAAAGAAAGAATGAAAGAGGAGGTAGGGAGGAAAAGAAAGGCAGACTACACTCCAATAAATTGGAAAAACTAGAAGAAATGGATACATTTCTAGAAAAACACAATCTCCCAAATTGAATCAAGAGGACCTAGAAAACATAAACAGACCACTAACTTGTAAAGAGATACAAGCAGTAATAAAAAGCCTTTCAATAAATAAAAGCCCAGGATGAGATGAATTCTCAGCTGAATTCTATCAAACCTTTAAAGAAGAACTAATGCCAATACTCCTCAAATTATTTCATGACATACAAAGTCATGGAACACTTCTTAATCCATCCTATGAAGCTAGTATCACACTAATACCAAAGTCAGATAAGGACTCATTAAGGAAAGAAAACTATAGACCAACAGCCCCCATGAATTTAGGTACAAAAATACTTAATAAAATATTAGCAAATCATATTCAACAACATATTAGAAATATTGTATACCACAACCAGGTTATTTTACTCCAGAGATTCAAAGATAGTTTAATATATGCAAATTAATAAATGTAATTCTTCACATTAACAGAATTAGGACAAAATCACTTAGTGATCTCAATAGATGCCAAGAAGGCCTTTGACACAATTCAATACCCATTCATGATAAAAACACTGAAGGCACTATGGATAGAGGGAATCTACCTCAACATCATCATATGAAAAACCCAAAGTCCACCTCATAGTAAATGGAGAAAAACCAAAAGCATTTCCTTTAAAATCTGGGACAAGAAAAGGATGTCCACTCTGATCACTGCTATTTAATATGCCTCTAGAAATTCTATCCAGAGCAATTAGGCAAGAAAAGGAAATAAAAGGGATAAAAATAGGAAAGGAAAAAGTCAAATTGTCATTGTTTGCAGATGATATGATCCTATACCTAGAAGATTCAAACACTCAACAAAAAGGCTATTAGTGCTAATAAACAAATTTGGCAAAATAGCAGTTTAAAAAATCAATATACAAAAAATCAATAGGTTTACTATATACCAACAATGAATCTGCTGAGAAATAAATCAGGAAAACAATCACCTCAAAAACATAAAATAAATATCTAGGAACAAATCTATCCTAAGTGAAAAGTCCGTACGATGAAAATTATAGAACATTGAAGAAATTGAAGAAGACCTCTGTGTTTGTGAATAGGCAGAATTAATATTGTTAAAATTGCCATACTACTAAAAGCAATATATAGATTCAAAGCAATACCTATAAAAACACTAATGACATTCCTCATAGAACTAAAAAAATAGTCCTAAAATTCTTTGGGAAGAATAAAAGACCCAGAATAGTCAAAGCAATTTTAAACCAAAAAAGTAATGCTGGCCGTTTCACAATACTTGACTTCAAATTATATTTTGAAGTAACAAAAACTATAGTAACAAAAACTGCATGGTACTGGCATAAAAACCAGACACACAGACCAATGGTTGAGAATAGAAGACAGAGACAAATCCATACAGATTCAGCCATCTGATCCTTGACAAAGATGCCAAAAACATACATTGGAGAAAAGACACCCTTTTGAACAACTGGTTTTCCATATGTAGAAGAATGAAACTAGACCCTTATCTCTTACCCTGCACAAAAATCAATGCAAAATGGATCAAAGACCTCAGAAATATACCAGAAACTGTGCAATCCCTAGAAGAAAATGTAGGGTCAACACTCTAGCTTTTAGGCACAGGCAATGACTTTCTCAATAGCATGTCTAAATCTCAGGAAATAATGCCAAGAGTTAACAAATGGAACAGCATCAAATTTAAAAGCTACTACACAGCAATGGAAATAATTAGGAATGTGAAAAGAGAACCCACAGAATGGGAGAAAGTCTTTGCTAGCTACTCTTCTGAGGGTCATATATTTTCTCTCATGTGCAAAAGCTAGAGAGGAAAAGGAAAACAAGGATAAAGGCGGATCTCCTAAAAATCAAAGGGAGATCAGTAGAAGAAAGGGACAAGAGATAGGAGGTGGGGAGGGAGGTAGAAAGTGCTAGGGAGTAATATTGTCTAAATTATATTATTTATTATGTGCATGTAGAAATATGTAACCACAAATTCCATTAGTATAGTATGTGTAACTATAATGCACCAAAAAAATGTGGAAAAAAAGAGCATATGGGATTTGGAATCAAAATCAAATATGTGCTCTGGTGTTGGTTCTATTTTTCAAAGTCTTCCTTTTAGAGGTCACCTGGGCCTTTTGCAACTCACTTTATGGGTGAAATAATCAATATATCAGTTCAGTATGTTTTCTGGGATTTAGGTTTTTTTGTGTGAAGGACATCAGTAGTTTGGACAACATTACACTGATGCATGCCCATAGTACTTCCTAGTTTCTGGCCTTTCTGCAACCAGATACAGACCTCATGCCTGTATGTTTTGCTACTGAATTCAGAGTCTCAGTTTAGGGATCCGATAACAAACTGATAAGTAGAAACACACACATACATCAGATCAAAATAAGAGATAGTTAAAGCCCAGTGCAGGCGGAATTTTTACCAGATTCTGTGTATTTATGTCCACAAAAGGTAACCAAATTTTCAGCATTAAAAAGTTCAATTATCTAAAATTTATGTTACTAAATAGCTAGCAGAGCTTAAATAAAGATGTTTGGATGACTTCATACACATCAACAATAATGTGTATTTTACATTTGCATAACTCAAAAGGACTCCTTAGATAATTTTTCAAAATAACTCCTAATTTTAGTTTGAGACATCACATCAAGAGGGATAGAAGCTAGTTGCAGACTTTTCCTGATAATTGTTTAGTTTATTCTATGAGTTGGAAACTGGGTCATCTAATTTTTAAGCAGGGCACTCCAAAGCCTTATAGGAGGTAGGCAATAATGAAAATAGCTTCATAATATAAAATGATATTGAGATTGACTTTTATAGTATGTGAGATTTTAAAAGAAAAGCGTAAAGCTAACTGGAATCGGACTGCTTTCTAGATTCCAGAAAAAAAGAATATTCTCAGACCATTCTATAACAGATTGCTTAGGAATCATCCTTATCCCTCACCTGGTCTCATTTAGTAGCTATGATACCTTTCAAAGTCTATATCCTCAATCTCAATTTAGCTTTAAATTCCTCACCTGTTTTTTTTTTTTTTAACTCTCTACTACACATACCTTTTTGGATATCTTCCAGGTATCACAAACTCAACATATCTGAAATAGAATTCACACCTTTCCTTTTCAGTCCCTTCTCCTTTTGTCCCCAATCACACACATGTACAAGGACATCTGTTCCTGCATTTGTCAGAATAGTCTAGCCTTATTCTGTAGCAACAACGAGCACCAGAATCTCAAAAACATGACATATAAAGTTTGTTTCTAGTTCTTATAAAGGTCCTCTCTTGATTGGGCAACAATCCAAAGCAGCTGTCCTCTGGGAGGTGACTCAGTCTTCCCAGCTGCCTTGGCTCTGTGGCTCTCCATCTCCACATACAGTCTCCCTCTCTCCTGCCAAAGAGGAAGCCAAAGACAAGAAATTGGCACAGTGTCTCCTAGGGCTTCATCTCAGGAGGAGCATGCATCATTTCCACTCACCCTTCATCAGCCAGAGATGGTTCTGTGGTTCCTCCCGACTGAAAAGGTATTGCCAAGTAGAGTGTTCTATGTGCCAGAAGGGAAATGTAGGAAATGAAAAACACATAACATTGTCTTTGACCAGATTTTCTATTTCAAATTTTCAGGTCAGAAACTGGCTTTGTTCATCTTTCTCTTTCAACCCACATCCCATTCGTTGATAAGTTATGTGACTAATTCTAAGTTCTCTATATCTCCTTAATCAGTTCACTCTTCTTCATTCCCACCTCCACTCAAGAAATCCAAACTGTCATCATTTCTTTTTGGTGCCTGAAACAACTTAATGGTCTCCCTGACTCCAGTATTCACGCCCTCAAATTAATTCTCTATATAACAGTCACTGTGATGTTTTAAAAACACAAACATGATCATATTGATTTGACCCTGTCAGTAACTCGCCATTGCTTTAAAGTAAATACCCAAACCTGTAAATATTATTTACAAGGCCCTGTATTACCTACATGTACTTAGTTCTTTAACTTCATCTAGTGCAAATTTATTCCTTATAGGGAATGCTGTGCTCATCCAAGATGACTCCTTCATCTCTAAACTATTACCTAAAGACAATGGAGGATAAAGAGGCCTGCCCTTTGCCTTAATTGAGAAAATCTAAAGGGCCAGAACTCACTGCAGGTTTATCAAATGAGATCTCTGTTACAATTGTATCACAGACAAATTTCTCTAGCTGCCAATTCTATCTCCTTCACTCCCTAGTGGCTATTGTCATTGAAAGACTTCCAGGTAATTTCTTCCACTACAATATCCATCCTGGCTCTGTGTCCTGGGAAGATAAAACATAACTTCAACTTCAATGTGCTGCAGCTGTTTGAAATACATCACGCAGAACATGTTCTTCCCTTTTCCCAGATGTCTCATATGTGTGTGAAAGAACTGGAGGGCCAATCTCACCTCCCTAATTTCACCTGAGTAATCCCTACTGACCCATTAGGACTAAAGCCTAGACATCACATCACAAAGAAACCCTCCCCTCCACTCCCTAGTAGGCACTACATATATATAAAATCTCCCTTCCCAAGATTCCTAACCAAACTGAGCAATTAATTCTTTGAGTCAAGCTGGCTTTACATCCTCTGCACAGTGGAATCAGAAGGACCCGTGGAAATGCAATAAAAATGTGTTTGAGGGGACACATCACACCCTGCATTAAAATCGGTGATCCTAGTCATTTGACTAGTCCTAGTCATTAGTATGTTTATTATGAGTATAGACCTCTGCTTGTTCTCTGCTCTCAGGAGTATCTCTGACTGACTTGAGAATAACTGGGTTACCTAAATTCTGAATGTGGAAGCCAGAGGGCTACATGGCTTCCTCCTGCTGTATCTCCACCCAACCATTCAGAAACCACTGGGATGTGAAAACAAGCCAAAGACTAGAATTCTTTCAGGAGTCTTGGTCTTCTCCTTATGTTACATCTTTTTTCCTATCACCAACCTCAAGGGTGGTGGCTGGTTTGCCACGTACTCCCCCTTTATCCTGAGATCTCCCTACCCCTGGAATAGAGACTACCTCTTCAATCTGGTTTTTTAAAATGCTAAAGGAAGATAAAATAATTTAGAAAATTATTTCATTTATTATGACCCCTTTCAGAGTTACCAACTTCCAACAAAGGTCAGGAAGGCTAAGTGGTAGCCTGTTTTCTAAACAATACTCTCCTTCCTCCTGGGAAAAGGAGGCTGGAGGATCATCCTGGGAGAGAGTTTCAAGCAAACACATTTAGGAAGGATATGAAAGTATATGGGTTTCATATTTGTGAAAAATGGTCCCCCATTCGTCATTGCAGCTTTTTATGTCTGTCACTTAAGAGCCTAAGTTTTCTCTCAGTCGTGTTTTTTTTTTTTTTTATTATTTTTTATTTTTTAGTTCTCGGCGGACACAACATCTTTGTTGGTAGGTGGTGCTGAGGATGGAACCCGGGCCGCACGCATGCCAGGCGAGCGCGCTACCGCTTGAGCCACATCCCCAGCCCCTCAGTCGTGTTTTTATTTGTCTTGGAAACTTCAGTGACTAAGCACAAAACACGTGGCAGGTGCTCAACTATTATTTGTTGAAAGACACTCAGAATAGCTCTTCCTCCTACTCTAGGTCTGCTAAGATGCCGCTCTTCTCCTGAAGAGCACCATCTGCTTCATTTCTGTAAACTGACCTCCATTCGCTTTTAATTTGACTTGCAGTATATAAGCTAATTACTTGGTTTTGATGTTTATTCATTATTTTTCATCTTCTTCCACAGTTGCCTCAGATCTTCCATTAGACTCCAAACTTCTAAAGGTAGGAAATCATTTTTTTGTTTCTTTTTCTATTACCTGTCTTTGCCTGGTATAAAAAATTTTGCATATGATTGAAAAATAATGTTAGCTAGTATGAAGATATATATAAGCTGTCAGATTTGAGAATTATAAATAACTTCAGAATATTGGTTCCAAACAGGTATTTAGACACAAAAGAATTTTAAGATGAACTAAGGTTACTATCTATAAAATAAAAATAATAACATACATTAAGCTGTTACTCTGAGTCAGAAAAATTATTAGGCATCTTACACGAAGTATTTAATTTATCCTCACAGCATCTTAGAAGGTTGCTACTAATTTTGTTCCCTTTTTACAGATTTGAGACTGAGTCAAGGAGTATATTTGAAACAAGAAATTTGTTCAAAGTCACAGAGTTGATAAGTGTTGGAATCATGATTCAAACTGAGTTTAATCTAGAACTCAACAAGTTGACTTACACTCCTACTTTCCACATACCTGAACGATAGTTTGACTATTACTATGAAACACTCTTCCTATAATACACATTAGCTTTAGGAGATATTTTTTCATGCTGCTGAGGACTGAACTCAAGGCCTCATGCATGCTAAGCAAGTGCTTTACCACTCACATCCCCCTCCCCATATTAGTTATCTAATATGCTAAAAGAGTATGGTTTTCATACAGGGAAGTTGCTGAAATTGATCCTAAGAGCTCAGTGCTTGAACCCATCAGAATTTCTCTGCCTTAAAGCCAGCCCAACTCTTCTTGCAACAAGCCTCAACAGAAATTGTCACAAAATGTTCCAATTTATTCTAAATGGAAAGTGAGTTGGAAATTTTATATCTGAACATTATTAGAACACAGACATGCTTATTAGGAGTAATGAATGCTGAAGGAAACATTCATACACACACACACACACACACAATGAAAAAAAAAGTGGTTTTGTTTTTTTTTTCCAAGTACCACACTGCAGTCCCTACCCCCAGATTATCAAGCTGGGAATTTTAATATCACTACCAGCCAATTAAACAACTTCTTGTTACAAGTAACAAAATCCAACTTGAACTAACTTGCGCAAGAATGGGAACCTTCATTGGAAGGGTGCATGTCTGGAGAGCTTATGAAGGCAGGGAGGCAGATGTTTGTAAAGAATAATAATAATAAAGAGGAGACAAACAAGGTACAGAGGCAGGGAAGGTGACAGAATGGCTCTTTGCCCCAGCAGCTGTGTTTTTTTTTTAATACCAATAAGCTACATTAGGTCATTAGTACCATAACCACATTATTGTTTAGAGTATCAGTAAGGTTGCTTATTCTGCAGTTACATTTCACAGTTATAATAAGCAATAGTCAGGAGCTTTGTGCAGTTCTCAAGAAAGTCCATTGTCTGAAGTTACTGTTAGGCCAGAAGCTCCTGGAGCATTGGAGCTTGATGAAACATTGTAGTTATCTAGCAAACAAGTTCTTCTATTCCCTGGAGCTATGTGCCTGCAATCAAGGTGGAGGATTGATGAGGCTCTAGCACAGAGGCATCTCAGGGCATTGCCAAACCAGCTAGACATAGTATATATATTAGCTATATTATTAGATTCTAATAGAGATTATAGGGCATTCTAAGGGTGGGAAACAGGGTGCCTGTTACCCCCCCCCCAGGAGTTTTCACACCAGGGGAACACTTCCCTGTACATTTCCATGGTCAGAATCCCTATAAGATGTCCCTTTGGGAACAATGATTAAGCTTCCTCATCACTATTTTCCACCATGCATTTTTTCTATTTATCTTACTAATTGCAAACCACATTACTCAAACCTCAAGCTCAGAAGAATTTTAGTAGCAAAATATAAAATATAAATAATATGGTAAGTTGTATCAGTGAAGAATATGTTATTAATATCAAGGCAAAGAAAAAATAGGGAAAGCTCTAGATAATAAAGCTTATGAACATGAAAGGCAAAAGCAAGATTTCCCACATAGGCAACTATGTGCAATGATGGAATCTATGAGACACGTTTTCACAGTTGAGAAATTCCATTGCCTGTTGCCTAGGAGAATAATAATCACATCACTCAGGTCTTGGAGTTCTTGGTTAATGAATTGTTTGTTCGTGAACTTTGAAGCTCTGATCAAAATCCTCTGGACCTACAAGTTAGGGTTAATAGCCTCCCTCAATATTTAAGCTTAATGAAACATTGGTTGGTACATTTTAATCAGAGAATCTCATTGTGTAGATGTCCTGAGGGCTCTGAGGTATCACTGGCTGGAAGGTGAGGGGAAATCCTCATTTCACATAGGAGGAATCTGAGGCCCAAGGAGGGGAAGTGACTGTGAGAGAAGAGAAACCTGTCAGATAGTGGGTGATGAGCCCCAGCCAGAGTCAGGGCTGAAGCAGTGTGTCTCAAATTGAGGCCACACCTGTGCCAGCAGCAAGGGGATGCTGGACTTTGTGCCTTCCTAGGATCAGAGGGGACTTTTCTTAAATGAGCTGTTCTGAGGTTAAAGCTAGTTATGAAAATAGAGCTGGAAGACTTGGGTTGTACTTAGACCTAATGAAACAGTCAAGCTCATCTGTTGTTCAGTTTTGAGAATAATCCAACGTTTGTATTTTAAGGAAAAAATGGTTACAATAAAACTTTGAGTTCATCAAGGCTGATTTTCTCCAAAACAAGGATTATTGCCATAAAATGGTATCATTTCTCAAACCCTCTTTGTGATGGAAACTTGATACTTCCATTTTCTAAAACTTTTAATAATGCTATAAAACATGATGCTGTGAACTCCCTTACACTGGGGCTGATTCAGCCCTCTAGTTCCACACTGAACAAGCCTGAATGTAATTTGAGTTTAGTTGAAGTAGGTTCAGAGCCATATGTACTCTTTTCTCTAAATTTATCAATAAATGAGAAGAAGAAAGGGAAAGAGAAGAACTGGAAGGAGGGAGGAAGGAAAGAGAATTTTTCATTTGTAATAATTTCAGTTTATTCTGGGTTCACTTTGGATGCAAATGTTTGGATTTAGATTTGTTTAGGCTTGGTTTGGTTTTCCTATTGTTACTACTATATAGAATCAATCTGTATGGGTGGAGATAAGGTTTAAGTACTAGGAAAGCTCAAAAAACATTTCCACATTCCTGGAATGTACCCTCCTCATCTGTGTACCCCCAAACTCACACACCTGCAGTTCCTGTCTGCTAATACTTCCATCCTCAGTCTGTTAAACTATCCTTCACCCTGGTCTCAAATTAAACTTCCACTCAATGAAACCATGCCTATCTATCTGCTGAACCCTTTTGCAGTACCTGCTGTCTGTAGCAATCTGAAAGCCACAGGAGATGTCTGACAGTGATGACCCCACATGCCACTATGATCCTGCCCCTGACACACAGCAAATGCTCAACAACTACAATATTAATGATTGAATGAAACAATTAATTAATAAGTCCAAAATGTGTTTTCCACACCGTTCTCCTTGAAAAACACTTTTACTACCTCAGTCAGCCAGAAGTCTTTCTTATATGAAAATCTTCTACTCCAAGGGTCTTAGTAACTGGGTAAACTTAGTCATGTTTCCTAAAATCTTTGTCCCTCAGCTTTCTCACCTGCAAAATGGAAATAATAATAATAAATAATGGATTAATACAAGATGATGAATACCTCAGGGGGATGCTTCACACATAATAATAATAAAATTAATTTTAACTATTATTATTATTTTGGAGGGTAGTAGGGTGTTATGATTAACAACATGTGATATATTTAAGAATTACAAATATATGCTGAGTATTTTCTCTTTGTTCCTCATTTTATTAAATTTTTATAAGGTGCATGTACTTAAACACCCAGGTCAAAAAGCAGAGCTTTACTGACCCCACTAGAATCCCCTCCAGACATCCCATCCCAATCATAGCATCCTCTCTCCCTCCAAGAGTAACTGGACCTCCACAGTCATTGCTTTTTGTGTGTGTTTCTTCATGATTTAGCATATGTGTTATCATCCCCAGGCCCTCTTCTTGTTTTTTTTCTTCTTCGAAATATTTTTAAGTCTATTTCTTTTAGTCTATAGGCTCTTCCTTCATAGGTTTCCTTGTTTTTTGTTTGTTTGCTTTTGTTTTTAGAATATATCTTCTGAAGAGCTTTATCAACTGCATCTTCATGGGACCATTCAACATGTTCCTCCATCTTCTGCATGGTCTGGAAATTGCAGCTGGATACAATGGCTTGATCAGACCCAGATTCACTCCATTCAAAAAGATCCTAAGGTTGAGGTGTGTTCTTTAATCAGGAGGAACATAATGTCCAGGTTTTCTCTGTGATGTCTATAGTCAATGATTCTCAATTCCTAGGTCCATTAATATACTGCAGATACAAAATGATACTATTCTAATATTTTATTTATTAACTAGGATAATTTTATAAGATTTTTCCCTTTATCTACTCATTCTACAATTCCTATAAGAAAGCCAGAAGAAAAAAATTCTTCCTTTTTATTTATCCAGTTTTCAGAGTAAGAGTTGGTTACCTATCATCTTCTGAAATTATGAATTGACTTTTTAATATATTATAGATGCATGGATTTCAATCCATTTCCATTTCATATTTATTGAAACTTAAATGGTTCCATCTTTGGCCAGTGGGAGTCTCTTCAAGTTGGCTCCTGAGTCCTATCAGCCTCTAAACTACTCTGGTAGTCTATCTCAATAGCTTCTTTGCTTATTTTATATATTTTCTGTCCCAGAATTCAGAGCATTCAATTGTGCCAAAATCTCTGGTTTCTTTTGATGGGAATTAGTATTTGGAAACCATAATCAGGATGCTAGAGATGTTTGTTGATATTGAGGTCAGTCATTATTTACAGGCATCTTCAGTGAACAGAGATTGGAATCTGAACAAATTTTCAATTTAAACTGAGGATTGCAGTGTGTTTGATTTTCTGTATTACATTTGTGTATCCATTCTTCTGTACTGAGAACCTGATTCTATAAGATAACAGGAATAATAGAATATTCCACATTTACTCTTTTGTTTTATCCTACATTGCACATACACACAACAGTTTCAGAATAGCAGTACCATTAATAGTAATAATATCATCACTAAAAATAGTGTTTATTTTTTTTTCTTTTTGTACTGAGGACTTTTTGTACAGGGATGCTCTACCACTGAGCTATGTCCTCAGCCCTTTTTATTATATTTGATTTTATTTGATTTGATTTCTCTTTCAACTTATTCATCATTGGTGTATAGGAATACAATTGATTTATGGATATAAATTTTACATCCTGCTACTTTGCTGAATTCATTCATGAATTCAAGAAGCTTTCTGATAGAGGTTTTTTGGGGAGGGGTCTTCTAAATATAGAATCATATCATCAGCAAATAGGGATTGTTAGTATTAATTCTACAATTAACTATATATGTAATACCACTCCCTTCTGTGTAAGTTTCACATTCCATTTTCAAACAGACTTTAGTAGTAATTGTCTTCTGAGTTCCTGAATGTTGACCAGTTAGTGAGCATCATTTATACTTGGAGAACAGTTTTGCTGAACATTAATTTTTTGTCTCATTTTCTTTCCTTGAATGTGCTTTATATGGTACTCCATTTTCGTGAATTCTCCTGGAATTTTCTACATTAATGCTAGAAACTCAGAGGGTAATCTAATTTTCATTTCCTCTGATACCACATGCTTTTCTTGCCCAAAGGGATTTTTGGTGAGCACTTTCCCTTCAGTTGTTTTTATTTCCTCAGTCTTTAAATTGTGCCTTTATTAACATGTAATTTACATACCATAAAAGTCCCTTTAAAGTATATATGACTGAGTGGTTTCATAAAGTTGTACAAATATTATTACTACCTTACATTTTATGTATTTTAATCACTCCAAAAGAAATCCAAGACCCACTAACTGTCACTCCCCTCCTTTAAATCCCTTGAAACTATTAATCTTCTTTCTATTTACATGGATTTTCCTATTCTGCAGATTTTAAATAAGTATAATTAAACAATATTGGCAGTATTATTGACTTCTTTCATGAAACAAAGCATTCTCAAAGTTTATCCATGCTGTAGCATGTAAGAATAGATTGTATCTTTTTATAGCCAAAAACATTCTATCCCGGATATACTACATTTTGTTACTTCATACATCAGTTGATGGACATTGGAGTTATTTCCATCTTTTGACTATTAGAATATTATAATACTGTTACTATTAACTTAAATAATAGCTACTATTACTACTAATAAAAGTTAATATTAGCCCAATATAATTATGTAATATGATTTTGTACAGTTATAATCTATTAATAGTGTTACTATTAACATTCATGTACAAGTTTTCATGTAGACACATGTTGATTGTTTCTTTGCTGTGCAGATTTTTATTTTGATCTAGTCCCATTTGTCTAGCTTTGCTTTTTGTGACCTCTAATTTTAGTGTCAGGTAAGAAATTATTGCCAAGACACTGTCATAAAGTTGTTCTAATATTTTTTTTCTAGGATTTTTACAATTTCAGTTTCTATGTTTAAATCTTTAATCCCTGTAGATTGGTTTTCATAGATGGTGTAAGGTAAGAGTTTAATTTCTTCTTTTACATACCAGTTTTTCTCAACACAATTTATGTAAAAGACTCTCCTTTTTCTTATGTGTTCTTGGCACAGCTGTGGAGGACCAATTGACTATATATGCATGGTTTTATTTCTGGACTCTTTTTATTTATTTATATTTTTTAGGAAATCATGTTTTTTAATCATACAATCAAAAACCTATAGAGTAATAAAAAAAAATCAGTCAAGTAAGTCAACTAAAACTATGTACATTCACACTTATGAACTCCAAGACCATAAAATGTAAATGATAAAAGAGTAAGTTATTATTTATAAAAATTTCAATATTCAAAGCAAGAATATATATATGATAAGTCAATATGATGTGGACTCTTTCTTTTGTCTCATTTGTATATAAGTCTGGACATTTACCACAAAGACAGGACATTTACCACAAAATGCATTCTGCTGTTGGTAGAAGGTCCAGTTTCATACTGGTTTTATTACAGTAGCTTTGTTCCTCTTTCTCAAGATTGCTTTGGCTTTCCAAGGTCCTTTGTGATTCCATATGAATTTTTAAATTATTTTTGTATTTCTTTCAAAATGATTATTGTATTTTTGATAAGGATTGGATCTGTCAAACTCTTTAAGTAGTATAGACATTTTAGAATATGAAGTTTTCTTATCCATGAATATGTGGTATCTTTCTATTAACTGGTTTCTTTTAAAATTCATTTTGCATTCTTTTTTAATTCATTTTTATAGTTTTCAGGGAACAAGTCTTTTACCTCTTTTTAAAAATGTATTCCTAAAGAGTTTTGGTGCTATTGTAGATATGATCTTACTCTAAATATTATTTTCAGATTATTTTGTTAGTCTATAGAAATACAACTGATTTTTATGTCAATTGTGTATTCTGTAAATAATGAACATTTTATTCTTAGATTTTTGCTAATTGGTTTAATTTTTTTTAGATTTAAAGCATTTTTACTACTTTTATAATTATATTTTTATATAGTTGGATTTGAATGTATTAAAACAAGATAAAGTCAGAGAAGTTTAGGGATTTTTTTTTAATCTTTAGACTTTTCTACATATAAGACCATGTCACATGCTAACAGAGTAACAGAGATAATTTTACTATAGGATGGCTTTATTTTTTATTTTTTATTTATTTATTTTTTGCCAAATTGCTCTGTCTAGGACTTCCAGTAATATTTTGAATGACAGTGGCATCAGTGGATATCCTTGACTTAATCTAAGAGGAAAACACTTTCTTCTGATCTAAAGGGAATGACTTTTTAAAAAAACCATTCAGTATGATGTTAACAATGGCCTTTTCAAATCTGGCCCTTATTATGCTGGGACAATTTTCTTCCATTCCTAGTTTGTTAAGTATTTTTATCATAAAAGGTGTTAGATTTTATCAAATAGTTTTTGTATATCTATTGAGATCATTATGTGATTTTTATGCTTCCTTCTGTTAGTGTAGGGTGCCACATTGATTGAATTTTATATCTTGAAACATTCTTGCAATCCAGAGATAAATTTAACTTGGTCATGGTGTATGATACTTTTATTGCGCCACTGAATTTGGTTTGATAACATTTTGTTGAGTATTTTTGTATCTGTATTAACCAAGGATATTGGCCTTACCTTTCTTTTCTTATAAGTATCTTTTTCTTGCTTTGGCATCAAGGTAATGCCAACCTCATAAAATGAGTTTGGAAGAATTCCTTCACTTTAATTATTTGCTATAGCTTGAGAAGGATTCTTCTTTAAATATTTGGTAAACTTCCCCAGTTTCACCATCTGGTCCTGGGCTTTTCTTTGTTGAGAGATTTTTGATTACTATTTCAGGCTCTTTACTAGCTATGGATCTCTTCAGACTTTATATTACTCTCTGATTCAGTCTTGGAGGTGTGTATGTTTTTAGGAATTTATCTATTTCCTTTAGGTTATCCAATTTGGGGCACATAAATTTTCATAGTAATCTCTTTCTATCCTTTATATTTGTGTGGTATAATGTCCCCTCTTTGTTTCTGACTTTACTTGAGCCATCTTTCTTTGTTCTTAATATAGCTAAAGTTTGACAATGTTGTTCATCTTTTCAAATAACCAAATCTTACTTTCACTTTTTTTCTATATTCTATTTCTCTTTTTTATACTCTAATATTTATTACTATTTCTTCTGCTAATTTTATACTGATTTTGTTACTTTTTTCCTCCTTGAGATATAGAGTGAGGTCATTCATTTGAGATATTTCTTTTCTTTTTTAATATAGGTCTTTATCACTATAAACTTTCCTGATACTTTTGCTATTTTGTCTAAGTTTTAGTATATTGTGCTTTTTATTTTTCTCAAAATATTTTCTAATGTTATTTTAAAATTTATTCTTTGGTTCATTGGTTTTTTAAGAGTTTGGGCATCTTTGTTTTTACATATTTGTGAATTTTCTACTTTTCTGTCTGCTGTTGAATTCTTGGTAAATTAATTTTTGTTAAAAAAATGTATTTGGTATTATTTTAATATCTTAAATTTGTTAAGGCTTGTTCTGTGACTTAACATGTGAACCATCCTGGGAAATGTTCTGTGTGCACGGAAGAAGAATATATATTCTGTACATCGATGAATATAATATTTGGCTGTTTGAAAAGATAAACAACATTGTCAAACATTAGCTATATTAATAACAAAGAGAAAAGACACAAAAAAATAAAATCAGAAGAAAAAGAGAGGACATTTACCACAAAATGTATTCTGCCGTTGGTAGAAGGTCCTGTATATATCTGTTAGTTCTATTTGGTCCATAGTATTTTCTGTTTCCTGATGGAGCTTCTGTATTTTTTTATCCATTACTAAAGATAAAGTATTGGAATCTCCCAATATCCTTGTGTATCTTGTCATCTGTTTCTCCCTTCAGTTCTGTCACTGTTAGCTTTATCTATTTAGGTTCTCTGATATTGGGAGCTTCTGTAATTATAATTGTTTTTATCTTTCTGATGAGTCTATCATTTTATCCTTATTTAACATTCTTCTCTGTATTTTATGACAGCTTTTTCTTTAACATTTATTTTGCCTGATACAAATATTGCCACTCCTGCTGTCTTTTACTTGCCATTTGAGTTTAATTTTTTGTACTTTTATCTTCAAATATTGTACTTTTGTCTTTAAATCAAAACAAGTCTGTTTATAGATAACACATAGCTAGATCTTATGTTTGAATTTTGTTGTTTTTACCAAGTCAGCCATTCTATTCCGTTCCATTAGAGAGTTTAACTCATTTATATTTAAAACAATTATTGACAGATAAGTACTTAGTATCTCAATCCTGGTAATGGTATTCCATCTTTCTTTTAGATCTTTTGTTCCTCTCTCTTTTGCTCTCTTCCTTTGTGTTTCATTGATTTTTTTTTGTTGTAACTTTCTTTGGTTCTTTCTCATTTTTCCTATTGTATAATCTATAGGTATTTTCTAGGTAGTTACCATGGGACCTACACAAAACAGAATTTTGTTTTTTCCTCCTCTAACAAGATAATTTCAAATGATTACCCTTATTGGGGTCACCATCTTTTTCATCATGAAATCCTTGATTGAATCTAGTAAATTTTTTTGTTTATTGAATTTTTAGCTCCAAACTGCTCTTCAGTTTTTTTATATTTTATACCTTTTTGTTTACTAATTGTTATCTCTTGCCTTTTAATTTTGTCTATGTATCATTCTCCTGAGCTGATTGGAGATCTTTATTATGCTAATTTTCAATTACTTTTGGGGTAATTCATATGCTCCTTTTCTTAAAAATATCAGTTTCTGAACATTAACTTTGTTCCTTTTATTGAGTCACTTGCCCCATTTCTTTGTGTTCTTCATGGCTTTGTGTTGGTATACAGATATTTGAAGAGAGAGAGAGAAAAAAAAGCCACCTGTTCCAGTCCTTACATAGCAGCTTTTATAAGAAAAGAACTTCACCAACAGGCTGGTTAGAGATTGTGGGGGGTCTCTCAAACTTCTTCTGTAGATATGTCTTCTCTTAATTTGTATGACTAGGTTCCTAATTAGAGGGGTTTGTGTTTCATTTTTTTTTTTTTCAGGAGCTCATATATCTTGTTTCCTTTGGTGTTTGTGTGCTATATCACAGGTTCTCTAAAGTAGCTGCACACTATCCAGCATTTATTGTTCTCGTGTCCTCCATCCAAGCATCTAAATTTTGCCAAGTCCCATTTTGACTCCAACACAAGCAGAAACCAGATCCTTGGACAGCCTTCTGAAGAGCTGGAATGTCAGATGTGCATGCCATTCTTCCCTTTTCTCCTGAAGGTGAGTTCACCGAGCTATATCAGCTCTGAGTGCTCTATCAGGTCTCTGGGAGTAGCAGCATGCTACCCAGCTCTTTGTTGTTTGCACTGGTGCCAAGATATCTAGATTTTGTTAAGTATCATCAGTGCTTTAAGACGATGTCAGACACCTAAGAAGACTTTTTTTATTATTATTTGTTCAAATCAGTTATATGTAACAGCAGAACGCTGTTTGATTCATGGTACACAAATGAAGTACAATTTTTCACTTCTATGTACATGAAGTAGGGTCACACCATTTGTGCAGTCATACATGTACTCAGGGTAATGATGTCTGTCTCATTCCACCATCTTTCCTATCTACATACACCCAACTCCCCTCCCTTCCCTTTGCACAATCCAAAGTTATTCCACTCCTCTCATACTTTCCCCATTATGGATTAGCATTCAATTATTAGAGGAAATATTTGGCCTTTGGTTTGTTGGGATTTCTTTGCTTACCATGATATTCTCCAACCCCATCCATTTACTTGCAAATGCCATAATTTTATTCTCTTTTATCGATGAGTAATATTCCATTGTGTAAATATACCATAGTTTCTTTATCCATTCATCTATTGAAGGGCATCTAGTTTGGTTCCACAGTTTGGCTATTGTGAATTGTGCTGCTAGAAACATTGATGTGGCTGTGTTACGGTAATATGCTCTTTTTAAGTCCTTTGGGTATAAGTCAAAGAGTGGGATAGCTGGGTCAAATGGTGGTTCCATTACAAGTTTTTAAAGGAATCTCCATACTGCTTTACAGATTGGTTTCTCCAATTTGCAGTCCCACCAGCAATGTGTGAGTGTGCCCTTTCCCACACCTCCTTACCAACAATTATTGTTGCTTCTATTCTTGATAGAAGCATTCTGACTGGAGTGAGATGAAATCTTAAAAGTAGTTTTGATTTACATTTCTCTAATTACTAGGGATGTTGAACATTTTTTCATATATTTGTTAATTAATTGAATATCATCTTCTGGAAGTGTCTCTTTAGTTCCTTAGCCCATTTATTGATTGGGTTGTTTGGGGTTTTTTTGGTGTTAATGGTTTTTTTAGTTCTTTATATACCATGGAGATTAGTGTTCTATCTGATGTGCATATGGTAAAAATTTGCTCCAATGCTGTAGGCTCTCTCATCACCTCATTAATTATTTCTTTTGCTGAGAAGAAGTTACAAAATACTAAAGAAAGAAATTGAAGAAAATCTTGGAAGATAGAAAGATACCCCATGCTCTAAGATATGCAGAATTAATATTGTCAAAATGGGCATACTACCAAAAGCGCAATACAGATTCAATGCGAACCCAGTTAAAATCTCAAAGTCATAACTCATAAAAACAGAAAAAACAATCATGAAGTTTCTTTGGAAAAATAAGAGACCTGTAATAGTCAAAGCAATCCTTAGCAACATTAGTGAATCAGGAGGCATCATAATACCAGACCTTAAATTATACTATAGAGCTATAGTAACACAACAGCATGGTATTGGCACCAAAACAGACATGTAGACCAATGATACAGAATAGAAGACACAAAGACAAGCCCACATAAATACAGTTATCTCATACCAGACAAAGTCACCCAAAGCATACATTGGAGAAAGAATAGCCTCTTCCACAAATGGTGCTGGGAAAACTGAAATCTCTATGTAGCAAAATGAAATTAAACTCCTATCTCTCACCAAGAACAAAACTCAACTCTAAGTGGGTCAAGGACCTAGGAATTAAAACAGAGACCCTTTGCCTAATAGAAGAAAAAGTAGCCCAAATCTTCATCATGTCGGATTAGGCCCTGACTTCCTTACTGATACTCCTAGGAAGCCCTGAAGACTCATAACATGACACATAGGGCACAATCCTCACTCTACCTCCACAGGAAGTAGTTAGCAGCTCCAGGTTTCTTCCTAACTGTGTGGTGCTGTGCTAAGGGAGGAACTATGCATCTAGATTCATGCTTGCCTAGAGTGTAAGAGCCTATTAATTGGCTTCCTGATTTTCCACAAAGGGAATCAATACATGTATTGTGGCAAAAGTAATGTTTTCATGGGAGGAAAAAGAATAAGTGCCTTCCTACTTTTTCATCTTTTTGACATAATTCTTCTATTGTGTTTCTTTTTTAGGCCTCAGAAACCTTTGTAGAAATTCCTGAATAAAGTTTATCTGAAATCTTCCATAATTAGGTCCATGTCCTATGTGATACCGATCAATCATAGTTGGTCTCAGTGCACTAGGAATAGGAAAAGTAAGTTTTAATTTTGCAAATATTTCAAGAATATTCACTCACTTTGTGAAATAAGATAAAATAGAGGGTTTGGAAAATTGATAAGAGGGAAAGATGAGTAGACATGAATGATGTTAACAATGCACAAAAATGATGTTTTTTGAAAATTTTGTCAAAATAAGTATTTTGGGATCCACAGTAACTGGCATGTATAGTTCCTATCTTGCAAGAGTCTGTAAAAAACAAAACAAAACAATAGTACTCCATAGTTGGAGTGATCAACTTACCAGACCACTCTCCTGGAACTGAGGATAGATTTGTTCATCATTCAAGACATGTATTTGAATATTTTTGAATACCTGGTTGAGCCAAGCAAAGTATAAATGGGTCAAGGTATTCTGCATGAGAGAAATGTAAGTTAAAGCACATGCAGTTCCTTGTCCAAACTTGGAGTGCCCTATTCCAATGGCATTTCTGACCCAACTCATTCCAGTAATCGAAGAGCAGTGTAAATACCTTTAAAGAAGATTCTTCAAAGCCAGGGCCCCCCTGAAATACTGAGAGCAGGGTATAAACTCCATTTGCCTCAGGATAAAAGGAGTACTGGAGATCTTATTTGATGTAGACAACAATAGTGAATGGTCCCTGGAGAGAAAAATGAGAACCCAGAGGAAAAATTTGTCAAAGAAGTAGCTTGCAGTATTTCAGGGTAGAAGTGGTAACAGGTTTCATCTTGAACATAATCAATAACCATTTGATTATGGCTACCTGGAATTCAGTATAAGGGATTGTGAAGCCAAACCTAGACTTTATAGACCATGATCAGCAGAGGATTCTGATATCATATGTCAGAAATGTATTCTTCCATACTGGATGGGAAACAGGAGACTGATGTCAGATGTTTGCTATTCTCTCCAGAAAATATTTTCTCGGCTCATTACACCTGGGGCTTCTGTAAAGACTTACATATACCATCATATTGGTGTTCATGACTCTTTTGGAACTTTAGATTATTATCGAGCCATCAGAAGGACAATATAATGTTAATAATTAGCTGACAATGGTGCAGTAAAAGAGTGTATCTGTTTGTATGAGTCTGTATGTGAGAGAAGTATATGTGTGTGTTTGTGTGTATGTGTGTGTGTTGTATGTATGTATTGGGAAGCGAGTCACAAAGCTCAGAGTATGGAAGAATGTGACTCGATTAAAAGTAAAAAGCTGATCTGACATCCCTCTACCTTTGTTCTTTCACCCAGACACCTCCATCCCTAAATCCAGTAAGGGTACTAGCAGACTAAGACACTTCCAAGGTCAGAGGCCTGAGATGACTGGATAATCAGCTGTCATGCACTGGGTGCTGACTGGAAAGTGTTTGCCAGGAATACCTTCACTGAGGACCAGCTCTGACAGCAAAAGGAAATTTTCTTCGTAGGAAATGTCTCAAACTCTTTCCCCAGGGCAATTCAACAAAGCAGAAGCTTATCCGGAGTACAAAGCACACTTTATAGTTAAGTTCTGACTGTAGACATAAATTGAAGTAGCTTATGAACTAAAAGGATACTTCATCAGTTACAGGTTTCCATTTTTATCTTTTATTAATTGTAGTGATAAAGCACTCACTTAGGAAATGATCTGATGTGAAATATTTTTAACAAGTCTAAAAAGATGTCTTATGTAACTAAAATGACTTTGGGTTTCAGAGATATGGAAGCTTCGCCTCATATTCTGCTCTATTAAACCCTCTAAAGTATGTAGGAGTCTCATATAGCCGATCAATAGAAACTGAAAATATTTCTGAGCTTTTTTTTTCCAGAAAGTCAAGTGCATTTTCCATCAACAATGCTTTTTAGTGTTTCAGTATTACTTTTCATCTAAGATAGAGTGGAAAGCATAGATCACCATCTCCATTTATTGATACATGATTACTAATGGACACTCCCAAGTGGATCCAGTCTGGAACCCCTCCACTTTCCTGTATGGATTAGCTGGAGGGCTTGAGATTTCACAGCTACACAGACATCCAAGTCAGATAGAAGATCATAAAGCTAAGGGATCCCCTCTTGGAGAAGTATCAGATCAGAACACAGAATGTAGTCCAAACTCAGGCTGCTTAACTGAAAGGGATCTGGCAATAAGGAAAAGTCTAAACAAGTTAATGACCAAGAGGAGCTGAGGAGATGGAAGATTGAGCAAAAGGAACTGAATTGAAAACAGGAACTGAAAGAGCAGCTGGTCATTGAATCTGCATATCCAACATGTTACTGCCACTTTAGACAGGATACCTGAATGACTAACTCCAAAGTGGACCAACAAAACAGATTGGGGGTTTGTATTGAGATTGTTTTGTTTTGTTTTCATCATGATAATTCTAATTTGCTTAAGTTTTATGATATTTTCACTTTCTCTCTCAGAAGAAAGGGGGGGGAAGCTGTGATATATTTTTAGCTAAAATTTTTGGATATTATTTTTTGAGAACTAATGGCATAACTTATTTTACCCCTTTTGTATGGTTCTAAAGAAAGAAACTTCTTATTGAGGAAAATCAATATGCTACTTCTTTGTATAGCAAGAAGATCTGAGAAAAATATTTAAATGATCTAATCTACATCTTGTTGGAATGGACCTTAGGAGGGATTATCAAGTAAAGAAATGTGACCTACATTGAGGACACTCTAAAAATGTAGCACCAAGATGCAAAGTATAGCATGAATGTTTCATGGAAGCTGGGAGTTTGTTTTCAAGGTTAACAAATATCTGTCTTTGGGGATTCACAGAGATCTTAGAGAGTACATTGTATTTCTCTTAGCAAGTAAGTCTATATTTCAGTCAACCTGGAGGCAGCATTCTCCATATAATAATTGTCTCCTAATAATTGTTGTGGTTTAGATATGAAGTCTTTCTCCAAAGCTCATATGAGACAATGCAAGAATTTTCAGAGGTAAAGTGATTATGAGAGTTGTAAACTAACTAGGTGATAACTGTAGGCTGGTAGGGTGTGGCTGGAGAGATAGGTTACTCTGGATGTGCCTTTAGGGCATATATTTTATCATTGGGGATCAAAGCTTTCTCTCTGCTTTCTGAATGCCATATCCTAAGCTTCTTTCCTACTCTACACCCTTCCTTCCTTATGTTCTGCCTCCTCTTAGGCCCAGAGCTATGCAGTTGACCATCTTATGGACTGAGACCTTTAAAATTGTGAGCCCAAAATTATCGTTTTCTCCTCTACAACGTTCTTGTCAGGTCTTTTGGCCACAGTGTTGAAAAGATGACTAAAATAATAATCTTTTAACATGTGTGTTAAAAAACTGATAAGCAAATCAAACTAGGTTTTCTTGACAGTCTAGGAAACAACCCAATGAAGCAGAAGTTTCTGATATATCAGAATGCCAAAGTCCAAGTAAGTAGAGAATGATGAAGTACAGCTGGCACAACTGAAGCACATATAAACCCTAACTCCTCCTCCTTCATGATGTGGTGTCAAGCCAGGCAGAGGTTTTGTTTTGTTTTGAATAAAGAGAAAACAAAATACAAAACTCTGTCCATAGTTCAAGAAACAAGTCACTCAAAGCAGATTTTGTTAGTTAAGGAAGAATAGTTTGAGTAGTATTGTTCCCATCAAGATGGGCTTGGGAGAAGAGGAACTTAGTTCCTAAAGGGGGCCTTCATTTTACATAGAGGCTTTGGTCAGGGGGAACCAGAGAACTGTGTCAAAATGTTGCCATTTATATTTTTTGCTCATAGGGCAAGTGGAGCCTTGAAACTTTAACCTCTCCCCAACAAATTTATATATATATATATATATATATATATATATATATATTTTATATCCTTGATGCTACTGCAGCCCAAGATTGTAGGCTTCTAATCTCTCATGGTCTCCATTCCATAGTACTCAGTGTTGCAACCATACAGAAGTGGATACTTTCCATGAGAGTGTTATCTTTTTGAAACAGGGTAGGATAAAAAGGGAACTTTGAAGCAATAATGACCCCAAATCAATCCAATCCTGACACATCCTAACACTGGGATTTAATCTCCCTTTGTAGTATGACTGGGGTAATAATGTTAAAATATGTGAGTAGTGATAGGATTGGAAACACAAAGGTGTTTTAGTCAACTTTTTCACTGCTGTGACTAAAAGACTTGACAAGAACAATTTTAAGGAGGAAAAAATTATGGGGGGGCTCACAGTTTCAGAGGTCTCAATCCATAGACAGCAGCTTCTGTTCCTTGAGGCTTGAGGTGAGGCAGAACATCAAGGTGGAAGAGTGTGATGGAAGGAAGTGGGCATGATGATCAGAAAGCAGAGAGAGAGACTCCACTCACTTGATACAAAATAGATTCCCTAAAAGCATGCCCCAGTAACCCACCTCCTCCAGCCACACCCTACCCACCTTCAATTGTCACTCAGTTAATCCCATCAGGGGATTATTCCATTGATTGGGTTAAGACTCTCATAATCAAATAATTTCTCCTTTAAATTTCCTCTCATTGTCTCATACGCAAGATTTTGGGAACACCTCATATCCAAACCATAACAAAGGCAAATGTGTTTTAATTTTCTTCCTCTTAGGAAAATGTCATTAGTTTTATGAAAAAGGAGATCCTGGAAAAGGGAAATTTCCATCCTAAATTACTAATTTAACATGATAAGTGACAAAAGCTTAAGTCATTGATGTAATTCCCCAAATTCTGTTGAACCTAATGTACTTATAACTGAGGACCAATTTTACATAAATTCAGAGCATGGCCTACCACATATTCCTCAAAATCTACTTCTTTTCTAATTTTTAATGACTTAAGTTTTTACATAAATTTTATTTATTCATCAGAAAAAAAGAAACTGTTACTTTCACTTTTCCACAATTTATGCTTTTTACTAGCCTTACTATAGATTTAGAGGGAAAAAAAAGAATGTCTCAACTATCACCCAAAAGCAGAGTTAGCAAAATCTCTGGAATTCCTACTCCTTTGAATGATTTAGCCCAGTTTACATTTTAAAATACTTCCTAAACTTTGTGAGGAATAATTTCCACTCCCACCCACATGATTATGTGAACTTTTGCCTAAGTTTTTCTACAAAACATGCCCTTGGCTAAATATTACATAAGGATTTCTTTTTTTTTTTTTCCTTTTAGTGAGTCTTCTACTGTCTGCTTTTACCTTAGAAATTCTGTTCAATATTTCTGAGTCACAATATGTAGACCCTTGGAAATGTTTGTCTTTTTCTTTCTTTCTTTCATTATTTATGAGGTTTCCTTTGCCTATTGTGTAATCTCATTTTTAAATTTACCTTCAGAATTAGAAGAAAAATACGGGCCCAGGTGCTTAAGTGATGCTGAGATTTTCAAAAAATATAAATACATTGTATTAGGAAATTAAAATGTGTTCATTAAGCTCTAAAATAAAGAAAAATTGCCTTCTAGTCAAATAAATTGAGAATATATTCTAAAGCACTGAGAGAATATTACATATACCTTTACAATATACCATAAGAAAACATAGAAAACCCTCAAAATATGATATACCTTTTAAAAAAATTCAGAAATATTTACTAATTAGTAGTTGATTATTTGAAGGCCTCTGGGCTTCATCTAAGCAAAACAGTGTTTCCTCCCTGCACACCAACTTATTCTCTCACACAGTTGATTTAATTTTTAATAGATAAAAGCTTCCAATGTGTCAATCTACAGTAGTCCACATTAGAAAGATTTTTACTCTCTTTCTTACTTGCAGAATTTTCTTCTTGCCCAAAAGATAACATTCTGAGAATATCCCCCTTCCTACTTAAGCTATTAATTAGCTCTTTCTTCCTGCACTTTACTTAAAAAATATAAAGAGCAATATTCAATAGATTACCCATTTCCCCAAATTAAAGTTTAACAATAAAATAACAAGTCCCATTGCACATGAATAATAAAATATTTTTCCAAATTAAAAAAGCATTTCAAAGAGAAGGGCATAACAATGTAAAGGTTAATAGTCAATTTTTAGAATAAATACCCAAATTTTCTTTCCTCTAAGTTGAACTCTGATGCATGCTCATTCAACCTGTGTCTTCAAATCCCTCAGTGGAAATTGCCCATTTTAGTAAGTGGCTATATAATAGAATACTTCTTCAATCCCATAGCTGTGTTCTTCTGGTGATCTCTTCCCAAATAACTGCTTAGTCAAATTCTTGTCTTAGAGTAAGTTTCCTGGTGAATCCAAATAGAGACTTGGTCTCAATATTTATATATTCCATACTACATTTTCCCATCTTTTTCTTCCTCAAAAATAATCCATTGTACTTTAACATGATCAGAACCCCAAAACAGCTCATTCTCTATGTCCCATATTGTCCCTATAACCAATACTTGCCCCTCCTTACTTCATGCTTTAAGACTCTGATCTTTAACAAGAAATTGAAATAAATAAATAAATAAATTAGAACACAGTATTCTGATGCAGCTTTTTTCTTTATTAAAGAATTAACATAGCAGGGTAATCAAAAAGTCTTATGCTAGGTTCATCATCCACTGATGTGTTGACTCAAAGAACATTTCAGGCTCAATGTTTTCACCAATGAAAGAGAGAATACTTACCTAACAATTGCACTTAAAAGGTATTGAAGCATTGGAGAATTTGAAAACTTAGGATGACTAGGGTGCTACCTTTAAACAAAATCCCAACTTAAGAGCTGCTTTCAGTGATGGTGTAGTTGAACATTGCAAAGTTCAGACATTCAAAGGTGGAAAGGGATTCAAAGATGTTATATCCCTGATACATTTCTGGTGGAAACGAGAATGGTTGTATCTCTAGGCAGCAATCTGGGAGGATTTAGTGAAATGAAGTGCATGCATGCTTTCATATGAAACACGCCTAGTCCTAAGTATATATTGCAGATAAACTCTCACAAAGATCCACAAACTGGCACACAGAAAAATATGCATCAAACCAGTTTGTATAATATGGAGACCTATGAGACCAAAGCTGGGCAGGTGAATAAGTGAAACATAATGTGACCGCAACATGCATCTCTGAGGAAGCAATCTGTGTAGAGCTTTAAACAGTGTTGAGTGTGGAAAAAAAAAAAAAAAAGAAACAACATAAGCAAAAGCAATGCCATTTACATTTATTAAATATATATGCAAACAGAACAATACACACCTTCAAAACATATAAGCAAAAGATAAACATTAAACACATAAGAATGTGTTCCTACAGAAAGGAAAAGAAGATAAGATTGTTATAAATAATAATCATCAAGTACACCCAAACAGTAATCTGCTATGAGCTAGAGTGTGTTCAGCTCACCTTTTACACATGAAGTCCAAAAATGAACGAATGAAAAAACTAATGATTGATTAAATATGTTGGTCTTGGAACCAGATTACATGGATTTGAATTTTGTCTCTGCCAGCTTGATGTAAGCATTTGGAGGTATCTGTTTTCACAAATATAAAACATCAACAATGATATTGCTCCCCCTTGTAAGATCATATTCAGGTAAAGCACTTATTGTGGTATCTGGTGCATAATAAGAGCACAGTAAACATTAGAGATAATTATTAGTAACCTAAGGTGATTCTTCACACATTTTAGAAGGTTGGTGGAGGAATAGTTGTTGTTTGAGCAAAGAAAGACAAGTAGAGTGCTTTCCTGTGACTCATTGTCCTCCTAACACCAACAGAGGAGATTTATGTCTCCAGGTGCCAACTCATGGCTGATAATGGGGTGTTCTTAAAAGGATATGGGAGAACGAAAGAGCCCAGTTGCTTTCTCTGTAGGAAACTCTCCTGGCAGGACAATTGTAGGGCCAAAACAGTGGTCTAAGGAACAGTGGCTCAGAGCTGGCTCCAAAGGAACATGAGTCATGTGCAAAACTTTAGTGAGTGTTATCCTGGGTTTCCAGGATGGGTGGAGAAGGAAATCACCAGAGGAGGCAAAGACCAACTAGACCAACTACTAAGGATGACAACTGGGGAACAATGGGACCTGGCCAATATGGTGGGTATTGGTGTGCCTCTGATGGGCTCCAATGACTGTAATCAGAGTGTAGGTTTGCTCTATGGTCTTTGCTGTTCCCAAGAGTATGAGAACAATCTGACTCTGCAGTAGAACCCCATGGCAGTAGGCAGAGAGACAGTAGAGACACTCCAGCAACATCATGATCATCTTCCCAGGGCTGTCCCTGGTACATAGTCTGTCCCAACAACACAGCACTCCAAAGGTACAGGCAATCAGCATGTTATGTGAAATAACTACTTCATTATGTCCACAGTCTCCCCAATGAACCCATGTAACAAGCATCCCCTGAAAGTAGGCAGGAACTCTTGCAAAAAAATAAATAAATAAAAATGAAACAAAACATGTTTCTTCTTTTCTTCTAAACATGTCAAAAATGAAGCAAAAGGAATAAAACCCAATTCGGTTAATAGTATATGGATTAAATAAAACTAGTATTGAAAAAACAGTCGCAGCCATTCTTCTATTTACTCATGATTCTTCTTTATTTTGCCTGCTAACTATAGGGAAAGTTAGTATTGCTGTCAGCTTAATAGAAGGCATCAAAGGCTTGGGCAGCGATGTGAGAAGCTGCAGGTGAATCTCTCCTATGCTGGGTTTAGTAGAGTGCTGCGATGGTGTATGTCTGCAGCAAAATTTTCTTAGTTCCTCTGCTGCTCATAAAGGGAGCACTCATTCTGAAAAAAATAAGAGTTAAACCTAGCAAGTGGTTAGCACCAGCACTCCGAAAAGACTTCCGCAGCCCATATTTTCATTTCTGCTCCAACTTCATTGCTACAAAATGAGAGGAAATAATAGATTAGTAGAGATGAATACATCATAAAAAAAATAAACCTGAAAATTATACACTAAGATTTGAGTATAACATCCATCCCATTGGGGTGGGGGGAGGAAGTTTGCTGTAGGAAAAAATTGTTTTTATTTCTTCAGTATCTGCTTTCTTGCTACCTGATCAACAGCACTGATAAAGACATAAAGCTGCATCTTCACATCAGACTCTGATCTCTTGAGAAATCATCAGAATGCTATTAGTCCCCTATTAAGGGTTAGGCTGGCATTGAGGGACTGGTGCACGCTTAAGGGACAGCACTGCTGTATCCTACACCAACCCCTTACCCTTCAATGTCTTGGCTATTGCCTACCTTCCTTTATTACTGACTACCTCATTTCCTAAAATGTTATACCTAAAACAAGGAGGTAAAGTAAATACAGATTGGATTAAGTCAGAGCTTTTGCAAAATAGAACACTTCGAGAGGAGAGAGAGAGAGAGAGAGAGAGAGAGAGAGAGAGAGAGAGAGAGATCTTGCTTTTTCTTTATATATTGATTTTCTTGTCTTTATAATGTTGCTACATGGCAAAGGAGAGATCCCAATAATTTCTCTATTCATTCAGCCACTGTGTGTTCCTGTTTGACAGGGTTAGACTGTCTGGAACAGATAAGATAAACTTAACCAAGTGGAAATAGTTATTAGCAACCATGAAGTCAGATTATATGTACTAAAAAAAAAAAGTGTAAAGAGAGCATCAGAGATGAGGCAAGAAGAGAAATTTGTTTCTAAAACTACTCTGATAGAACACTGTGATAGAAAGGCACCATTGGAGGAAATGGCCTGAAATTTTCAATTTGCAGATGCCAACTCATGGCTGACAATGGAGCATTCCAAAATGGCAGGTGGAAAATAAAATAGCTTATTTAATTTTCTGGAGCCAACTCTCCCTGTTTTGCCCTGGGCCAGATCACTGGGATGAAGAAGCAGTGGTCTGAGAGACCTGTGGCTTAGAGCCTTATTGAAGGAGACCCACATGCAAGGGACAAGTAAGGCAGAAAGGAACCCAGAGAAGGGCACGGTTTATCTGCTAAGCACCACTGAGAAGCATGGGTGTACTGCACATCATTTATACAAACTGCATTCCTTAGATTAGGAGGAGAGAAAAAACACACTAAGATTAGGGTAGCTCCGTGATTGCACTGATTTGTTCTGGCCACAGAAAATTATCAGTCATGAGTAAGCAAGATGCAACTTTCATCATCCAGGTTTCTTTGAATAAAGTATACCTCCTCCTTCATTTTTCTAACAAATAAAAACACTATTAATTTGATTTTCCTGGAAATGTCAATATATAGTAGTTAATATTATATGAGATTTAAAGAAATCCTCATTGTCTAAAATTTATCAAGTGCTACGTATTTTATATGCTAAGCACTTTATACACATTGCTTCAGATCTTCACCATAACCCTTTGATCCCATTTTACAGAGAATGAACTTGAGTCTCAAGAGGACTAGCTATCACACCAAGGCCCCAGTATTTCAAATTAAACCCTAGTTTATTGTTTTTATTGTTTGTATAGTCATCAGTTTTTCTTGTCATACTAAAGCATATATTGAGCTTTGTGAGATGGTAAATTCTCTGTCATCAGAAGATTTTAAATAGAAGATATATAAAGATATATGCTATAGGCAGGATTTTCATATTAAATATAATATTGGACTAACGTCCCTCTGCAGTTCCTTTCAAACATAATATTTTAGACTTATATGAATATTTAAAGCAGGTTGAAATAGAGTAGGTGACCCTGCCACCACACTGCCATCTCAGCAAGATCTCGCAGTGCTCCCTGAACCCACTGACAGATCAAAAGAATGTTTGACCCCACAATTCAACATCTGGTTGGAAAAGATATATTGTAACGAGACATTACTTTAGACATTTTATCAAGTTTTTACTTTCTTTGCCAATCTTGATACAAGAGTTAAATAACTTGAGAGAAACAAAGGCAAATATTTAAGAAAAGAAATGAAGACCTTTAAATACCTCAATAAATAAATCCTCATTTTCAAACCAGTACTCTGGCAACAAAGATTCATTATTTTGTTGCCAATGGAACAACACACTCATTTGGGTTTTAAGAAAATATAAGAAAGAATGAACTTAAGGCACTTTGAAAATCATAGTTCTGAAGAGAGTCAAGTTCCAAAATCTTTTTTTGTTGTTGTTCAAGTTAACTTTGGTTAATAAGTGAGTGTAGTTTTGTGAAATTTTAAGCCAATGTTATTGAAAGTATTTTTAAAAGAATGTGCTGTGTAAATTGATTTTTCATTTTCTGGTAATGCAAAACCAACTACACATATTCTTTCCTGCCAAGCAAAAGCAAAGTCATCAACATATATGTCCTTAAAGATATGAAAACCAGGCTTCATGTGCACAAAACAAAAAGCCATTTCCAAGAAATATATATCATACTATTATTAAATGCTATGTTCTTTTTTTTCTGGATAATTTTAAATGTATTTTGCACATGTATGTAACTATTGTCTTCAATGTAAAAACATAAGACCTAGTACTGGAATTTAGTATCCATAAGGCAGGAGTTATAAAACATTCAATAATTAAGGTTTTGTAAAATATTCATAAGTTTGTTTTTATGTATAGACATATAGGACACAAATGAAATATATGATACTGTATAATTAATATGCACCAATAAAAATAAATGAAATATCCTTCCAGATGCCTGGCTAAGGTGGCTGTCCATTCAGGTGCCTGTATTCGTTGTCTTTATTATATAAGATAATTTATCTGGTCCTTGAACTCTCAGCAATCCAAGATTTGGCAAAGATTGATTTTGAGAAATAATATTTTTTAAGAAATTGCCTAAAAATAGTAGAGTGGGCCCATTACTCTTGAAATTTTCATTTTTTACCCTTGATCAATCCAGAATGCGAGAGTGGCTTTTATAAACAAAATATTCATTTTGTCTCTTCCATGTTCTCATCTATAGAATAAAGACAGAACAACAGAAAGCTAATCATAAAATCAGAAACAGACATCAATAGATGTTCTGGGATTCAAAATAAAATGAACATGAGATGCTATATACCACAAAGTAGCAAATCAGTCATAGTCACCTTGCTGTCAGAATTGTAATCTTGACAACCCTTAAATGTTTATCAAAAATCTGCAAAGAAGAAATAAGAAAACAGGAGAAGAATTTGCCTCGTATGTGTTTTACGGGCAGCTAGTGAATGATTAACTCTCAAGTTGTGTGAATCTGAGAGGTCAGAATCAGATGCATCTAACAATGTTTTTGGAAATTAGTTGACCCTCAAGGTGAAAATGAAATAGTCCATGGGCTTCATGTAGCAGGAGAAGGAAAGAAGGAAGTTCTGATTATATCTTACTCCCCAGCATGACTTTCATAATTAATCATGTAGAAAAATAATTGAGTTAAAGAGTGAATATGGAGTATCTTGTGCTGAATTCACAAGATATAATAAATATGATAAAATAATTGCTGCCTAATACAATTCAATTTTATTCAAAGTAAATTCACTCAGAAAATATTTATTGAAGACATGCCCACCCTGCATGGTGTTAAATATTCATCCACTTGGTGATTACTGCACTGGTATGAAAGTGGAAATCTATGAAAGGCAATCAGTTGATACAATAATCAAACTGATTATTTAGGAGGCTTATCTGTTTATATGTGGGTTTATCAGTGGCCAAGTGTTTTTGTTCATATGTCATATAAAGTATAAATGAAACATTGTTTCGAGTGTCCTAAGCCCCCAGACTCAGCTTGCCATCCTGCCTCACCCAGCCTCAGCCTAAGCAGCATCCAAACACCGTGTAGAATGTCAAGGAAAACAGAAAATATCAGATTCTACTAAGGAAATTACAGTGAATCTCCGAACACATCTCTTAAAGTGAATCCACCATAAATTAAAGCACATGTTATAACTTTGTGCCACTGGATAGGAGTATGTGACCCCCATGTTTTGTAATTGAAATCATTCAATGTGATAAGTTTTGAAAAAATCTATTGCTGTTAGTTTCGCTTCTATGTTTTCAAAATTAAATAACTGATTTGATTCACTTTCCTGAACTGCCAGTGAAGAGGGTGATGCACATGTGAATCAACTAGGGAGATTTTAAAACCAGCCAAAAGCCTTGGCCCACCACCAGAATCTTAATTCAATTTGCCTAGAGTGAAGCCCTGCCATTGGTTCCTTGGAAAAGTCACTACAGGTGATTCTAATGTTCAGCCTAACAAGTTAAGCCCTGAGCTAGATAATAAGTGTAATTGTACTTATTAGTTAGTCCCTTTAAGATGAACTTTAGAAATCAGGTGAGTTATAAAAGCAATCAGCCAGTCAAATTAAATGAATTTGAGATCTATATAGATTTAAATAAATTACTGACTTAATTTTAAAAGCTGTTTATTTACAAATAACATGATTAGATTCAAGAAATAAGTACTGTCTTTAGGAAATGAAAGAAAAAACAAGGGAGGAATCCCAAGGTCCAATCAAGCCCTCTTCCATAATTCTTTACTTGCATAAGTAGCTGGGCCCGTAGTTACTCTTCTAGGCTACATGGTGATGGGACTGGAGTTGATTTAAAAAATCAGACATTTTTCTCTGGTGATGTTTTGCAAGTAAATAAATGACAGAGAATGGGTTTTGTGCAAATATATGGACCAATACTGCAGCCTAACTGTATATCATAAGGAGTTGAGGAAAGCTGTTAAATTACTATAAAATGTGCCAATATTCTACAAATGGCATAGCACATTGGAAGCATAAAAGGATTGTTTGCTTCATTATTTGCACCTCTTTTAATAGTAAAAGTTTTTGTCTCTGACATCATTAAACTTTAGCTTCTTTTGTATTTTTCATAAAATCCAAACCTGATTTAAGATCATTTTTTGGCAATCTTATCCACTAGCTTAATTTTAAGCTTCATCTACAGGGTTGTGATAATTGATGAAAAAAAATTTCAAACACTGCATCTACTCTGTTCTCTTTGGCAACACAAAGTCTTTCACATTATCTGACATTCAAAAGTTCTCAATTTATAATATGAATGGAATGCTTTTGTTATTCAAATACCAACTGATTTTCTCTTTATTATATACAAACATTATCCTGTAGATATCGTCTAATGAACTTGCTCCAAAATTATGGTGTTTGAAATAAAGACATTTGATTATTTTTACCCTCATCTGAAAAGTGCAAAATTCATTCATTCTCCTTTTTTTAGATATGTTTGTCCGATTTTTTATTTTTATACAATTTGCCATCATTATATACTGAAAGGACTATCATATTTGGCATAGATAATATCCTCAATATATAAAAGGATATACTACTCAATAAAAATATTAGAATACCTGTAAATAAATACACAACATAATTCAAAAGAAAAATAGAAAACAGACAAAAATGCAGAATTTTCAAATGCAAATATGAAAAATTATTTCTTTTTTAAGTTGGAAAATATTTGTAAATATAATGTTAAAATGTAGAAAGACCTAGATAGTATAGATAGATTTTTAGATTAAAATAGACAAATTTAGATAAAGGTCTTCTTCTTAATTAGGATCTTTAATTTAGATACTGGATAATGTATAGTCGAGCACTTAAGAGCCCAAGCTCCAGACAGATCTTGATTTAATTTATGATTGTGTAAACTCTTCCCAGCTATTTGATTACATTTAGGCAATAAAGGGAATTCCCTCAACCTCAGTTTTCTCATTTGTAAACTTGGAAAAATAAGATTACTTAATTTACAATGTTTTGTAAAGTTTAAGGTAAACTGCATAACACTATCTCTAACATATAGTAAGTTCTCAATAAATTTGCAATTATATTAACTTTCAATGCTGGCAAGAATACATGGAGACAAGCCTGGTACAGTGACACATGCCAGTAATCACAGACGCTCAGGTGGCTGAGGCAGGAGGATTACAAGTTCAAAGCTAGCCTCAGCAACTTAAGGAGGCCCTAAGCAACTTAGTGAGACCCTGTCTCAAAATACAAATAAAAAGGGCTGGGGATGTAGCTCAGTGATTAAGCACTTGGGTTCAATCCTAGTACTACTACTGTTAATAATAATAATAATAATAATAATAATAATAATACACAGAGACAGGTATTATAGCACACACCTGGTGAGGTGAGTTGCTACACTTTAAGGAACAGTTACAAGTCTGCTATATGCTTACACTTAATAAACCAATAATCCTGTCTTTAGGATACCTTAAAAACAATCAGATATGGTCAAGTATTAATCCATACCTATTAAAACACTCCTTTGCATTTTAGACTAATGTAATAGTAGAAAACCACATTGGTCTTGTATGTCAGGAAATTTTAAATGTATAGAAATAAGGATGTCAGTTTATGAAAAATATATAACATACTCTAAATTGTGGAAAATATATATTGGAAAGGTAAATTCAAGTTTTATTTGGAATTTTACTATTTCTATTTCTCTTTTGTTTTATGCTTGTTTTTTTTCTAAATTTGGAGACTGCAATATTAAGCATACTTCATCTGTAAATGTACCTAAAATGAATGTGTGAATTCATTCCCTTCTTAAAAAGAAATCCTTTAAAGTTGCCTTTTTTCCCTCACATTTTCCATTTTATCTAAAATAATGTGGAAGAAAACATTGTTCAATTATCCTTTCTCTTGAACACAAAACTAAACCATACAGAGAGTATTTTTACAGAATTGTTTTCTTTGTATGGTACAGCATTTGCAAAAAATAAAATAAGGTGGTTTTAATTTATTTTTGTTTGTCTCCTCCAAACATGAAATGAACAAACACTGGCATTAAATTTAGAGGCTGTGACTGAGCCAACAGCACTTTGCCTATGTGCGACACACACAGTGTACAAATTCTCCTGGTGGAGGCTGGGAGTGCTTGTTGGCACTCTCACCTTCCCATGAACTGAAATGGAGACACCATTGACACCGTGACCCTGTCCAGAAACACACCATAGTATTATGGGACATTCCTTGGCCCTCTAGAGAGAGAAGTCTTGAGTGGTTTCACACATGGACCCAAAGAGAAAAATCACAAAGACAGACATAGGAGCCTGAGGAAGTTGTTTCGTGGTCAAGGTGCTACACACAGCAAAAATACCCTTATTAAATGATGAGATGCTTCTAAACAACAAAGTAGCTCAGGCAATTATAACTCTTTCTTTGCAAAAACATAATTTTTCTAGCATTAAAAAAATAAAATTGGCTTATTCTTACAATCCATATCACACAGAAATGCATAACTAGATCTCCAACTGTGTCTTACATTTACCTCTTTGGAATCGAGAGTTTCATGTTCAGGAATAGCCACCATTGGATGACTCAGCTTCATAGAAAAGATGCCCAGGATGTGATCAGGAGTAAGAGTAAGGAGAAATAAATATTTAAGTTTCATTTAAATAGATAGGTAATGGCATAAATATATTATTGCAGATAACAGTAGATCCTACCAGGTGTAAATATTAAGATTTGATGGTCATTTAAAAAAACATGGAGCATATTTTGTCAGATGGTGTATAGAGACTTCATAAACATTACAATCTCATCACAAACTTATTATTATTCTGTGATTTACAACTTAGTGACACTTTAACAGAAGGGAGGGTTTTTTTTCTTATGTGGAAATTTTTATTATTGCATGAGTCTTCTGAGCACGACACCTACACTTCAACAGACTGAGACAAAGAGAGGGGCAGAGAAACAATTTTTAAAAATATGATTACTGCTGTTTGGTATTCACCATCTCTCCTTGCTCCAACTTAAGGGTGACCACAAGACCCTTTGTTAGCATTCCTTACTTCTGCTATTCCCCTGAGGAAATCAGGGCTATGGAAATAACCAGACCCCCTTCTCTTTCAACAGAATCCTGCTTTGGGCAATGAATCAATGGGACAGTGACTAGCTCTAAATCCTCAAGAGCAATTTCAAGGAGGTCAATAATTTAGACTTTGTCCCTGGAGAACTCTAGCCCTGGCTGCTGAGGAGGCCAACAAGTCCTTGCCTGATATTTTCTCAGATTTCTCATTCTTTTCAGAGATGGAGGGTGCTTTCATTTAAACTTAACAGCTTCACTAAATTCCAGGCCTTACACTATGTTCCCAACTATGAAATCTTTTATGTATCCGCGTCAGGATTTATTCTAGCTACCCAGGACCATTGCTTTAAATAGAAGCAGAATCAACTAGAGATCTAAACAGCACTCCAGGAAACAACTGAAGGCACATTTTTTTTTCTCTCATTCATTAGTCCCCTAGAGATCCTAAGAATGGCTACAGATCTGAGCCTCTGTAGCACTTCAAACCTCAAACTCAAATAATTTGTCCTAGACACAGCATAGTCTTTAATATATTTAAACTAAGTACTATGGTATTTATATGAATCATCAGAGTTTGTACAATGTCAAACTCTCACTCTAATCTCTCAATATAAGAAAAAAGAATTATCCTGAAAGCTTTAAGTCTTGGTAATATTCCAAAAATATTTTCAACTGAGATTAAGAAAGCAACTGTTTATTATATGTTTACTTTTCTATTTCCTTTCCAATATAGGCATTCATTAATTTAAATCCACTTCATTATAATCTTACATTCAAAACTAGTACAGTGGTGCACACCTGTAATTCCAGCAACTTAGGAGGCTGAGTCAGGAGGATGCAAGTTGGAGGCCAGCCTGAGCAACTTATTGAGACCTCATCTCAAAAAAATTTTCAAAAAAGACTGAGGATGGAATTAATATTATCAAAATGACCACACTTCCAAAAGCACTATACAGATTTAATACAATTCTGATCAAAGTTCCAATGACATTCCTCACAGAAATAGAAAAAGCAATCATGAAATTTATCTGGAAAAATAAGTGACCCAGAATAGCTAAAGCAATCTTTAGCACCAATAGTGAAGCAGGTGGCATCACTATACCAGACCTTAAATTATACTACAGAGCTATAACAACAACAACAACAAGCATGGTATTGGCACCAAAACAGACTGGTATACCAATGGTACAGAATAGAGGGCACAGAGACTAACCTACAAAACTACAATTATCTTATATTAGACAAAGGTGCCAAGAACATGCATTGGAGAAAACAGTCCTGTGTCACAAGAATTAAAATTAAGAATCCAATAAATGGCATAAACTCAAACTAAAAAGTTTTTTCTCAGCAAAAGAAACAATCTGTGAGCTGAATAGAGAGCCTACATCTTGGTAGCAAATCTTTACCCCTCACACATCAGATAGAGCACTAATCTTTAGGATATATAAAGAACTCAAAAAGCTAAGCACCGAAAAAACAAATAACCCAATCAATAAATGGGCCAAGGACATGAACAGAAACTTCTCAGAAGATGATGTACGATCAATCAACAAATATATTAAAAATGTTCATCATCATTAGCAAATAGAAAAATGCAAATCAAAATCACTACAAGAGCTCATCTAACTCCTGTCAGAATGGCAGCTATTATGCATACAAACAACAATAAGTGTTGGCGAGGATGTGAGGGAAAGGTCCACTATACACTGCTGGTGGGACTGCAAATTTTACTATGGAAAGTAGTATGGAGATTTCTTGGAAATTGGAAATGAAACCACCATTTTACCCAGCTGTCCCTCTCCTCAGTTTATACCCAAAAGGCTTAAAAACAGGATACTACAGGGACATAACCACATCAATATTTATAGCAGCACAATTCACAATAGCTAAACTGTGGAACCAACCTAGATGCCTTTCAATAGATGAATAAATTAAAAAATGTGGCACATATACACAGTGGAATATTACTCAGCAATAAAAGAGAATAAAATCATGGCATTTGCAGGTAAATGGATGGAGTTAGAGAAGATAATGCTAAGTGAAGTTACCGAATCCCAAAAAAAACAAATGCCGAATTCTTTCTTTGATACAAGGAGGCTGATTTACACTGGGATAGAGAGAGAAAGCATGGGAGGAATAGAAAAATTCTAGATAGGGCAGAGGGGTGGGAGGGGAAGGGAAGGGGGCATGGGGTTAGAAATGATGATGGAATTTGATGATCATTATTATCCCAAGTACAGGTATGAAGACACGAATTGGTGTGAATATACTATGTATACAACCAGAGGTATGAAAAATTGTGCTCTCTCTAGATAATAAGAATTGTAATGCATTCTGCTGTCATATATAAATTTTTAAAAAAGACTGAGGATATAGCACAATAACTCAGTGGTAAAGTGTCCTGGGTTCAATCACACACACGCATACACACACACACACACACACACACACACACAGGGACTACATACTTATTATTCTAAGAATCAAAAGAGAACAGAAAATAATTGATCTTAAATAATTATTAAGCCCCAAATTATCTATATTTGGCTTCAGAATGTTTTCTTCTATTTATCAGCCTAGTAGGTTTGCCTTTTTATTATTGTTAAGCTAACTGAAATGTGATATTACTGTCTTGTGGTATTTATGGGTTTAATCATTATTCATTATGTAATTCATTTTTACTTGTTCATTTAGTTTGCACAACAGCCGGAGGGGATGAGGACTAGAATAACTTTGCTTCACCGATGAGGAAACTGAAGCACCAAGAGAAAGAATAATCTATATAGATCCAGAACTAGAAAGTGGGAGAGCTGTGAATGGAATCTGGGGTGAGAGTTTCCAGAGACTGTTTTCTAGAAGGGAATGTGAGATAGTAAACATGTCCCTGTGAACTCTGGAGCTGAGGCAGGAAGACAGCAAGTTTGACGCCTGCCTGGTCCACTTACTGAGACTCTGTATCAAAATTAAAAATAAAAAGGGCTGAAGTCCAGCTTAGTGGTGTAGGGCTTGCCTAACATGTGTGAAAGCCTCGGTTCAATCCCCAGTAGTGAGAGAAGAGAGAGAGAGAGAGAGAGAGAGAGAGAGAGGTGGGGTGGGGAGAGATATCTTGAGAAGACTATAGGAGAAGGGAGAGAGGGGAGGTAGACAGGGACAAGAGAAGGGAGTTGCCATTGAAAAAGTGAAAGCCAGGTAGTTAAAAAGGTGTCCCATTTATAGATCAGAAGCAGTCAGGAATGGCTGGTGCAGCTTTGAAAAGCCTCATAGGAGACATGATACAATGGTGCTTATATGTCAGAGGAGGCCCAGATCTTTATTCTCTTTGACAATGAGAAATCATTGAAGTATTATAAGCAACAAAGGGGCACGTGTGATCAGACTTTTATTTAAAAAAAAAATTCACTGTGACTGATGTGGAAAATATCGACGGAGGATTAAAAGATATTTAAGTAATCTGTGACTGAGAGAATAAGGGGAGGAAGGAAGGGAAAGAATGTTTAAATGAAAATATTGCACTTGCAGGTAAATGGATGGAGTTAGAGAAGATAATGCTAGGGAATAGAAGGGAATAGAAGAGGATAAAGAATGGAAGGGAATAGAAGAGGATCAAGGTTTTCTGGGTGGCTCTTGCCTTTGTACTCTCTAGGATGAGTGAAAAAAGACCAGACAAACTAATTAGAGAAGAAAAGTTTGGAAATGTTGGAAAGAAATAATGTTAAGTGCAGAGTTTTTTTTAATGCATAAGGAATAGAGATGTCAAGTGGGAAGGATGAAATAAAATAAAAGATGGTATGAAAATGCTGAATGACAGGGTATCATCCAGACATGCTTACTTGGTGGTACGTGTTCTGGAGAATGAATGACTGGTTTTTTGTTTGTTTGTTTTTTTCCTAAAAAAAAACATAACTGAAAAGCCAATAATTTTATTATCAGGGTATTATTAAGTGTAGAAGGATGAATGAAATGAAAAACTCAGGGGAAATGAGGAAAATATATACTTTCATCCTGGATGGAAAACTCAGTTCTACATATTGGGTAACAGATTAACTAGACCTTTACTCACTTGTCACTGCTGGATAATCAACAAGCGGTGTTTGAATAAAGTTTTCTGTTGGTTTATAGTACACTCTTGAACATAGCTGCCAAGGAATTCACAGAAAGTCTTGTGAAGTGCTTGGTACCAGAGTAGGGCTTTCTCACAAATGCTACTACTTCTCCAGAGGTAATATGGCCTTTTGTAGCTAAGAGGCAAAATCCCCTCAAATCATTGGAGAAACAAGAGTCCAACAAAGGAAGGAAGGAAGGAGGGAGGGAAGAAAGGGGAGGGAGGGAGGGAGGGGAAAGAAGACTGGAGGAAGGATGGATTGAGAAGAGGAGGAAGAGGAGGAAATGTGTTTATCAGTCAAGTCTTTAGTGTACATCAGAAATGGAATTCAAAGCTCTAGCATTTGTGAGATACTTCTTGCCCAGAAAATGAAGTAGGTTTTCCTAATTGCCAGAAATTCTAAAGCTGAGGAAGGGTTGCAGGAAGTTTTAATATTTTAAATTCAAGGGAACACATCTATCCAGAATTTACTCCTTTGGGATTGCTTTTGTGTTCAACCACATCTTCTTATAAACCTTCTTTCATCATTTGTCTAAGTAAGCTAGACCTTCTACTTCTATCTCTCAGCTTAGAATTGTGGACTACTCAAGACAGAGTGTGACATTCTTAAGAACATCTCTCAAAAGTACACACGAAAGATTAATGTAGCAATGCCTACATAACATTCTGTCTGATTTATAAGTATAATGTCATTATGAGACCATCAGTCACTGGGAGTCCTGAATCATGTGTCATGTGCATAGGTTTTATGCACCTGGCACAGGGCTCACAAAGCATAGAGGAGACACTGTGTGAGTATGAAGAAAATTAATTAATGAAAGAAAGAATGAAACAGTTAGAGAACAGATAAAGGGTTTTCTGGCTTTCAAAATTAAAGAACTCTGAATTAACCAAGAATTAGGAATTTTTTTACTACATCCAAAAAATATCCTCATTCACATGAGACTTTGCAAAGGGAAAGCCATTTAATTCCCCAAAATGAACTCTGTTGGCTCCTCATAATTCTTTTGCCTTAAGAGTTGAGTTTATTTATCAGTGTTCAAGTACACAGATTCTACATGCAGTTTCATAGTTTGGGTTCCTCTTGAACTATTCAGAGGTCTTGCAACACTAGGCTTGCAGTCATCTGCATCTTGGATAGGCCCCTACCTTTCCGATGAAACTGGAGATCTCCATGTGAGCACAGGCCTCACCACTCCTACCACGAGGAGCCCAAAGGTCAGGAGTCACCTATTATCATGCTATTTCCATATCTAGAGTGCTTCACTCATTTTGGAGATCTGCCCAGGCTAACAAAGTATGTGAATTTTAATCCCTGATTTGCAATATCTCAGGACACAGGAAATACCCAGGACACCTTTTGTAAATTTCAGATTCTAACATACTAGGGACGGAGGGGGCCTGAGAGTCTGCTTTCCGACAGGGTCTCAGCTAATGATGCTGCTGCCATAGGTGTAGTAGGGAGGCCATGGCCAATATCTTTGTATGAAAGGTTAGAATTGATATGCCTCAAACATTTATCTAGTTACATGTAAGACTACAGTCAAAATGTCCTAATCAGTGAAGTTGTATTGCAGTTGTATAATTAAACAATTTGCTGCAGGTCTGTTTATTATGTTCCTGCTCATGTGCCAGGCACTTTTCTAGATGTCAAGGACATACCAGTGGCCGGTGACCATGTCCCTGCCCTTGGAGATTACAATCTAGTGGGAGAGACAGATACTAATTATTTAATCAGGAACATATAGAAACAAACACAAAATAATGTGTTAGGAAACAAAAGTATTGATTGTTACAGGGATTCATTACAGATAAATCTGAGTCTAGAAGGATGAAGTAGATTTTTTTCCAAGATGCTGAAATTGAAAAGATAAGTCACGTAAGAGGAATAAGGTATATATTAAGTTCATACATAGTTAGTCACTAAAAAAAAATATCATAATTAGGCTGATTGAAAAATAGGGAGAAAATTCAGAGTGGATGGGCAAAATGAAGTAGAGAGAGAAAGAGAATTACTGTGCAGGTATTTGCATGCATCAACTGCACTTCAAATCCGAAGGACAAGCTCTTGAAAATGTTTATTAAATGAATGAACACTGTCAAATATGAGCTTTTTCCATTTCCCAAAAAGACTGCAAGCTGCTTGATGATAAGGTTCATCATATCCTAGCAGCTGTACAACAAACACTAGTTGATTTATTTTATTGCTCATTATTCTATGCCTTTGGACAAAATATGGTAGTGCTGAGTTTTTTCTTTAATGAGGCCAGTTCATGTTATCTGCTATGAGGGAAAAGCTGGCTTCTGTGATAGGCAAAAACATGCCACTCCTATCAAAAAGTGAATTGGCTATATGTCTTAAAGATTTGATCTGAACTAGCACAGATATTTTTAAAAGGTGTTACACAAGAACATGAGTTGTTTAAACATTTTTTTAAGATAATTTAAAAACACAGAATCTGTTTTTGGTGATGAGCAAAGATTTACAAATATGTCTGATTGGGTTATTAGACCCTTTACCCAATCAGTGAAATTAATCCCCTGATAAGGATTAACTGAGTGGTAACTGAAAGCAGGTAGGGTATTGCTGGAGGATGTGGGTTATTAAGGGGTGTGCATTTGGGGTATATATTTTCTCTGTCGTGAGGGCAGTATCTCTCTCTAGGCTTGGTGATCATCATATCCTGAGACACTTCCCTCCCCTACACTCTTCTTCCCTGATGTTTAGCCTCACCCTGAGCCCCAGAAATGGAGCTAGCTGTCTGTGGACTGAAACCTCTGAAATGGTGAGCCCTCAAATAAATTTTTTCTTCTCTAAAATTATTCTTATCTTTTGGTTATAGCAGTTTAAAAAGCAAACTAAAACAGTGTCTATTCCACTAACTCCCAGTGTGACCTGGAGGGAAAAAAATTCACTTTGCACCTGGGCCTCAGTTTTTTCATCTTTAAAATCTGGTCCTGAGTAGGTGTGTTCCCGTTCCTCTTCTAGCTGACTAATTCATTGGTTCTGTGATCCTTAAGCAAAAAACTATTGGTTGATAATTTATGCTGTCTCAGAACTAAAATTATCTCTTTTTGGAATTTCCTGCTGTATGCCATAGCTGAATAGAAGCTGTGCACGTGGGGAGAGCAAAATAGACTCCCTGGATAACATAACCTGGGATCCTTAATACCAGTTCTCAGTTCTGCCATTTATTCTTTGAACTTTTATACAAACTGGTAAGTTTCACAGCATTCCTTCATGTGTTCTCTGAGTATTACCATATGTTCATTGATGATACATGTTAATTAATGTCAGTTGGTATACATGTTCATTGTTTATAAACCCACAGAACACTCACTATTGAGTGCTGCTGCTGCTGCTGCTGATGATGATTATGATGATGATGATTATATTGGGTCTAAACACGTAGAACACCAGTGATAAATAAGTACATTTTCTGCTCTGATTTTTGTAATAGAGTTCCTAAGCTATGACTGAAAACTCCCAAATTATTCTATTTTTATTCTTAGCCTTTCCTCTTCCAGGCTAGGAGGCAAGAGATTTAGGACACGTTAAAATTGCTTTCCAAAGAACAAGTTCTAAAAAATATCATAATGGAATTTTGTTCTGTCTGCTATATGTTCAACCTGTTTAAAAAACCAATACCATACCCTTTTCTTTACTCATAGTTTTCATCTAGAGCTGTTTCTTTTTCAGCTAGAAAACCATTTCCCTGGGGGATCAACTACACCAATCACTTTTTCTTTCTTTTTTTTTCAATGCATAGCTCCCAAATAGTAATGAAAATGGAGCAAAAACTACATTCTAACACCATTTTAGGACTCAAAATAAATTGTAGAAATTGAAATTGACAAGGAAGCATATTAGTTTTTCTCTTTGTCAATCCTTTAAGGGCACAATTAGTTGCTTACTACTACAGACTAAACATAATACTCAATTGTTTTCAATATTACACTGATCTAATACAATCATAAACCAAATCTTTATTTCTTCACAAGATATGATAAATAGCTTTCTTTCTCTATTTTAGAAGACAAGGGTTATTTGCCTTGTATTTCAGTGTGGCATATAATAATAAGAAAGTAAATAGTTCAATATTAAGATTCTCAGTTTTACAAATCCTTTTCAGTTTCTTCCTCTGCCTTATTTCCATCCCTGTCTTTCTTCACTGGCAATCAGTTGACTCCAAATTGTCAGCACTGTGTCAACAGCTGTTAGCTGATTTGGCATAAGGATTTCAAAGAGTATTTAAGCAGAGGACTAGATATGACCCTGATAGGTTGAAGCCATGCCCCATCCCACCCTCAGAGACTGTATACTAAACCCCACTCTGCTCTCTGCTAACACTTCACCCCCAGAAGTATCATTAGGGATGTTTGGGGTAGGGCAGTGGTGGTTGAGGAAAGAAAGGGTATGTGAATGCTAAAGAACATAGGAGCAGACCATAACTCCAGAGCTCCCTCCTATGTGACGCCTGCCAGCCTGATCTTCCTGGATTTGGGTCCATTCCTTCAGCTCCACATCTTTCCATATGTTGCTTCAAACTATGTTTCAAAGACTGGTCAACTCTTCCTAACACTTTACATGTGCTTCAAACAACTTTAAACTGTCAGTACACTCAAGAGTTTTCCCTCCCGCTCTAGACCTTGCCCACTGTATCATCCTTTCAGGCCCTCTAACTTGGTTTTAGACTGTGGCCATTGCTGAGTGATCTGAGGGAGACTAAGACCTCCCTCAAGGAGAATTGGTCATCTTTGTTTTCTCCCAGTTACGTTCTTCCTAGAACCAATATTCACGGCCATGGTATTTCTTTATTCAAACTTCATAATATAGGTGTGGTATTTACTGATTACTAAGAAGCCCATAGAAAAAAACTCTACACTGCCAACAGATTTCAACATTTCCAAAGACTGAGATCTTTTGTAAATTGGGATTAAAAAAAATGTTTATAATACTATCACATTGGTCTAAAATGTCGCCTAGACATTTAAAAACGGTTAGAATTTCATTCAAATTGGGAGCATAAAATATATTATCGGGCATGCAAAGCCTCAGAACATTTGCCAAATGAAGGCCTGCTTCATAAACCTTCTTGCATCAAGAACTTGAATAAGAAAAAAAAATACAGGATTATTCTCCAAGAAATATAGGAAGGAAGAAAAGTAAAATATTTTGAGTGTGTTCTTGACATAAAACAGAAACAAAATGAAATGCCATGAAAAATAAAGAAAGTATCTGTAATCATAACATGCAAGAAATAAATATCTAGACTTAAACAGTCTGAATATGATGAGAAGTAATGGAAAGGACCTAAAAGATTAAAATGTCCTACTAAGAGAAGATACAGATATTAAAACTTATAAACATGGGCCTGAACCATAAATTAAGGGGAATCATAACAACAGAGTAGGATAAATAACATTTAAACTGGTAAATTAAAACCATATCTCTCTAATGGGAATTTGGAAATAAAAGATAAATATGAAATTATGAAGCATGTAAAACAACATGACAGCCAAGCCCTGTGGCACACACCAGCAATCCCAGCAGCTTGAGAAGTTGAGACAGGAGGATCGAGAGTTCAAAGCCAGTCTCAGCAATTTAGTGAAGCCCTAAGCAACTCAATGATTACCTGTGTCTAAATAAAATACAAAAAAAAAAAAAATGTCTGGGAATGTGGCTCAGTAGTTAAGTGCCTTTGTGTTCAATTCTCAGTACTAAAACAACAACAGCAACAATAACAACAAAAAGACCCAACATGACATAATTAAGGCCATGTATTGAGATAATCTTATGTATTAAGAGAAATTTCTCCAAGATAAAAAAAAAAAGTCAATGTCAGGATCTGGGGTATACCTCAGTTGTAGAGCATGTGTCTAGCATACATGAGGCCTTAGATTCAATCCCCAGCACCAAAGCAAGTTTTAAAAAAATCAATATCAAATAAATAGATAAATGAATAAACAAGCCACCAGTGTTAGAAAAAGAATCGCCAATAAGAAGCATACAAACAAAAGTCACAGCAATTAAAAAATCAAAAGGGGAAAATGATTTATATTGCCAATATGCTTTAAAACAAAACCTAAATAGAAATCTCATTATCTTGAAAAATAGAATTCAAGGGGAAAAAAATCATGAAAGATAAAAATGCATTATAGAGTGCCTGCAAGCGAGGCGAACCTGCAAGCCACAGGCGGGCGGGTCAGGACCAGCAACCAGCCAAGTGACAGCAGCTACACGCGCCGGCGGGGAACGCAGACCGGACCCACAAGGACAGGTCCGGCGGACGGCTGAGGGCTAGGCCCGTCCCCTCCCCCAGTGTCTGCAGGTAGGAGGGGGACTGTGAACACCAGCAGAGCGGGCCCAAAGCCTGCTGAGGGGCGGAACCGGCCCCTCCCCCAGTGCCTGCAAGCGAGGGGAACCTGCAAGCCACAGGCGGGCGGGTCAGGACAAGCAACCAGCCAAGTGACAGCAGCTACATGCGCCGGCGGGGAACGCAGACCGGACCCACAAGGACAGCTCCGGCAGACGGCTGAGGGCTAGGCCCGTCCCTCCCCCAGTGTCTGCAGGTAGGAGGGGGACTGTGAACACCAGCAGAGCGGGCCCAAAG